>NW_024581127.1:25215552-25371461 GCF_017639235.1 Corvus kubaryi
CTGCCTCAGCCGCCCTGGCAGCGAGCGGGGGCGGAGCCGCTCCCGCCGCCCCGCCCGTCAGGCGGCGGACACCGGGCGCGGGGGCTGCCCCGGCACCGCAGCGCCGCAGCCCGGGGACACTGGCGGCTCCTCGGCCAGGTGGGGAGGAGCGGGGGCGGCGGGGTCGGAGCTCCCGGGCGGCAGCCGCGCCCCTGCAGTCACTCCGTCACTGGCAAACTTCGGCTCCGCGCTGGGCCCTCTACCGCCGCGCCCGGGACGGGCTGTAGGGACAGCGTCGCCCCCAGCCTGGGAAGGGTTATCCTGCCACTCCTGCCCTCAGCTGGCGCCGAGGGAGAACACGGCCGCAGGGTACCGAGACCCAAAACCAGGCGAGTGAAGACAGAAGTAGCAGCTCTGAAGAAAAAGACACTTCCCACCCCTTGGGTTGTTGGGGTTTTTTTTGTTAGTTAGAGAACTTGGAGAAAGGAGATCTCTCCCTTTAGTACATATAAAATATTTTAACTAATACTTGGGTTTAACTTGCACTGGACACTTCTCAAAAACGTTGTTTTCCTATACTGTTTTTCTCATTAGTGTGTGCTCTTTTGGGTCAGATAGTAATATATTACGGGTTCCCTGAGAAAGAAAAAAGAAAGATGTGGTGTGTGGGAACTCTTAACCGTTCTCGGGTGGTCACAGAAGATTTACACACTTGGAAACATTTTTTTAAATCTGCCTAGGTACAGGATCCTGTCGAGACTAGAAGCAGGAAGACATTTGCTCAAAACAGAAGGTCTCAGGAATAGTTACGGTTCCTCAATTTCACACTGTCACTCCTGTTCAGTTTTCCGAACAGTGCTCTTAGGGGATGCGCTCAGCAAGCTGCCTGCCCCCAGTCACATTGAAATTGGTGATGGCAGCCAAGGAGGAGATCAAGTTAAGGACATTAGTTCATTTATTACATTTCCAATGTCATAAATTACATTACAATGTACATTTTCAATATAAATTTTTTTTCTTTCTCCTGAGCTTGTCTTTGCTGTATAATCCATACACCGAGTGGAGAAGAAGCTGAGCACATGCAGTTCTTACTTTAAAATCATAGTATTTGTGCTGGTGTCTCAAGTGCAAGATTATTAATGACCAAAATTGTTCTGTGATTAAAATAGAGCAGACAACTCACCACTAAAAAGAGATGAATTTTTTATTAATACCCACCAAACAATACAGAGAAAAAAAAAATCTGCATAGCACACCAATGTTTGAACAAACACAGTAGAAGGACACAAAGAGAACACTACTGACAGAGGTAAGAAACCAAACACACACAAAGAGGGATTGCACAGTTCGGCATTCAGTATCGTCATACATTGTGTGTGTGAGGTGACAGAACAGAAGAGCAAAGGGTCATGACACATTTTATCACCATTTATATAAACTTTAATTCTCATATAGTTAACTTTCGTCTTACTCTTTTTTTTTTTAAATAACTATCAAATTAACAGATAAATTCTCTCTGCAGATTTGAAGAGAAATACTTCTTCAAAACAGGGTACTGCTTTGCTTTTACTTCAATATATTTATCGCCAACAATATATTCACTTTTATGTAATAATCAGATATAATTCTTCCCGGGTAACTAGAAAACTATTTACAACTGAGTTCAACTACAAGCCATCTGATGAACTAACAAATTTGTATTAAAATGTTTTTCTCCAGTATTAAGATTGTCATTATTACAATTAAACTTTAAACTTTACCTTAGAAAGTTACAGTAGTAAATCTTGCTTTGTTTCAAGTTAGGTTTTCTTTTAAAGAGAGGTACTGAAATTATCTATTCAGATCTGCTGAGTTCCAAAGGCAATCACAGCAGTATGTCACATTAAAATATACATATCTAGAAGGGAAGTATCAAATAAAAGTCATTAAATGACTTTATTTGACCTGTCTTAATAAATTTTAAGATATATTTGTATAAATATATATGTAGACCTAGTATTTATTGAACTATGCAAAGAAAAACAGCATGCAATAAAAAGAAAACATTACAGTGTGCCAAGTGCGCTGAAATCAAGTATCATGGATAACTGAAGGCTGTAATTTCTTTTTTCATTGCCTAAGAAGAAAAAAAAGACAAATTAGAAGTCAGTGTGAATACAAACTTAAGAACGCTGTTGACTTCATCAAAAGAAGCAAGAATCTGTGCATACAATTGTTAGTAATGACCTAGCCAATACATGTGCTACCACCATCACTGTTGTTCTATACTCACTGGCTCCGACACATCCGTATGCACCCAAAATAGAGAGTAGACTAGAAAGACTGCAGGGATCTGTATCAAGGGACTACGGATCTCTATCAATGGTGCTTTCAACAGTTAGAGAGGAGACGGTTCCCAAAGAGCCACAACGAAAAGCTGAACTGTTCTTTTCTGCACTCTGAATAAATACTTGTTAAAGTCTTTGTCTTCATACAGTAGAACTTACTCCTGGACTGACTTGTGCAGTCCCTCTGAATAGGAGATATTCTTTGGTTAAAGCTCAAAGAAGTAGAAAACTAACAAAGAAATCAAGTTTTGTCACAAAAGCTCACAAGCCCTAAGATAACAAACAAATCCCTTCTCATGCTACAACCTGTCATTATGATAGATAAGAGAATGGTACATTTTTCAGGAATGGCATCCCAGAATCCAAATAATCCTCACTGTTGCACAGTCAGAGCAAGAGCATCTGATCTGACTCTTTATCAGATGTGGAAGATGATATCAAGATGACCAGGACCCAAGAGAAGAGAAAAACTGGGTTTTTTAAGGAAGACCAAGACACATAAAGAATTTTATCTATTCTTAAGCATGACTACTTGAAAGACAAATGGATTCAAGGACCTTGAAGCTGAAGACTGAGTATCCAACCTATCTAAATCAACTCAACACTGGCAATGTCAGACTGAGAAAATGAGTTCCTGTGGAATATTTCTGCCAAGTTCTGACAATTTGGAAATCCTCTCTTAGAGGAAGAGATTACAGAATTTGACTAGTTAGCATTAAACCTTTATAGGCAGGAAGCTCCCCAGCTATGAAGTTAAAGAGGCATGAGCCATGCTAGTTAAAAAGAAAGTCTGGTGAGGCTAGAGACTAAAGTGTCTTATTCTTGTTATGCCTCATACTTAGTTTCTTTTCAAGAATGGAATGACTACTATACAAGTGTTACCATGTGTGACTGCCCACAAGAGGAGAACGAGGAAGTGACAGACTGAGAAAAGCACCCTTCTTTCACAGCACCCCCAGCACTGAAAAGGTTCTGGAGTTGGAGTAGTGACAGACTGAGGTTAACTGCTTTGAGAGGGCTCGGGGGGGGGGGAAGCCACCATCTTCAAGCCTTTTCCTGCTGAAACTGCCAACAACTAAGCCAAATGCAACAATGGTTTTGCAACATGGATAAATGTCTTCCAGACTGTAATGAACAAATCTTGTAACACAGGCAACTAAGCAGCAGTGAGTAATACTAAATAACCATGATGTTCACAGGGCACACATACTTATGCATAACACACACACACACCCCCCTGTAACAGTGACAAAGTGCTACAAGACAAAAAAAGTTACCTTCACTAATTCGTTTTTGTCACCATCTTCGCGATGTTGGTAAATGCACTGGCTAAGGACAGCATATAGTTTTTCCATGCGAAATATACTGACGTTCTCAGTTACCACGGCAATAGAATGCAACACTTGCTGAAGAAAAAAAATGGAAACCGGAGTTCAGAATAGCACAAGATAAACCATAAACAGAAAAGGTAGGACATGGCACAGGTGTATGGCCAGCTTCCAGTGTGAAACTTTTTAATTGCTGCCACATAAGTGACTGCACACTCTTGTATGTGTCCGTCAAGTTCTAAGCCTATTACCAAGCAAATAAACGAAAAAACCCAAAACCCTAAACAAAAAAAACCAGCCCAAACAAAACCAAGCACCTACAGTTTGGAGGTTCACCCAGCTTATTGTCTGCAAGTGAGTTTCAAAGAGGCTCTGACACAAGCAGCAAGCTCCAGCGGAACCCATGTTAAGGAATCAAGTTTTCTAAAAGATGGATTTCATGACTGTAGCTCTGTCCTCACAGCTGAAACATCTGTAAGGCCTCTACTGTACCACTTCTCCAGTGGGCAGTACCTTCAGAGCACAGGCTGTTGGCACCCTGACTCTAGAGAAACCTATGTGGATCCTCTAAACAGGCAGACATGAACAACAGCTTCCTCACAAGGGGAAGTGGAGGAGCAGGCACCGATCTATCTCTGCTCCTTGGAGACCACTGACAGGACCTGAGGGAAGAGCATGAAGCTGTGTCAGGGAATTTAGGCTGGATACAGGGAAGCAGTTCTTCGCCCAGAAGGTGGTCAGGCAGCAGAACAGGCTCCCCAGGAAAGTGGCCACAGCACCAAGCTTGACAGAGCTCAAGAAACATTTAGACGATGCTCTCATGCACATGGCAGGATTGTTGGGGGGTGCCCTGTGCAGGGCCAGGAGTTGGACTCCATCCTTGTAGGTCCCTTCCAACTCAGGATATTCATCATTCTATGAACACAACCCCAAGAAATTTGCTTGCTTAGGAAGCCTGTCTTAAAAAGTTAATTTCTCTCTTCTCACTCAATTTCTTATCATGACAGGTAAACAGCAGCCCCCCTCTGGTTTGACCCACCTACAAGATCTCAACCAGGCAATTTCCTGAATTCTCCTCACTGCAACATCTCCTAAATAAGGCCAGGTCCTTCTACCCTCTCCAATTCATGCAAAGGAACTCCTTTTACCCCCCCCCTGCAGCTAGTCACATTTTTGACCCTTTCTCCAGCTGTATCCTAGGATAGCAACTTCTCCCCTACAGGGGACTGGAAAAACCTTGTAACACTGTACCTATATGAATGCAATATTCCATCACTGGATTTTGAAAGCATTTGAGAAGAGCAGTATTTTATTCAGGATAAAGGATAAATATACTAAGGATAAAATACTAAAGGATAAAATACAGAGACCTTTAAGTCAGCCTGTTAACTTAAAGTTCAAAATAATCTCAAATAAACTCTTCCAGTTCCTAATAAATGAAAACATGCAAACAGCAAACCAAAACAACCCCCCAGTCCATCATAAAGACTGCCAAGACACTAATAACCAACAGCACTAGCAGTTTGTCAGTGGGCTGTTTTAAAATCTAACAAGTACTTTTACATTAGGAGAGAATGGAATCTCCTAAAATCTAGTTCACCAAAAGCAAGACCAGCTGTGGAAACAACAGTCCTAGTCCATGACAGGTTGAATTATTTCACAAGCTATATATCTCTCTCCTAAATTGTCTGAATTGGCATTGGTTAACAACTGACTTAATTTACAACTCTGTATGTAGCAAGAAAATGTCCTACTTTGGTATCAACAAAATTAAAATTTAAACTTACTTTGAGCTCACAGTAATCCACAAACACTCTCTGTGTGCCAATTTTCATGGCTTTCCCACCACATCCCAGCTGCTTCTCTTCCACCTGAGAAGATCTCGCACGAGTCATACGGTGTACCCACAAATCTGGAATGACATTTCTTAAGTCAGGATTTCTCTTTCTCTGGAATACAGTATGAGTGAAGTATCCCATACTTGGAAAAGAGAACTTCTCTGCAACAACAGAGACAACTGTTATCATTTTTCAGTGATAAATGCTTAACACTTTCACCGCCTTTCTGGAAAAAATCACTGCTCCATAAAAACTAGAAACTTGGACACAAAAGAGCAACACTAGACAAAAAAAGCAGGGTAAAACCAGGAAAAAAAAAAAATCACATTGCCATTGCAGCATTGCACTGTAAAATTCCGAAGTAATTTAGGTTAGAAAACACATCTTACACTCTAACACTAGGACATAACTTTTCTATTCCACACATGACCCTGTATGCACACTGCTTGAAGTACAGCTTTTTAGCTTACGTTTCTTATTGCTGGAAAGATCTTCATGCAATAAAAGAAAGCCAATGATTATTTTTCAGTTAGGTACCATTTGAAAAACAAACTGCAGAATCAGAAACCCAGCAGCTGCAGAAATACATGAGTTTTGCTGGCATAACTTGAGGGGCAGCACCATTATACAAGAAACACTGTGCACTGATTTGAGAGACAGAGAACAGCAATCAAGAAGGCTAAAACCTGGTAAGTAGAGTATCCCTCCTTAGGAAGAAAAAGGGGGTAAATGACCTGTTTGATCTTTCACTTACCATTTGAACCTCCGTCTTCAGAAGTTCCAGCTTTTTGACAATCTGGCATCTCACTCTGCTCTCTAAGGTCTGAATGTTCTCTCTTTTTTCCAGGAGATTTACCCACAAGGAGAACTCTCTCTCTTTCATTTTCTGTCCCATTTTTCTGTCGTTCTTGAAGTACATTTTCATGTTCTTCAATAGGAGCATCCTGAGAGGCTGCAAATTCAGCGCAATCTGTGTTAGACTCTTCATTACTCTCTACTTCATTTTCATCTTCAGGAATTTTATTTTCTTTATTGAACTGAACATTCCTCTTCTTTGCTGCAATACTTGAAGACGCTCTATTCTTTCTGCGTTTTCTTTTTGACTTACCTACAAAGAGATACAAGCAAAAGTCATCCAAAACAAGAAGCATCCTCTTTTTACTTTACTGACAAGGAAAATGACCAAACGAACTCAAATACCACTGCCCATCTCCCTAGACACACGTCTAGAGAAGAAGTTGCAATTTAATGGGGTCAGTTAGCTACTAGATTTTAAAAAATCCAGCTGCAGAATTTAATTCACAAAACTATCAGCTTCAAGAGGTTATGAACACAAAATTCTTACTTTAGATAGGAAGTATTACTGCAAAGTAAGATGATTATAGGTGACTTAGTAAGTGATCTAAATATGTGAACAACAGAAATGCATTTGGAGATGAGCCCTCTAAATCTGTAAACTTCACAAGTTGTACACACCTTGGGAAGAGCTGAAGAGACACTTTTAAGGGAATATTTGTTGGAGAAAAACATCATCCATAGATATTTGCACCTCAAGCTTTCTTACTCAGTTAACCTTGTTCAAAACAAACTTGGCATTTTGCCTTCCAGAAAACCCCACCATTCTTTGTATTCATGGATACCACACATGGCCTATGGTTCAAGACAGTGGCAAAATTCCCAGACATGCCAGCAAGACCAGGACATGTCACACCATGTCGGGTGTTTTAAGTGAAAAAGACCCACGACCCTTTTTTTTTCCCCATGTCTTTTTCATGGTAAAACTGAAAAAATAGTGATCTTTCCTTTACATGTCTATAATTACTGCTCCCCTTTTTTCTAACCCTTTCCCCTTCAGTTGGAAATGACAGTAAGAGGTGGCATAGAGTTTAATGTTTGAGCACAGGGAAGGGGAAAACAGTGCTGCATATAACTGAAAACTAGGTAAGCATTCAGAAACTGCCATGTACAACTTTTCTGACTTTAAGAGGTAGCAATGTAGGAGCCATTAAATATCAGTTGGGCCACCAAGGGCAGTGTCTTACAATGTCAACCAGCCACTGTACTTGAACTTTACAACCACACTGAATGAATGAGCTCTGGATTTATCCCATGTTTTGCAGCATATTAAAAAATTTAATGCCTCTGGCATGAAGGACCAGGCATCACAGGAACCTCTAGGTCACAAGAACAAAGACTTTAGCACCTTCTCCAAGAAGGTCTGAGTAAAACACAACTTGCCCTTAGAACAGGGGGTACTGGCATCTACAGGCCCTGCTGGCATCTTCAGGTTTTCATTACACTTTGGGTCTGTTTTCGTACACCCAGGAACAGAGTCCTCCTTTGGCAATACACAGAAGTAAGAGGAAGCGCAGTCTGAACCTTGCAATAAAGAAGAGAGAGTGAAGAATTGTGTCTTGCATGGCTGGTAACAAATACTGAGACAAGTCTTTAAATCCTCAGTGTCAAAAAATGTACCTCTTTGCTTACGAGATTGTTTGATTTCTTGACAGCGTTGTTCAAAATCTTCATCCATTTCCTCCCTCACTATGGAATAGGCAGTATCTCTCAAAGCACAGGCTCTGTGCCTAAGGAGACGATCTGAAATTTCACAATTGGAATTGAGTACTTTCTACCAGCCAACGAGCTCCTTTATTTTGTTTACTTAGAATGTTTTTGCTCTTGTCATAGGTAGGTTCTGAAAGGTTCTCTCAGTCAATATTTTCAGCATGCCAACAGAAATGTTAATTATTAAAGCAAAAGCAGTAGTTTCCAGTCAACATGTCTATCACAATTTCATGCCCAAATAGTTTATTTGATGCTGCAACACTCACAACTTGGCCAGAAATACTCCCTGGGGATCTTTTAAGTTATGGAATCCCACATCTACTGTACACAGATGACATTTATCAACTTATGCATTTAAAATTTTTACAAATTAGGGATAAAACCACATCCTCACCTCCAGGATCTTTAACTGGGTTGTACTCTAAAGCATTGCTACAGATGAGATCAATATCTTGAAGAAAGTCTCTTGCAGTTGGGTACTGGTGCGTGTCAATTTTGGAGAGAACTGTGGAGAGGTCCATGGGTTGTTTAATAACAGCATTGTAATCAGGTACCTACAAAGGAAATATACGTGCTCAGAGATTCAACACAGCAGCTACCAAAAGTAATTATTTTCATAAAGCCAAATAAAGGACTTCTTAAAAATCCCAATATGACACATCCAAAGCTGCAGAAATTACCCAATTAAGTTTCTTGAAAACAGAAGAGCTATTTCAGCTGGCTTTGAAGAGACTAGAAGAGGAGAAAACAAAGAAGCAGGGAGATCAGAAGAATGTGTGGGGCACAGAAGGGAACTAGCACCCAGAGTGCTACTTCCCAGAGTTTCATTTCCTTGCAGAAAATAACAGCAAAGAAACCTTTCTCAGTAAAGTCACCTGAGATTCTCTTTGTTGTTTGCAGCAAGAAAAAGGCTGCAGGAGTTGCACCTTTGAAGCACCTGTCCTAGGCACCTAAAATGAGACAACTGGACCCAGAGGTGCCAATTTCTTTATTCAGATAATAGAAGGAGATTGATGACTAGTTTAAATGAGGACATCTATGTTTGTTTAGATTATTCACATCTAGAAACTAGAAGGAAAGGAAATAAGCCAGTGGAAATTTGGGGGAGCAGGACCTTACGGAAATGCAAAGCTGTCTCAAATCTCCAGCTGACTTGGAAGTATGTGCCCCAGCTTACATGTATTTAAGGAATTAAATGAGAAGCATATGGGAGGAGGAAAAAACCACACAGCCTTTATGGTTAATCTTATACCAAGGAAAGGCCCCTGAGAAGAGAATCTGAATATCTGACAAATTGCTGCTTCTACTCCTGTTCTTGCAGAAACAATTGACAGACAATTAAAGAGCTTTAGGCTTTATTAAAACAGCCCTAGAAGTACTGTTTATAATTACAGAAAAAAGGAGAGATCTCTGCTTTTTAGTGCTGTAATACACCTACATATGAAAGCCTTTTCATAAGCAAACTGTATTGGCATTTAATATAATTGGCACTTGGACTAGATGATCCCTGTTGGATGACCCTTCTAATGGACATAGTCTCAAGTTTTAAAGAGGTTTTAGGAGGAACACAGTGACTTCAGTGAACACTGAAATAATAGACATGTGAGTGCCCCAAAGAGTCAAAAAAAGTAAAAGCAAAACAAAAATTCACTTCCTGTTTCCTGGAAATTCATTATACTGTGATCCTAAAGACAAAGATAAACCTTCCTAGAAAGGACACACTAACACCGAGGAACATACACAGAGAAATTGTGAATACACACAGCTATAATGGTATAGCACATCAACACTAATTTACCTCCTCTGGGTCAACAGGCTTTGTGAATGCCCTGAAACGTCTGTCAATGACAAGTCTGTGAGTCACATCCCTTAAATAAATCCTCAGTTCACGCAATGTATCCTCTTCCTGCTCCTCCAGCTGTCTTATTTCTTCCTCTGTCAGCTGTCGGGGCTTAGGTGGTGGTGCTACAGGCAGAACTTCCAATGGCTGCCGAACTTAAATTAATGGGAAAATTTTAGTTAATTTAGTTAATTAATTCAAATACAAGCACATGAAAAATAATTGCTAGAAAATTACCCCCAAAGGAAACACTGTATTAGCTGTTAACTTACAGCTAACAAAGTTTCATATTTTGAATATCCTCACCTGAGTTGTTTTTTGATGCAGGAGGTTCAGCAGCTTGCTTCATAACTAAGTCCTCAAAAAAACTTCTTCTTTCAGCACAGGTAGGCCACTGGATTTTGAAAACTTCTTCATGATCCTTATTAAACAAAGCTTTTATCTAAAGCATGAGCAGAAAAGATATTTCAGATATAAGGCTACATACATGTTTTATATTATATTCCAAAACAGTGAGTACCTTTCTAAACTAAGCTGAATACTCACCTGGGTAAGACAAGCTATGCGAAGTCATCTTCTTGGCTTTAAAAGGCAAATTAAAACACCTGCTCTGAGGAATAATACCTTCTAGAGTTTAGGCTACATGAAAAAAACATGTGATAAACCACTGAGAAGGAGGTGACAGTCACCACCTCCAAGGCTAGCTGTTTTGTATCTACCTGCCTTTCTGTTCTTTAGCTCGAATCTTTATGGCAGCTATAGAGGGAACGGGCAAGGTTCAACATACAAATGTCAGCTTTTTGGTAAGGTGGCTTTGAAAATTTTGGTTTTGATAATTTAAATGAGTCTAAAGTTGCATTTTCCAGGTTGCACTCTGTTTTTCCATCTCTGTTACCAAAGGGTATGGAAGTAATTTCATTCCTCATTTTAGAAAGCATTTATTAACAGCATAAAAACTTGCTACCAAGACAAAATAATCGGAACAGCATATTCACATTTTTAACACCTTCCTTTAACACTCTCTGATGTTGTTTCTGAAATCCCAGTGCAGCCTGAGGGGAGGGGGGGTAGTTGTACCACCACAAATGTCTAGAAAGCTCAGCATGTAGTCTTACTGAATCTTGTTACAGAATACAACTAAAAACTGATTTCCAAGTTACTTAAATGGAAGTTGGACCTTATCTTTCTAATTTGTCAAGTTTTCACCTAGATGTAAAAAGAAACTGAAATATTAATGAAATTATTTAAATTTGAAGTTACATTCCATCAGTAACAGTGTGACCACTGTACTTTTTCAGTAAAAACATCTTTCACTTTTCAGTAAAGCAATCTTTTTCCTATCCACATCTCAAGCACTGTATATTCTTCACTGAGCACACACCTCAACATCTTGCAGACACCAAAATGATCACCTGAAGCAAATTTGTACATCTGTCTAATAAGCATCAGTGTGTGAGAAGGGTGAAAGAGTTGGGTTGAAGTCAATCTTTTTACTCAGAAAACGCTTTAGACAAAAGCTTTCAGCATTGTTTTGTCTAAGCAAATTTTAAGAGACTGGGCTTGGATGCCTAAATAATAACAGTATGAATTCTGTTGGCAGAGTATTCCCATGCTTCAAGGAGTTATACAGTAACAAGCAAAAAAGGAAGAGTAAAGTATTGATAAATACCTCTTCTGGGAGATCTCCATGTTTCACATCAGTTGTTGCAAGGAGCAGAACTGGAGCAAACGTTGGAATGTTCTGCAGTAGTGTTGTAAAAACAGCTTTCACTGTAGGTCCAACAGTCTCCCACCACAAAGGGATTTGTGGGACATAAATGATACTTGGTGCTGTTCTTTGAGCTTCTCGCATCAACTGGTAAAATGAAACTCAGGTAAGAAAACTACATCCTGTAGAACAGGATACTAAACTATGTATCAGTCAAACTATCTTATGAAATAGGAGTACATGAAGCTAAAAACATCAAGACAAACCAATAAGTGAACTGCTCCTTAAACAGTAAGGTAAAATTTTCACTTTGAGTCAAACACAGACATGGCTAGACAGACAGAAACAGACTTGAATCTCTGCCTGATTTCAAAACTACTTAGGTGTAAGAGAACTCCTTAAGAGCCCTCAGCCAATCTGGTGGTGTGCCCAAAAAAACAAGACTAACCCTTCATCAAGATGTATTAGCCTAGAGAAATTGCCACACAACTGCAACTACACCAGTTTCAGTTCAGAGCAGGCACATACCTAATACAGACTGGAGCACAGACTCAACAAACAAAGACCTATGTGAGAAGCCTGCTTATAATTCATAATTTCAAGCACATTTTATAAGAGGTGACCATTCTTTTGTCTGCCTGAAGAGCTAAATCACAACTTCTTACTACCAAAGGATCCATCAAACCAGATGATATGCTTTGGAAGAGCACAAGCCACTGTTTACAGATGGCACCTCAATCACAGAAGACAACATGCATCTACTGCCAGAGGGAAGTGACAAATTTCTCCATGTGCCCTCTCAGATTAACAATATTCAGAGAGTTCCTGTCAGAAGGTGGGAAGCGCACATGGTATATCCAGGCAGTGCCTACACGTGTAGTTACATGTCCACAGATGCAACCATCACATAACAAAAGGAAAACTGCTCCTCCTATGTGACAAATGAGCCATGCAATGTGTCTGTCCTGACTCTTACAGCTCCCAAATGCTGCTACTAAAGGTCAAAATATTTTAATACAGTGATGCCAAACAACAACATGTATTCCCGGCCTAAAACTAAAAAAGAAGAAACCAGCACTAATCTGCTTATATTTAATTTTCCTAATGATGGAAAGCACACCAGTGTAAAAATCTAAGTGTTACATGAATTTTAATTCCTTTACTGCATGTACTGCGGCACTACAAACTGTATATGTAAAAAAAGAAACCCTTTCCACCCAAGCCTTGACTGTCCTACAAACACAATAAAAAATAGGGCTTCAGAAAGTGCATGATGCTGTCAAGCTGATGCAGAGCCATCTACTGAGAGCACAGAGCCTTAAGAAGCAATGAAAACTTCCTGTATCCCACAGAGACCAGCAGGATATTTTGCCACAGAGCGCTTTATTAGCAGCACCCCCCATCTTCCCAAGCTGCTAGCAACACCCTCACTGCTCCCTTTCAAATGGAAAGCATGACTATGTTTAACATCCTTATACAGTATCATCCCATCTAGAAGAAAAGTGGATTTCCAGACCGAAGTAAACATAACAGCATATTCCAACCAGGCCTTCTCCACTAACAATGAATTTTGCTTATTTCACTAGTTTATATACAGTTTATATTCAGTTCATGAGTCCTACCAGATTAAAGAGAAAAAAGATACCTGTGCACATGTTTCTTCTGGGGATGTGGTACTAACAAATAAAGCAGGCAGGTCTAGTGTATAAACGGGAAACTTCTCCAGGGCATGGATTACTGCAGGTGCCAGATGAAAAGCCTGCCCACACCCTGGATCTTCAACTAATAAGAACCGTGGCCTGAAAGATGTTGGCTGGCAACGAGGATTTCTACAACAGTAAGAAAAAAACAAGTTTAAAAACAAGGGATTAATAGGCACCCAGATGTTGAAGTTTTTTCCTATATGCTTTCTTTTTGTAAATATGCTCCATTTCCCACCAAATAATAAGCTCGTCTGTGAACAGGAAGACTACCAAAGCCTGTTTTCTCAAAAACTGGTACCATGTCTCCACTAAGAAATCCTGCCAGTCAGTCCCCAGCATGTCTGCCATTCCTTTAGCTGGGTTAAGTAAGAGCTCTTAAATCCTTCAGGGAAACTGTCCAGCCAAATACACACACAACCGGTCAGTAACCTGATATGGGGCAGAACAACAACTCTTTCTTTAAGCACAAACCAATCTGGGTCTCTTCACTCCATGCACACAACCATTTTCAGTGTGTCTTGACTTCAAGTAACTGAGATCTCTACACCTGCTGAGTTCAGCTAAAATTTGGCCATAGTGCCTGGAGATGGTGGTAAGGAAGAAGAAAACCAACATTTCCAGGAAAAAAAAATTAGAGTGGGCACTGAAACACATTAGCTGTATCTGAAGAAGCATACAATTGGACTGGTTAAATTACTTCTATGGTTTCATCTTTTGAATTGTCTATTCATTTCCTAATCATCTTGTTTTACAAGCATGAAACACACTTGAGAAGAGGTTTGTGGGTTTTTCTACCACAAGACTGTTGTACCTTTACTCGCTCAAGTCAAAGATCCTTGAGACCAAGCTCAGCAGGTCACATTTTCTGGACAGCATAGCAATAGAAAAGGAGAATAACTGACACCCAACAGTGAAAACAATAATCTACTGCTTCAGCTCTTGGTTTACACAACTTCCACAATAAAACATCAAAAGATTAACAAACTCTGTAGGTTAAACATACAAAATGCAGACTTTGTTTAAGTTTTTCTCACAGTGTTTTAACAAGCCATTTCTCAATTTTATTTCTGGTTTAACAATCTTGGAAGGCAGAAGGGCAAAAGATGGCTACACAAATCCTTAGGGTTTTTTTAAGCTAAAAGGGCAGACAGCCACATTTCTTGGGTCTTGAATTGTTCAAGGAATACCATGGATTAAATCGACATGTTCTAATAATCTGTGGATCACTTTGACTTAGGCAAATAGGGCTGGGCATGTCAGGGCAGTGTGTTTGGTTAGAACATTAGTACCCAGCTAGATCTTCACGCTTCTTGCAAACATTAATCAACCCAACTCTTGCTGGGGGCTGCAATAAAATAAAAGGCATTTACATCTTCCGTAAAAAGTGAGTTTTCCCAAGTGTGAGATCCTGAAGAAAATACTGTAGTAAAAAACCCCAAACTTATCTGCAAACAGATCATTCCTTCATCCCTCACAACAGAACAGTTTACAGACCTGGCCATCTTAAAAACGTAAACATAAAGGGGACAAATGAGACCTGTTTAAAGTGAGGAATTCTGCCTTTTCACGATCAGGCATTTTATGAGTTGGCTTCTCTTCAAAGATTGATGGTGATTCCTCTTCACTGTCAATCACATCATTTCCTAAAACAGGATTTAAGGATGAGAGCTTTGTTGACTTTCTTGAATAGTCCAAATCTCACTCTTGCATTAACACACCTTTGAAATCAGTGCAGGAAACCATTCTCCTGTATTTTGTTTGAGGGCACACACTGAATGCTATTTTCTGAAGAGTTCATTTTACCACAGATCTAAGGAGATTGCAGTCTCTACAAAGCTGTCCTATGTCCCATGATTTGCATCAGGTTTCTCTGTTGACAAAAACTTGGGAGGTTTCTTTTCCTTAGAATAAAGTTGATTAGGAACAACATCTGTAGTTCCAGACATCTGAAAAACCTAATGAGGCCACTGCTTTTTGGAACAGGTTCTCCCACCAGATGTGGGGAAATTAAGTGAATGCGATGGCCACAGACTTCCTTTTGTCCAGAACTAGTCAGTCAGAATATAAAGACCCACACAACTTCAAAATAAGGCTCCTCAAGATCACGAAAGGAGAAGATAATGGGAGCTGGACAACAGAGAGGGGGTGCAATTACCCACCTCCCAGCCCCAGTGCTTTCATTGCATTGATGAGTCTCTGTTTTATCAATGCAAACAATCCCAGCTCTACTGGGAGCAATACTGGGAGAACAGCCTCCAGAGATTAGCATGGTAACTAACTATTCACAGGCCTCCATTAATCAAGAGAGAGTGTATCAATTTTTATTTGTTCTCACCAACTGACAAATTACACCTGATCAAGGCTGATACAGTCAGGACCATGAGCTCACTTATGCTATGGAAGCCAAGCCCTAACGTACAACTACTAAAACACTGCGTATAGCAAGTCATTTATGGCTCCCATCCAGCACTGTGCACATGCAGATTATAAACCTGAACTGTTATTATGGCTGAGAGGTTTGTGTGTGTTATTGCACATATCAGAAGCTTTTGCTTTGGCAGAATTTTAAACAACTGGATGTTATTGTTATACCTTGCTGTTGGTCCTTCTTCAGTGCAAGCTCTGCGTGGGGAAATACTCTCTGCAAGGCTTGTAAAATTCTTTCCAGAGTATTTTCTAACAGTGGTTTTAAAATAGGTGATAGCGCTCGTCCAGGTGAAGCCACAGCCCTCTGGGAAGCTGGAACAGTCTTCTGCATGGCCATGACAAAATCCTTTGCTGTTATTTTAATTGAAGCAATGTCCAACTGCAGTTTCTCACTCCTTTCATATATCTGAGGATAGCGGCGGCGCAAAGCGCAGAGAGCAGCTTCAGCACATAAGGCTTTAATATCAGCACCACAGTATCCTAATAAACAAAGCAAGAATCAAATGTTATGTCAGGCTCAGGCAACACTGAAGTCAAGGCCAAGATTTCTAAAGTGCAACAATGAAAGACTTTGCATGCAGCCAAAAATTAAGAGAGTAAGGGACAATTTATAGAATTACTGCACTGCAGAGAAGTTTTGTTATGTGTCTCACAGCCTGATATCCTGCACCAAGGAAGCAGCCTCCTAGTCAAAACTTTACTCCTGGGAAAGACGGCTTAAACCCATTCAGTGTTCTGAGAAAAAAAAGAAAACTGAAAGCAGCATCTATCTTGATTTGCTCTCAAGACATGCCAGATGCCTCACTGCCTCGCTCTACAGCGACGCACAAGAGCTCGAAAACTGCCTGGAACAAGTTCCAGTTCCCCGTGACTCAAGTCGTGTGCAGTAACCTACACTGTTTTCAAACTCACCAACACATTTCTCAGCCAGCTCTTCAAGAAACTTGTCCAATGGCTTCAGGGTCCAGTCTCGTGTGTGGATTTTGAAAATCTCTTTTCTCGCCTGAAAACAAAACACTTGCATTTTAGTTTGCCCTAAATTTTCTCTTAAAACCACCACTACATAAAACCCCCAAAACCCTCACACTAATACCAATACTTTTCTTATCTGCTAAACTCTGAAGTATTCTAAAGGTCATTTAACATGCTCTGTTTTTTCAAGCAGGAAATTTCCTAATTCTAAATTCATTATATTAAACTCTTACTGGGGACTGCAATAAAATAAAAGGCATTTACATCTTCCATAAAAAGTGAGTTTTCACAAGTGTGAGATCCTGAAGAAAATACTGTAGTAAAAACCCCCAAACTTATCTGCAAACAGATTTTTCGCAGAAAATTCTCTCAAATTCAGCAAAATTTCATAGTGACAGTCTCATTAGTTCATCATATTTGCTATTCTGCCAGCTCATGCAAGGAAAACAGTCCTAGCACTCCATTCCCTACTGCTAATGTTACTACCAAGCAGAACAATAATTATTACTCAGATTACTGTCACTCATCCAGAACATGTCAAATGTTGCCTATACCCATCTCTAATCTTAGCAGGACTTTCACTGAAGTATTTCATGGTATACAGACTAATTATGGCAGATTTCTAAAATTCTTCCACAGTGGGGTAGCGTGTATTAGACCTGTTTCATAGCACCTCCTCTCCTTGTCCTGGGAGCAGATAAAAACTGAAGAAAAATGTTTGTATTAAATGCACTCTTTAGTGCACTCTTACTAGCCTTCAATCCAGCACTTTACAAAGGTGCTAAGAAAAAGAACTGCGTTCCAAGTTTTGCCCACTACCCCCACCCACAATATTTTTTTTATTGCCTATTGTCATTGAACAAGAAGCTTCCCTAGCCCTGCACCTGTGCAGTGACTTCAAATTTTTATCCCAATCCCTATTACTAAGTACCAGAAAGAACATCAGTTCCTAACATACTTAATTGGTTCCAGCACCAGTCTGGATCAAAGTTTTTGTTACCAAAAAAGAATTCTTGTCTGCACATCATTTCTTTCAAGTTCACAGTGCTATAGCAGTACTTCTCAACTAATTCATACAGTCATTTTTAAACATTTCGGTGAGTAGCAGCACTCCATTTTCTTTGCTGGTCACAGAGAAACCAAAACTAATAGAGAACTAACTACCTATTAGTTAGGTGAAGGCAATCAGCTTAATGATACATATTCAGTGCCAGGTCTGCCCTCCACAGTACAGCACAGTCTCTCCAGACAGCCCTCTTTTGTCCAAGCAGTACAGTACTGAGGAGACTGTCACTGCTCCACAATCCTGCTGTGTTGCAGGGGTTTCTTACAAAGATGGACTCTGCCACACTAAGCACTGAGGTTGAGTTGAAGTTCTGACCTCTTTGTTTGGCAAGCTGAAGAGGAATTCTCGATCAAAGCGTCCTGGTCTTCGTAAAGCAGGATCTATAGAATCCAGCCTGTTGGTGGCTCCAATTACCACAACCTCTCCTCTGCTGTCTAAGCCATCCATAAGTGCCAGAAGTGTTGATACAACAGAGCTAAGAGAAGAATACAGTTTTCACTCAGCAGTTTAGTTAATTTTCTTCAGTTCCACATAATCACTAATGCTCACTCAAAAAGGACAAGCTCTTTGTAGATGCTGAAAGACCTGGCAGAGAAATTTTCCTACATTTTAGAGCTGCTTGTGAGAGTCTCCTTTCTCAGGCAAGCCAGCTGTAAACAGCGTAGAGAGTTTTGTAAACCAAGACTTTATCTCACAGGTGCAAACTTGTTATGCACAGTCTTGTTTTCCACACTGAAGAAAATCTTTTGAAATGGGCATCGTAGCATTCAGCCAATCACTCTGGGAGGTGTATGGTAAAGCACCCAATAATGTTATACCACTTTTGTGAACAATGCTATATAAATGAGTCTGTAATTAATTAAATAATCCCATTTATCCTGGACTTCTGTGTAGTTTTTCTCACTGTCCCTGTGGACAACAGCAACACATTGACAAAATGCTGACAAGAAAAAGACCAATCATTTTAAGACATGACAAAATAGATAAGGTATCACAGACCTTGTGCTGGTATCAAGTTTAGTGAATTGTTTTTAATTACTATTTAAAGATAACGTGAAATTAAGTAATACTGAATTACTAGTTTTCAGGATAAATGAATGTGTCACATCAAGTTAAATAGGTTGTGGTCTCTTTTTCACAAAGATCAAGCAGCTTCTAAGTTGACACAAAACATGCCCTACCTATGAACCTGGTCTTGTTTACTGGACCGTACAGGAGCAAGACCATCGATCTCATCAAAGAAAATAATTGAAGGTCGCATCTGGTAGGCCTACAGTGAAAATACAGGAATATTGACATCAGGAAAGCAGCACTGTTTGGAGAAGAAATGCACAAACAACACTGTGATTGCAAAGTCCCTGGAAGTAGATTTTTCAGATGAGCATCAGGGATTCCAGTCATTGATCCACAGTAGTAGTGTCGTAACATTAGGCAGTAGCCTAGGTCAACCCACTGAGATAGGTGACAGGAAACAAATCACACCACTGGTTTTTACAGCTATTTGGCAACCACCAAGAACAGAGCCAGGACTTAACTGTACTACAAGTTCTGGAAGCAACCTTTGTTATCAATTTAAAAATAACCATGGTTTCAGCCTGCATTTTTTTCCCTCTGACCAAAAGTCAGCACTTCTTGAAAACTTTTTTGTGGCTGTTTGGATTTTTCTTTCCTGAAGCAAGGAGTTGCGAGTGCATGTTGCTTTGCAAGGTTCTCTTGACTGCTTCACTAATTTTTCCTAATGCATCTCAAAACTTCAAGCCCCTAAAAATGTTACTGAAAAAGGAAACACTGACAATCCCACTTCAATGGAAGGAGTTGACAAAACATGAAAGAGAGTTGTTCTTGACCACAGGAAGTTAGTTACAACTCAGACAGAATGTAATGTACATTTCAACTGTACCTGATCAAATAACAAACGAAGCTGTCGTTCAGATTCCCCGACCCATTTACTGAGGCAGTCAGCACCTTTTCTCATAAAAAAGGCTACTCTCCTGTCACCTTGGCTACATTCATTAGCAAGTGCACGAGCAACCAATGTCTTTCCAGTCCCTGGTGGGCCATAGAATAGACAGCCTCTGCAATTTAAAAAAAAAAAGAAAAAAAAAATTCACATAAGAAAAATACCAGAGAAGTACCTGTTACCACCCTCATCCCTAAAGCATACAACTGTTTTCTCCTAAACAAAGCTCTCTTCATTGTTTGTAATACTTTTAAAGTTACAGAAACCAAAGAATCTGAAGTCCTATTTCAATACACCATGACTGAGTGCTGATGACCAAGAATATATAAATCTAACAATTAAATCTCTAATAACTTCATTTCATAATACAGAACTCATTCAGCTGTGTAAAAAGTGGACAGATGCATTTTCTAGCCCAAGCACAACAAGCACTGCAAGGTTCTAGTTACAAGTCAAATCAATTGTAAAACTGCTACTGGAACTCTTGAAAAAAAGAGTTGGTGGAACAGACAACTGGACTTCCACAAAACGAACTGCAGTTGACTACCACTTACAAACTGATCAAGTCCACTTGCATGTGGAACTCAAAACCAGTCCACCTCCCCCTTTTGAAAGGCAAGACACTTTTAAAACAGTCTTACCACACTGTAAATCTTTGAACCCACATGTACGCTGGATTCTATCAGTTTTTTTAAAAATTACTTTTTCCTAGTGCTAAAAAACCCCCAAACAATCAACACTTAAAATTCTGAAGCGTGGAAACAACAATAGCGCAGTTGAATATTTTCCTGAAAATAGGTGAAGTAGAATTTACAGTTTTCAATGGCATCCCTTACCTTGGAGGTTGAATTTTGAACCTCTCAAAGACTTCTGGATAAAGCAATGGAAAAACCACCATCTCTTTTAAAGCTGAAATGTGGTCAGAAAGACCACCCACGCCATCAAATCGTACCTAAAGATGAAGACACCATAACGCATTTTAGATGTTAAAGCTGTAACCTTGATAGAGTTCTGTCTTGGGGTGACTTTGTGATGTGTATCCCATATCGCTGCCCTATGCCCAGAAATTAATTCTTGTGCCTTTAAACTTTATTTTTCCTGGACCTGGTGGGGGAGGGGTGGTTGTGACTTCCCTCAGAGGATATATTTCTAAATTTGGCCAAACCGGAACAAATTCCATCAGAAATTAGATGTCAGCACAAAGGAAACACTCATGCCAATTTTCAAACTGCTTGAAACAAAACTGTAAGCCAAGGTAGTTGTAGACAGAGCATTACTGAAAGCTTTCAAAATTACTGAAAATGTTTCTCTGACACAATGAAGTAAAAGTACTTACTGAACAATCTATTTGCACTGGATCAACATCAGCCAGACTCGCTCCAATTTTCATGCGGTCCTTGTGAACTCCCTTTAAATCACTTTTCCGAAAGTTGACAGGAAGAGACCTGATTTGAATTAAGGAGAAAAGGAAAGGCGCTTTCTAACTTACAGCGTGGATTTTTGATTTTCTAATAACAGCAAGTGAATGCAGATGACCTTACAAATGAGTATAAACTTCCTGAATTGTTAAATATTTGTTCCAGCTGTTTTATGTTTAGTGTCCATGAGTAAAGAAAGGAAAATAGTTACTCCAGATATTAAACTGAGTTAATTATTTTAACAGCTCTTAGCACTTACGAATATCCATGCCAGTCAACAGAGCATATATAGGAATACAAGCTTAGAACAAGTTATTCCTTATGTGCAGACCATGGATTGACAGTGATTCGTATGAGGAAGAAAACTGCCCCTCCCAATCCCCAAACACACTGATATCTTTCAGATACTTTTAACTTCTATATTAGAAAAGTTACAGCCCAACAGGATACTTATTTCAGTTGGTATTAAGATTATAAAGGCTCCCTATCACTGCCAGTCCTTCCCAAAGCCTCTGGAACCTGTGTGCCAGAAGACTAGTCAGAAAGACATCAGGCTGAAAACATATTTGTTAGACTGTTACTAAAACAGTTTTTCTAGAGCATTTGTTAAGAAACCAAATCTCTGTCACTTCCTCTATTTATAACATTCTCTGTTATGGTGGTTTTCTTTCTGAATCAGCTACCGTAAAGCACAGGAGCAGCAGAATTTTATATTAAGAAGTTTTATCAAAGTGTTGCTACCCCCCTTCTCACCTAGAAATCAAATTGCTTATTAAAATCAATTCTAAAAATCCAGCTGTAGAGTCCAGTTACAGCTGTATAAACAGATACAATTGCCAGAATTTACAAACTGAACAAGATTAAGATGGTTACATCTTCCTGACTGTGAAGTGTTAAGTCCTCCCAAGTAAACTCTGTCCTCCCCTGTTCTCCAATTGCACTAACCTTCTTAAATTTCTGTTGTTCCTCTGCCTCTCAAAATCCTCTTCATCATCAGATGAGGAAGAGGAATCACTGCTGGGGACTGTGTGTCTCCGTCTGCAAACATTCAAACAATTAAAACAATTAAAATAAACACTAAGTAATATCAAGATTTAAGTGAACACTATCTCAGTTTAGCTTGAGATCTAGTAAGTTTCCAGATAATTGTACTCCATGTGAATCTGATTTTAAAGTACATTATGTGATTTTCCTTGTGACCGCAAAACTTGATTTTTATTAGGAAGGTAAAATGTTTAACCAGTGTAAAAAGAAATATCTTAACCAAGTTACTTTTTGTCCACTCTTTCACACACAAATCAAGTTTCACTTAGCATTATGTATCCACTCTGTGAAACATCAACCTTTTAATTTCAAAATTTGGTTTCAAAACCACCTCCTTCCATAACTGCCTGCTTTCAAGGACGCTAAACAAAGTGCTCCTATCTAGCAAGGAATGGCATTCAACACTTGTAGGATCCTAAACCTATTTGTCATTGCTACTCCAATTTGTAATTTAGAATTTCATTTAGCATTTTTCTTGCTTTAAATATAGTTTCATACAGAAACTGATTCCAAAGAGAAACCCGAATCAGTATCTGAGTGATTAAAAAAAAATTTCATTAAAACTTCCATACAGGCTCTCTCTCTAAGTGAATTGTCTTTGGTTTTAAGAAAATAATTTGCATCCTTCAAGATACAACTGTCTGAGATTTTCAGAGGGAGAATTTGGCTTCAATTCCAAAACAAATTAATTCAGTTATACAGAGTTAGCTATAACCCTCATCACCACCACAAAAACTGCATTTTCAAATAAAATCTAATGGCCAGTAAAAAGGATGGGCTTCCCCCCAATATTTGCTTTCTTTATACTCTCAGACTACCACAGCAATAACCATACTGTTAATATCGAATTACAAGTCCAAAAACTCTTGAAAGCAGTATTCAGTCATGTGACTGACAGCACTACTGAGAAAGAACTATCACTAAACAAACTCATACCTGTTAGTTCCCTTGCATGAATCTCTCTGTCTGACGGGCGAAGACCTGTCAGCAAAATACATCTTACGTTGTCTTGGTTCTGTTGAAAGCAGAAAAGGTTAATGTTACAAACAAGTTTAAGAGAAAGCAGGATACTAAAAGAGGCAGAGAATGAGATGTGTATCACCCATTTCTAAGTTCTGGGGAAGTTTCAAGGGTGGGGGGGAAGAGGTTTTTTTAAAAATCAGTGCACAATAAAAGCAAAAACATACACACCTGATTTTTAAGAACTGAAAACCACAAGAGTAAGATCATCAGGTCTGTTTAATTACTATTCTTTCAAGGATACCTAGGTAGTATTTTTATTGAAAAACAACAGTAAGGATGCCAAAAGGAAAAGAAATAGAATGTGCACAGTATATATGCATTTAACAAAATGGCAGGTAAGATATTTAAATAGATGTTGAGTGGGTGTATACAGTTTCATTCTAAAAAAAGCCCTGTAACACTCCCACTTCCATGCAAGAAATTAGTTCTTATGAGAAGTTGTGCCTGTAACCTACTTTGCAATGGAGCTTGATAACGCTCAACAGTTTTCCTCTGCCGAAAGGAGTAACGCTTTCGAGTGTCTTCACCATCGTCTTCTTTGGCTTCACTTTCTTCTGAGGAACCCCCTGTGTATCAACATCATGTTCCACTGTTTAAGTACTGTTGCAAATATGAAATTTTAAATGCACTAGTGTATCCCCACTTGTCCACAACCTTTTCTGTTGTAAGCGCTTTGGAAAAACGACAACCTCTTTTTTCCTCTGCAAACCTGTTCTGAGCTCACTACAGTACAGCCCTAGAGTCTGTGACTGTGGCTTGTAATGTCAGTGGCAGCATAGATTCTTTTTAATAGATGAAAAATACCCAGTAGTTCATCCCATCTCAATTATTTAAGACAAAGCTTTTGGCTAGAGCATAGTCAAGAAAATTCAAAACAGAATTATCCTACAACACTACCTTGATTATCAGCTATTTCTTCGTCAGTCCTTTCCATATCGAGGCTTTCCTTAAAGGAAAAAAAAGAAACATGAAAGACCAGTCACAAATAAGCAGAAAACCTGTGGGCATATTTGGTGCCTGTGGAGTATCATTACCAAGGCACTCCATATACACAGAAGATTTAATGATTGTACAGCAAGAGAGAACAGGAATATCATGCTAGAATCCAGGATTAGTAAGATTAATAACAAGGGTTTCCACTCAAACAGGAATGCAGATCCAAATAAAAAAATCTATTGAAAGCAGGCTATGAAGATGTTTAAAAACCAAATTGACTGCCATTCAAAAGGACAGTGGATTAACTTAATTTAATAAAGCAGAACTAAAACAGAGGAAATATGATGGCTGTCTATCATTTTAACATGAGTTCCTCTCGGGGTAGGGAAATAGTTTCCCTGTGTGAAATACCCTATTTATAAAAAAACAGCAAAATAAATTAGTATCTACTTCTTCTGTGTCGTGGAACTCCTCCAGGTCTCCCATCCTTCGCCGTCTACGCATCTTCTCCATGTCATCCATTTTTTGCAAGACTGCTTCTGCAGTACTAAGATACAAAGTTGACACAAAAAACCAAAAATATGCAAATACAAAAAAAAGCCCATTTAGAACAGCAGACAATGACCAAACCATTTTAATACAGTGGGCACAACGCAAGAGTCATTGACACTCAGCCAAATTTTTCAACACTACTTAAAAATTAGGTCAAATGTTTACTTTTTTATGGAGAGAATTAAGAACAAATGTTTGAGGATTTGCAAACATGCATTGTTTTCAGGTTTATTTACCCCTCTTGCTGAACAGAGTAAAAAAAACTCAACTACTTTAGTAGGAGAAGAGAATTCTGAAGATCATAGTAAGGTAACAAAGAAATTATGGCAGCTTTTCATAGTACTTAGGTTGCTCTGCATGATAGCATTGAGTCACTTCGTTCACATCCTCCTTCAGACAACAGATTGCTTATTCTTCTCTACACTGCTATTAAAGTTTCATGTTGCTTTTTAGTGACTACTTATGCTAGACACAACACCTTACTGCTGTTACACTTTGCAAACCTTTCAGAAAACAAATTTCAGTCTGGGCTTCCTTCACAAGGGGATTAAGCCACAGGCAGAAACACTAGGATTGCTTCACTTTGCCAGTATCCAACTTTCCTTAGTATCTTAAGTTAAATCTAGTGAAAGTCACAACATAAACTGATTGTTTTGGTTCATAAGAAAACATTTAAACCTACCCAGCACATAGATACCAGACCAGGCTGCTCAAAGTCCCAATGTGACCTTGAACACTTCTGGGGACTGGGCATCCACAGCTACTCTGGTCAACATATTCCAGTGCCTCAGCACCCTCACAGTAAACAATTTCTTCCTAGCATCCAATCACTCAGATCTAGCACATATCTAGCAGCTCATAGGGAAGTCTCAGCCTGACCAGTGAATGCAAATAGCTCTTGCTGCTAGGAAAAACAATACCTTTTCCTGCTGTGAAAAGAAGGAGAAAGTCCCTAGCCATATTTTGCCATAGTACAAAGAGTTGCTAATAAGGCTCATTGTAGTAGCTTTGCAAGATGAGAAAAGCCTCCTTACTTTGTTATAAGTTTGTCAAACAAAACAGAGTCATTTGTAGTGGTGTAACGGCTTTGTCGAAGCCTGCAGCTGCGGCGAACCTCCAAATCCCCATTTTCTTCATGGGCTTGCTCAGCAGCTTTTGCATCAGCTCTGGTCTTCAGTGTTCTGGACACTAAAATGCAATAATACATAAAACTTCCTGTGATGGGAAATATGTCAGTCCCTTTAATTCACTCTTGCTCTAGCAAAATGTATAACCTCCTGCCTTTAACTGATTTTTAAAATTTAAATACTGAATTGAAAGTTATTTTTGTGATCACAGCATTCAACTTAAAGTACTTACGCTTAAACTACATATTTGAAAGTCTGATTTGTATAGCAGCTTTTTCACAGACAGGAAAGCCAATCTGATGAAAACAAACACCCAGCTTTGGTTCCATGTAGGAGGCAAATTTATTCCAGTTACCTCTCCCTGGGAAAGTGAAAACAACAAATGCCTACCTCTAAGGTGTTTTCTCTCCATTCATGTAAAATTGTATCTAATAGTTTTTTCTAAAAATTGCTTATGTGCGAGGTCTCTTCTAAAGATGCACAGTTTTGGTACACTGTCTAAGCATGCATCATTTTCATTTTCTGCACCATGACACAAAAGCCCTAGAAGACAAGAAATGCCTCAAGATAAACTCCTAAGTATAAAGAACTCAAAAATGCTTGCTTGCTTTAAAAGACATCTGCCCAATATTTACCAGACAGCAAGCATCCTTTGCTATGGGTTCATTACTTGTACTATCATTAAAACTGTTAAGAGAGGTCAGTGAGAGTAACAGATGTATCACCACATTAGTTTAAACACATCATCATCACCAATTATAAAACTAACTTTGAGTTCAGTAAATAATAGTTTACATTGCCCAAACAGATCTTGAGTTACTACACACAAAGTGCATTTTGGGTCCCTTCCCACATTTGGCCTGTAGCTGGCACAATGCTGCCTGGAGCTAAAGGATTTTCCCAGCTGCCATAAAGTGGCCTTAAGGCACCAAGCCTGCTTGTGTACTCAGCATGGCAAGTCAGTTCCAAGGTGAAATGCTCAATTTCAGGGACACCTTCCCCACGCCAGTGTGCATCTCATGACTGAATTACGTTATAACTGACTTTTTTTACAATACTGCAATATCTCCTCCTACTTGCAAAACTGATTTATAGTTAACCTGTAAAGTTAACCAGTTCTGCAGAAAATGACTGACACAAAGAAACACGAGATAAGAAACAGATTCTCTAACACCTAAAAATTCAGGAATTCACACTGCATTCTTCCCAAGCCTGAAAGGAATTAATGGCATCTTCTCCGATCTGCACCTACCTCTTTTCATAGAACTCAGTGGAAATTCCTAACTTTGTTATATCTAGTCTCACAAATTCAGGTGATTTTGGCTGATGAGTTCAGAAGTTTTTGGGGCCAAGTTAAATGGACAAAGTGACCAAATGCAATCCTTCTCAGATATCCAGCTAAAAAGGAATCTTAAGGAATTATCACTACTTACCTTCTTTATAGTCTTTTTTTGGGCCTGATTTTGGCTTTGCCAACTGCCTACATTAAGAAAGAGAGGAGAAGAAAGGAGAGCAGAATTGTATTAGAAGTATTGTACAAAAGTACTGAATCACATTGAATTGCAGTTGCCCCTCAGCACTGGGGAACTTCAATCTGGCACTCAACGTCATGCAAAGAAAAGCCTGTGGACTCCAGGGAGAATCTGGATCCTGAGTCTGCTGTGTACCATATGCATGCAGTTCTCTAAGGACAGATTATTTCCCAACTGGCTCATCTTGATGTCTCAAGAAGGCAGGTAATATCTCAGTAACCTAAGTGGAGGAGAGAGCTCAAAAGACCCAGGAGCAGATACATGCCTTTTGTAGAATCAGAAGACTTTTACTAAGAAGAGTGATTCTAGTTCTAAGACACTGGCACTGACATTAACATACTCATACTCCCTTGTGGGTTTTTAGCTGTAGATTTATCATGACATGACTCACTGTGCATGCTTTCACTTTTCCTTTTCATTCATACTTAAATAGAGATTGAACACCTAAAATACAATACCTTGAAAAGTGTCGATTGACATTTTCACTTAGTATTTCCATGCTTTTGTCAAAGCTAGAGTCTGAACAAGGCGCCATGTTTTTTCTCATCGATCTTAAACAGTGTCCATTGAAACATTCAATGTTGCCAGAGGAAAATTTCTAGGAAAAGAAGGAAGAATGTATTTATCTGAACCACTTACATTACCTCATTTGATCAAGTTTAGTCTGTTACACTCCTGACTCAAGCGTGTCACAACTAACGGCAGGTAAGCCTCGAACCACTTCTGCACCAAGAAGTAGCTCTGATGAAAAAAACCACACCAGATTTCAAAGAAAAAACCCAAAATCTTTGATTTCAAACTTGGTTCAGCGACCCCAGTAACCAAAATCTCACTTATAATATGCAATTGAATTGTTCCATCCCTTTGGGAAAGGCCAAATATTATACTATAAAAGGAGGGGTTTGGGGCAAAAAAACCCCAAAACAAGAACAACCAAAAAACTGAGCAAAACAATAGAGAGAGGAGAAAGCTCCACTACTTGCTTTGGATCAGCTGATGGACTGTGTCACTCCTCGTCCCTGAAGGGATGCCTTTAGGTGAGCTTTGTGCCTCCCAGCTGTCTTGGAGCAGACCTGGGAGTATTTACTTAGATCTATCACTAATAGATCTCTGTCACTATTCCTTCTGTAGCAGCCCATATTAACACTCTGTAGTTGGTGCATTTACCACCAGCAATTCAGAATCTGCTTTCCTGTCGCTTCAATTACCCACACTATTCGCAAATCTGGATCCTGCAAGTTCCTACTGAACTCGGCCAGGCTGATAGTGTCCAATGGGCTATAATCAGGACTTCGGCCCAGCTACACCCAGCTCCTCTGATCTCTGAGGACCAGCTGAAACCCAAGGGGGTTCATTTTCTGCCAGATTTATGTATCTTTAATACAACAGAAAAATTGCTAGTACTGGGATTAAAATCTTTTTAGGAGAGTTTTCCTCCTGTCTCTGTTCCATTTATAATGGCATTCAGAGGGATATAAAAAGATCTCCTTCAGGAGGATAGCATTTATCCACAGAAAACCAAAGGGAACTCAAGATAAAGAGTTCTTCATGGTCGTTCATCTTGCTCACATTGGTGTTTCTGCAAGGAAGATGCTACTGACTTTTACTATATGAGGAAAGCTGCGATGACCATGGGAAGGGGCTTGTTCCATTTACAAGCCAAGGTCTCGTGACAAGTATGCCAAACTAAATCTCACACTGAAAAGGGCAGAAAACAGACCAGATTATTCTATTTCTTCACACTAAATGCTACCAAGAGGTAATTCCACTCATTGATGGAGATGATGAGTGAAGAATGACCACAAGGATGTTGGGAGGTTATGCAGGGAAAAAAATTACAAGGGTCAAAGCCCAAACAGAATTTAATCTGACTAGTGCCGTAAAAGACAACACAAAACATTTTTACAAATACATCAGCAAGAAAAGGAAGACCAAAGAGAATCTCCATTCTTCACTTGATGTACAGGCAAACATATGACAACAGATAAGGAGAAGGCAGAGGTACTTTGCCTCAGTTTTTAACAGTAAGACCAGCAGCCCACAGACAGGGGCAGAGAGCAGAATGAAGCCCCCATAATCCAGGAGGAAACAATCAATGACCTGCTACACCACTTGGACACCCACAATCCTACAGGTCCCAATGGGATCCCACCCAAGGGTACAGAGGGAGCTGGCAGAGGAGCTTGCCAGGAGCTCCTGAAGTGAAGTGAAGCCAGGACCTTCACCTTTATAGAATCATTAAGGTTGGAAAAGACCTCCAAGATCGAGTCCAACCTCTGAACGATCATCCCCTTATGAACAAAACTCCAGCACTAAGTGCCACATCCAGTCATTTCTTGAACACTTCCAGGGGTGGTGACTCCACACTTCCCTGTCCAGCCTGTTCCAAGACTTAACCACCCTTTTTGTGAAAAACTTCTTCCTGATGTCCAACCTAAATCTTCCCTGGTGCAGCTGGAGGCTATGTCCTCTTGTCCTGTCACAGGTTACTTGGTTGATCCCCCATAACCTCCCTTCAGGTAGTTGTAAAGTGATAAGGTCTTCCCCGAGTCTCCTTTTCTCCAGGCTGAACACCCCCAGCTCTCTCATCTGCTCCTCATATGATTTACTTTCTAGACCCTTCCCCAGCTCTGTTGTGTTTCTCAGGACACATTCCAACACCTCAATGTCCTTCTTGTCCTGAGAGGCCAGAACTGGACACAGGATTCAAGATGTGGCCTCACTATTGCTGAGCACAGCAGACAATCTCTGCCCTGGTCTTGCTGGCGACACTGTTTCTGATACAGTCAAGATGCCCAGACAAAAATGGAACTCTGGAGCACACTGCCCTCAAACATAGGTCACAAGAACAAACTTGTTCAGCTTGGAGAATTATACTAGGGTTATAGACCTGGAGATACATGGCTTCCAAAGGGATAGCAGCCACTTTGGATCTCCCTGGGAAACTCACTCATGAAACTTTACCAGGACTGGAAACCTGGAAGAGAATAAACCCAGCAGATGCCGGATGTTTGCTGTACACTTCTTACTGTCTATGGATGAAATGAGCTGGATAACTAAAGATAAACCATATGCTGATATCAGGAAAAAAAGCAAAAGCTACCACCACCAAGTTCTTGCATATCAACAAGATAGGAAAGAGGCATCAGGACTTGAACACAGAGCCAGCACCAGTTCCCATCATCTCTGTCAGATGGGGCACTTCTACATTAACTCTACGGTTGAAACCTACAGCAGAACCCAGCATCCTTCACTTGAGGTAATGACTCCATTCTCAAAGCACGGGAAAGGTCTACAAAAAGGAAGAAAAAAAAAATAAAAACAAGCCCAAACCAAAGAATAACCTTATAATCCAGTTTCATAACAATGATTCTGCTTTGGTTTCAGGGATGAGTTTACATTTAGCTTCCTCATTCCTGTTTTCCACACTGAGAACACATGCCAGCAGTGTTATCTGCCTAATGCTGCACAGCCTTCCCTCCTGTGCAAAGGCTGAACGCAGCCCCTGAAAAACAGAGACTGCAAAAACAAAGCAGTGATATTTAAGCAGATTCCATGACTCTTTCTAAGGGGGGGAAAAACCCACCAGTCGAAGGATTTTTTCCTTCTTAGTTCAGTAGTCTTGATATAATGGCAAAAAATATAAAATTAATCCATACAACTGAGACTCCTGACAGACTTCTGCTGGAAGGAAACTGTCTGTGAGGAGCATCACTCCAAGGCAGGGCTCCCTTGAAGAGCAGACCACTTCCGAGTCGGATCTGGTCTACCTTTATTAGTCATAGAAATGCAGGACAGCCTGCAGAGAAGAGCCTGACTTGGAAATAGTAGAGAAAAGTTTTAGTTTTTGAAGGCTATGTTAAAAACAATGAAAAGCTAAATGATTCAGTTATTAAAGTCACAATGCTGAGATGCAGAGCGCACAGGCCGCTTGATATCCTTTACCATCATGCAAGTTATCTGTCTCTTTTCTAGTAGGGTAGATCAAGATTATAGAAAGCTTAAGTAACATTTTCACCAGTTTAAGTTAAGCACTTTAATTAAGTACAAACGAGCCCTAATTTCTAAACAGAGTTTTGTTTTTAGAACATCCAAAGTACTATTTGGATACGCTTGACTAAGGAGCATTAACAGGCCCTCCGGGCCAACGAGAGTGCACTCATTGGTCCCATATATTTCGTGTCGCGCCGGTTTTGATGCATTTCTATCATCTAAACAGAGAGCGCTCTATAAGCATTACTGCAACTAAAGCAAAGAGGTCTCTAAGATCTTTTTAAGATAACTTTTTCAGATAAGGAACTGAACCAAAATAAATGGGGATGGGGAAGGACATACAACACACCAAACCATGAGGTGATGCAGGTTTATATTCCATGAGACGGGCTCTCGGCACGCTGCCACAGCCCCCGGACCAACTCCGGGCCGCCTTTAGCTGCGGGGCGGCCGGGAACGGGGGGGCAGGCCGGGAATGGGGGGGCAGGCCGGCTGCCTCTTCACACACCCCCAACCGCAGCTGCTTACCCCAAACACTCGGTTCTCCCCTCTTTTTATCCTCCAAGGAACACCGCTCCCCAGCGCCTTCTCAGCTCCTCCCAGCAGCGGCTCCCCCCGCCACCTCTCCGGGCCCACAGCCCAGTGCTGCCCGCCAGGCCGTGCTCACCCCACCCCCACCCCGGCACTCACGGCCTCCTCGGCTCTCCTGGTCCCCCTGGATACCGCGGCCCTGGCGGACCCGGAGCGCGTCCATACGCGGTGGCTCCTGAGGGGGGGGGGGCTCCAAGGAGATAAACTCGGAGCTGGAGTCCAGCAGGTCGAAGGGGGGCCGGCGACAGTGACTGCCGCGGGCGGCCATGCGGGACGGACGGGCGGCGCTGCTCCGCAGGACCACCATGACGAGGGGGAACACGGACCCGCGCCCGCCCGGCCGCGCGCGCCGCCCGGATCCCTCCGCCACGCTCCCTCCCGTTCCGCTCTTTCCTGCGGCCGCTACTCCCGGCCCGCGCGGCGGAAGGACACGCGGCGCTCTGCGGCTCGCCAAGTCACACGCGTTTGGCGCCGAAAACTCGGAGCGCTGCGCTCCCCGGCGTGGGGCGGGGTTGGCTCGGCGGCTCCGCCTCGTCCCTCCCCTTTTGAGGGGTCCCCTGCTTCTCTGGCCGCCGCTTCGGCCGTACCTGCGAAGTGCCCGCGCCGAGGTGGGATGGCCCTGCTTTCCTCGGGGACGGCGTAGCGGCTGCCTCCGCCGGGCCCAGCTCTTCCTGCGCCGCCCTCACCCCCGCTCAGATCAGCCATGGCGCGGCCCGAGGCCGCCTATGAGGCGGCGGTGCCGCCCCGCCCCGCCTGCACCTACACCAGCTGCTACTGGTAAGGGGGACAGCGGTAAGGGCGGGCGGGTGCCCCCCGCCCCAGCGTAAGGCGCCGGGACAGCCGGAGCCACCGGCGGGAATGGCGCGGCTGCGGGCTGATCACACTGCTGGGCTCGTTTCTCGTGACGAGAAATGAAGTTGGAGAAAAACAAAATAAATAATCGGTTTTGTGTTTTGCAGCGAAGAAAATGTTTGGAAGCTTTGTGACTACATCAGGAGTCAGGATCGGTACCCTTTAGAAGAATTTTATGCTGTTTTCATATCCAATGATAGGAGGATGGTGAGTCAATGGGATGTGATCAGAGTCAGCTATGGAGAGGCTCGGGCCTTCATACCGCAGCCCAGTGTAGGTGAGACATGATCCCAGCCATTTCAACCACAGCCCGGTGTTGAGGAGTGAGCCTTTAGCCCAGCCTGCAGATGAGATGCAGTCCAAACCCGTCTTGTAGCTCACCTTGGCTTAGAGGTGTGCCAGCCACACCACATGAGATCTTTTAATTATCTACTGCATTCAGGGCAGTGGGAAGAGGCATGGTGTCCCTGCGCACTGTGGGAGTAATGCTGTCTGTAATCTGTCAATTTAAGAGAGTGGTTATGTTTATAAAATCACAGGACCTTTAATAACCATAAAGTTGGAGCAGACCTCTAAGACCATCAAGTCCAACTGTTAACCCAGCAGCACTGTGTTCACACCTAAACCTTATCCCCAAGTCTTTTGGATGTTTCTGGGGATGGTGATTCCACCACTTCTCTGGACACCTTATTCTAATGTGGCCCAGAATAGTATCTCCAATTTCATGCTCCAGAGAGAGAAACTGGAAAAAAATTTGTTACTGCAGCACAGATGTAAGCCGAGGAAGTTGATAGGTTAGCAAAGAACTAACCAATTTACCTGAAATTACTCTGTATTAATCTGAAAGATTTTATTCACTTCAGGTTCACTTATAACTTTCAGATTCCACTCTGGAAGCAGAAATCTGGACATGGAGATGAGCCTGTTGTCTGGGTAAGTCATTCATTGCTCTCAGTAATTTTGAGTGTGTGCCTCTGTGGTTGATAGCTGCAGGATCACACATGGGCATGTAACAAACTGTTCCATCTGAACAAAATGGAACACTTTTTAGTCTGAGGGTGATGAAGCACTGGAGCAGGTTGCTCAGAGGGGTTGTAGAGTCTCCATCCTTGGAGATTTTTAAAAGCTCTCCAGACACAGTCCTGGGCAGCTGGCTGTAGGAGTCTCCTTGAGCAACAGGTTGGATCAGATGCCCTCTTGAAGTCCCTTCCAACTTCACACATTGTATAGTTTTGCATTAATATTTATAATTCTTTTACAACAGATTTATAAATAGCCTAAATCTGGTGCTCCTTTGCACCATCCATCATAAATTATTAGCAAGGCAGTCAGTAAAACCTACAGGTGACAAGTCTTAATATTAGTAAGAATGCATAGCACATTTGTGAAAACTATTATCTGGGTATCAAGGCTGACAGCTCTGTAGAATTGTAGGTAGATGACTTTATTTGTAAGAAGTAGATGGATGAAAATATTTATGTAGGCCTGCCAGATGATAGAAAAATACAAACTGTATATGTATTCAGGTGTCAGCAGTTAAACTGACCCATAAACAGTGGCTTTGAAGTGTCATTTGATCAATTAGTGTAGTTCAGTAATTGCTGATGCAGAATTCCCTGGTATCATTATAGATTCCTTTCAGTTATCTGGCACAGAACAAACTACTTCTTTTGACAATTTCTGTTTCTGAAATTCTGCAAAGTAATCTGCAAATTTCTGAAGTTTTCTGATTTCTGAATCATTCATTCTCTTCCAAAATATTGGTATCTTTACAGTACAAAAAAAAAAGGTTTGGTTTTAAAAAAGATCCGAGTGTTATTGAGATGACCTGAAAAGGAATAGCAGAGTCAGGAAAGGCCATGGCAGCATGTGGCTTTCTTACAAAAATTAATGGATTGAAAGGTCTTTTAACTTTGATGTTTCAGTGGATCATAGGTTGTGCAAAGCTTGTAAGTTAATTTTTCTTAAACTCTGTAACAGGTTTTTCTAAATACTATTGAATACAGTTGTGTATGTGTATTGGTCTGGTGAAGTTAGTTTGCCCAAATCTTTTTCATTCAAATCTCTTTGTGGTTTTAATATGGAAAATGTCAAAAGACAGTGCTCAACCCTTTTTGTAAGTGGATTCAATGTAAATTTAAGTAGGTTGTTAAGGGCTACCTTCAGTTTAATTTTGGAAAACAGCAGTGTACATACCTGACACTTAACATCAGTAACTGCAGCATCTGCAAACCTCCACCTGTGTTTCTTACAACTTAAGGAATAAAACTGCACTGCATAACCCAAATGTCTTGATAAAATAGTTGCCTTGAAAAAGTGTGATAGAGTACCCACAGATATTTTTTCCCAGCTTCCAGAGCTGCTACAGGAAATTGTCTTACTCCTGTGGTCCTCCTGAGCTGTTCACTGGTTTTTCAGTGGTGTGCTGGTTTTTCAAGTGCTTCTGGCAGCTGAACACTCGACACTCAAATTCACAGACCGTGTTACTGCAACAGGTACAAAATCTCTTATTAGAAGAGATCACTAGGTAACTTTAATACTAATCTATCATTGTATCTTGTGAGTTTTTATTTATGAATGGGTCTAAGAAAAAAGTGCTTAACCAAACAACTTTTGTGGTTTGATGTGGAACGTGAAAGAAATTTTCTGTTTTCTTAGGAGTAGCATACACTTTAGTTTAGCTGCCTTGGCTTAAAGCAAAGGAAGCTGCAAAGAAATGGGGAGAATACCCAGGTTTCTGGAAGAGCAGATGGGCAAGATAGGCATTAGGAAATCTCTCTCCTGGTGCCAGAAATGTTACAGACTTAATATTCCAGGACAGAAAGCAGTCTTTAAAAAAAGGATCTGAACTTATGCTTTTAGGAATTTTTTTTTTCCCACTCTCTTTGCCAGTGTCTCATTAATGGCTGTTTAACTAATAGCCATGACCTTTCTTCCCAGGACTACCATGTTATTCTACTTCATGTTTCCAGCGGGGAGCAGAACTTCATTTATGATCTTGACACAGTGTTGCCGTTTCCATGTCCTTTTGATGTGTACAGTGTGGAGGCCTTTAGGTCGGATGACAGCCTTCGTCCGGAGTTTCACAGGTGATAACAAAAACTATAAAGACTATGGATGTTATTTCATGAAATCAAAGTTCAAGTTCTTTGTGTATGCATAGTAACAGAGGTTCTTTGCTATACTCCCGTAAAATAAATGCACTGTGTTACTTGTCTAAAGCTCTTTACCTTAGTCATCAAAAGCTCTTTTCTTTCCTACTGTAGCTTCATGTTAATGACTTGGCCCAACATTGCTGGTTTGTGTATTTAATAATGTTAGTGCTCCTCGATGAGAGGAAAGTACTCTTGTTCTGAGTGATTAATTCAGTATTGTGTACGTGCATCTCTTAATACAATTTTGCATTTTTATTTAGAAACATCAGAATGATTCAAGCAGATTTGTACTTGAAAACATTTGCTTCAGACAGATCTCATATGAAGGATGTAAATGGAAAATGGCAGAAACCTCCTCCTCCATACCCTTGCATTGAAACTGCAGGTAAGCTCCCAGAACTACTTCTTCCTGCTTACAGTGCTGAATGAGATAGTCCAGGATGCACATGGGAAATAAATAACTTCTGTAGCATTTGTCCAGTCAGCTTACTACTTCATATGGGAAAAAATAGGGCTATGAAGCATTTGGTACTCTATTTTGAACACATAGTCTAACATACTCATTTACTGTTATCAAACTTTAATTACTAATCTTCATAAACTGAGCAGAGAGTGAGAGGTAAGTAATACTCTTCTCTCATTATAGCAGGAAACTGAAGCAAACAGGCCAACTAACTTGCTTAGGGGCCACAAAGTTTTTAACACACTGATTATAGCACACTAGCACACAGATCCCATTCTGGCAAAGTAGTGTTGGCAGGAGGTAGTTTTCAGGCTCTGCTCAGTGTGGTGGCTTTGCCTGCATGAAGTGTTTGAGGTTTCTCTACCAGGTGAATTGACTCCAGGATGTCTTAAGTCACTGACAAGTTGGCAAGTTTTTCCCTAAGCCTTAAGCCTCTTTTAAGCGATAGCCTGGCTTATCCTCTGGGCCAGGCAGAAAGAGAGGTAAAGACTTGCGATCTATTCTGTAGAGCTGCTTAAAACATTCTTACCACGCAGCACTTCAGCTTATTCTGATCATGTGTTCTGCAAGCCGACTAACATTTGCCATGTGTGTGTTTGTTTGTTCTCTCATTTTCTTCCAAGGAAAGCATGGTGAAGTTTTGCTTTGAAAGAGTTTGAAAGAGCTTTCATGTTACTTCTCTGAATGTTTGGTTTTGTTGATTTTTAATAATGCAGTACTGCTATGTGTTAATGTTAGAGAAGGCAGGGTCAAAGAAACACGTTTTGTCTTTAGGTCCAAGTGTATCGTGGTTTGAAGTTGCTGGGAAATGAATTCTCTGTCTTTGCTTTGGCTTCTAAGGAAGCTTGGTGTTTCACGTAAGAGTAGAAATGAATTATGAGAGTGAGCAGGAACACAGATGTATCTTTATGAGGCTTTACATGTTTTCTAGACAATCCAGGTTATGAAGCACCTTGAATTCTAACTCTTAGTTATTATCTTCAGCAGACTTTTATGCAAAGATATTGTAGGGAGTGTAGAAGTCCTGAACTACAGTGGATGGTTCTCTGTTAGGTGGAGCCACTTAGGTGCTGAGAACTTTTTTGCCTGTGGAAACCTTGTTGTTTTGATAGCTGAGAGCTAATGAAAGTGTGAGGAATATAGATGAGGTCAGACCAAGAAAGCAAAACAGTTCTATTCAAATCAAAAGAGTAAAACCCATTACTTGTAGGTAGTAAGTTACAGAATGACTCAAACAGTTGCAGATGTGTACATGTGTCTCTAGCTGGAGTAAATTACTCCATAGCTGCAAACCCTGTAACTCTCCCCTTACCTGTCGTGTTTGGCTGAGCTTTACCTCACTGGTGAGCAGCAGCCACAGGCCTCAGCCAGCCTCCAGATTGTCTCTGTGGTGCTGGTAGATAGTGAAAGGTACGTAGCTCTTACTTCCTCTTATGCTTTCATTCTTTGTTCTCTACTTTGCCATGTTGAATGAAATGTCCATAGGTCATCCAGTCCAACATCTACCCAAAACAGGGATTCCTCAGGGCTCTGTCTAGTCTGGTCTTGAATACCTCCAGGGATTGTGATTCCACCACCTTTCTGGACAGTGTTCCAATGTTTGACCACTATCATGGTAAACAAAAAATGAATAAAAAATCCTAGTATATGAACTGAATTTCCTGTGTTCCAACTTGCTTTTCTCATTTCTTGTCCTGTTGCCAGGCTCCTCCAAGAAGACTCTGGCTCCATTGTCCTACCTCTGATCAGGTAGATGTAGGCACCAGTAATGTCTCCTCTTCATCTTCTCTTTTTAAGACTGAACAGACCCAGTTCTCTCAGCCTCTCCGTGAATAAAATATTGTCCTGCACCAAACAACTTGATTTTCCTCTTCTGGGCTTACTCCAGTATGGCCATGTTTTGTTTTGGTTTTGGTTTTTTTTTTTGTGCTGAGGAGCTCCAATGGACACAGTATTCCAGCTCTGTGCTGATGTGCTCTGGTCTCCCGGTCAGTTGCCTGAAAGAAATTTGTGACCTTGCACCCACTGAAGGTGAAAAGTCATTCACTAGGGAGCTTCAAGGTCTGAGTCAGAACAGGACTAGATTGTCTCAAATCTAGGACATCTAGTTCAAGTTGTCTTTCATTTAGTACCAGTTCCTCCAGCTTTACTTTTTGTCTTCCCTCTGTATTCTCTTGAGATACTTAATAATGATGCGTGCTTCAACGTGCACAGTGCTGTGAGTCTGTGAGGAGTCTGGGTTTAACTGTAATGTCTCAGCACAGTTTTATCAGGCATAAAGCTGCCTTATTTTTAATTTGATGTAAAACTGGGTGGCAGACCTTTTGTTATCATAAAAGAGCCTGGGGTATTAATGTTCATGTCCATGCCAAGTTCCATTGCAGATAACTGTTTTCTCCCTGCCGTTTCATGTAGATAGAACATTCTGCTTTCCATGTTGATTTGTGTTTGCATTAGATTAAATTACTTGCATATTTCATGTTAGAGGTGACTGCAATATAATGGCTGACAGAATTGACCCCATATTGTTTTAACACCAATTTATTTGTGAGGCACATTTCTGTCAGAGTCGGTTTGTTTTGGTTGGTTGGGTTTTTTTTGTTTTCTTTTTCCTTTTGCTTTCATTTAGAGTAGCCAAATTCCTAAGCTTTTGAGAAGATGAAAGGTTTTTATATCCCTTCTGTTTCCTGTTTGTCTTCTTTGATGTTTGTTGCAGTTTGACCTGCCTGGATGCCAGGTGCCCACCAAAGCTGCTCAGTCACTCTCACCCTCAGCTGTACAGAGGAGAGAAAATATAATGAAAACTAATGAGATGAGATGAGATGAGATGAGATGAGATGAGATGAGATAAGGACGGGGAGAGATCACTCACTGATTACTGTCATGAGTGAAACAGACTCAACTTGGGGAAATTAGTTGAATTTATTACCAATCAAAATCAGAGCAGGATAAAGAGGAGCAAAACAAATGCTAAAAACACCTTTCCTCCTTACCAGTCTTAACTTTATTCTCAATTTTCTACCTCCTCCCTCAATGGGGAATGGGGGTTGCAGTCATCACAGGTTGATTCTGCCACTGCTGCCCAGGGAGGGGAGTCCTTCCCTTGCTCCAGTGTGCGGTTCCTCCCTTGCAGTACTTCATGAACTTCATCCCACGGGCTGCAGATCTTCATGAGCTGCTCCAGTGTGGGTCCCTTTCCACAGGGTGCAGTCCTTCAGGAACAGGCTGCTCCTGCATGGATTCCCCGCGGGGTCACAAGTCCTGCCACCAAACCTGTTCCAGCGTGAGTCGTCTCTCCATAGGTCTGCAGGTCCCTGCCAGTAGCCTGCTCCAGCATGGGCTTCCCATGGGGGTCACAGCCTCCTTTCAGGCATCCACCTGCTCCAGCGTGAGGCCCTCCATGGGCTGCAGGGGCACAGCTGCCTCACCGTGATCTTTACCACGGGCTGCAGGGGAGTATCTGTTCTGGTGCCTGGAGCACCTCCTGCCCCTCATTCTCACTGACCTTGGTGTCTGCAGAGTTGTTTCTCCCACTCTTCTCTGGATACAATTACTTCTGTGCAATAGCTTTTAAAAATTTCTTAAAGGAAGGGGCACTACGACAATCGCTGATGGGCTCAGCCTTTGCCAGAGGTGGGTCCATCCTGGAGCTGGCTGGCATTGTCTCTGTTGGACATGGGGAAAGCTTCTAGAGAAGCCATTCCTACAGCCCCCCCCTGCTACCAAACCCTTTTGGAATTGAATTGAGGAATCTCTATCTGTAACAAATTGAGCATTTTTCTCCTACTAGTAACTCAATAAATCTTCAACTGCATTTGTCCTGTTCATGGGGTTGCAAAATAAATCATCAAAAATAAGTTTACATGGAGTCATAAATTGGAGTCTATGCTTAAAAAAACTGAAGGTGGAACAAGGTGATTTTTTGTAAAGCATTTTTCTAAAAGACAAACAACTCCAGTCCAATCAATAAAACCACAAAAACCCTCTCAGACTCCTCAGTATCTTCTCAGAACTCACATGCTAAGCATTAGCCTCTTGGAACTGGCTCTGCTCTAGCTGTATCCCAGAGTTAGGCCTTTGTGGTTTTTACTGACCTTGCTCTGGCCTCTGTTCTGCTCTGCTGCCATGGGTGCCAGGAGAAGCTGGCCAGCCTAACTGGCTGCAGGGTCCTCAAACAGCTCTGCTGGACTAAACATACCTGAGCTGCAGCAGATTCCCGTGGTCCCACCTGTTTGCCAGTGACTTCCTGTTGAAAGAAAACAGGATGTTTTGTTCAAATAATAAAAACTAAGATAATGAGATTTGGTGAACAGATTCATTATTCTAGAGCTGGTGAGCCCAACCTGGGGTTTTCTTTTAGATTAAATCTTTTAAATCTTCTTTCCACAAATTAATGAGGTCTGATTCCTCTTAGTTTATGACTTGGGATGAGATCAGCCCTCCTTACTGCAAGCCTGTGTAAAATTCAGCTTGCACAGTGCATTTCAAAATTACTCAGAACAGATGGTCCTATGGCTTATGTACAAGTGTTAGCAGCAGCTCTAACACTGTAAAGCACTGGTTTGAATTTCAGTTCTCTCAAGGTGTTTGGTAGCACATTTGCTGGATTGATTTGTAAAAGCTTTTTGTTCTTTTTATTATTATTAAAATCCCTCGTAGTCAATAATGATGGGGTTTTACTTGGGTTGGTGTTTTTAATTTTGAAGAGCATGAGTAGGACAGCTGAGAAATTGTGGAGACACTGTGTATCAAACAGATATGTAACAGGAAAGCTGCTAGACACAGGCCAGGCAGATGTCTGCAGTTGCTTTCTGTATCTCCTCTCTGATGCAGTGGCAGGATGCTAGTGGAAGTGAAAAGGAAGGCACTGATAGGGATACAAGTAGCTCCTATGCACTTCATGGGAACCTTCTGCTCCTCTCATGTGAATAAACCTCCAGTCTGTCAAGTTAGGTCCTTACTTCATAAGCTTTTGTGGAAGTAATGAATCAAGTCATATAGATACAATAAAGACACAAGTAAGAAGTGTTTAAATTCCCAGAGTGGCTTATTGAAATGACACTACTTTCTGTGAAAGATAATTAAAAGTGGTGAGCTGTGTTTTTACATTGAGATCAACCAGGATGGTTTGCACAGTCAGTTATATCTCAGCTGTGGAGACAGCAGCCCCCCAGCTGAGTGTGGGAAGAGTCCTTCTGACTTATCTCCCTGCTCAGACAGAGAGGGGATCTAAAGAGAACTGTAAACACCTACACAAGTCTGTGAAGAGTCCAACTTTCTAAGTATTTTAGGTGCCCTCAAGGTTTTAGGCACCAGCAGAACTGATCCTGGAGGCTTTGTTCCAGACTTCCTTGCTTCTAGCAGCCCTTGGGCAGCTGTAATTACGACAAGTTAGTCCAAGGTCTGTGAGCCAAGCCAAGGCTTGGCTTAAACACTGCTTTCTAACTACTGTTGGCAGAAGCCACAAGTATCATGACTAACAATGCGTGAGATAGTGTGTGGCCTTTAACTTCATCCCTGCTCGGGGTAAAAGCGTCAGACTTAATTTAAACAAAAATAAAATTATGCAGGAATCCCAGAATGGGCCAGATAGGTCTCATTTGTGGGTGTGTGTAACAAAGTATGTTTGGTCAAAGAGGAAGATGAGCTCGAAGCATGCACAAATGCAAGCTAGTGTAACAGTCACAGCACTTGAGGAAAACTGCAAGTGTAATGTAAATCTTAAAAGAAAATTATTTTGCTGCTATTGGTCTTGTGAAATTGTTGTAGAATACCTTGCTTTTGTGGAGAGAGAATCTTGACTTGCCAGCTGTAGCATCCAGATGTATGTTTTGTAAATTTTGATGCTTGTCACTCTTCATCTGCTTCGGGAAGAGGACTTTGTGGTATTCTCATGCATTTTTGCCGAGCTGTTTCCTAAAGCTGTAAAGTCTAACACAACATGCACGGCCTTCAGATAGAGCCTTCAGATGAGGAAAGAGCAGCATAGAAAGGCTGTTATTACACGAATAAAACGGGAGAGGTCTCACTAAGTTTTTCTGCACGGATCAGAACTCCTGTGCTGCTCCAGTGCCATCTACCGACAGTTTCTTAGGCCATCGCTCTTCATGGGAAAGGACTTGTTTACTTTGGTGAAACAACTATTCCTTTCATTACATTTCTCTTATGGGCTGTGTTATGCTCTGCCACAATCCGTCTGAATTTAAGACAATATTTCATTTCCTACAGGCATTGTGATAGCAACTTCCAAGTTGTGAACAGCATCTGTGTTTGTAACTACTGGAACAATCTCCTTTGGACTGCCTTATCATTCACAGAACAGTTTTATGAAATTATTTTACTCTTCTCAATGCACATAAGGCAGAGAATAATTTATTTTTTTAATCTTAAAGTATATGAAGAATCACATTAATTTTGAAAAAGCATCTGAGAAGAAAAGACAAGTTTGAAACTGGAAAACAGACTTACCAGTCTACCAGCAAGCAAGAGCTTTTATCCACTACTAATTTGTTCTTGAGCTATGACAGCAAATTGCTGAGCTTGTGCTATTTTAAATTCCCACGTAGGCAGACATTGTTCCTGTTCTGCCAAACTCACTTCAGCAATAGGACTATGCTTGGCTGGACATAAGGGTTTTCCATATGCAGAGTTCAAACATGTTAACAAGAAAAGATTTAGGGGCCAGACCTCAGAAGGGGTGAGAGCTGGGATCAGGCAAATCACAAAGCTGTGCTGTAGTGTAGACATGGTGCAAACGGAGGCCTTAAGGGGCTGGATTATGCCTGGGACTCCTGAGTCTGGGGTTCCTGAACATCATCTTCCCTTCCTTGCTTACACTATCCATAATGGTAAGCCTAGTTACACAAGCTTTTTGCAGCTGAGGCAAATTCCCTCCTTTGGATTTTATAATCTTATTCATTAGAGCCTCCTCTTGTTTGATTTGTAATCCTTAAATGCAACCATGAATCATCCATGGTAAAATAAATACTTAATACAGTGGAAAAGGTGTTAACAGTAAATCTGTAAAGTAAACCTGTAACAGTGACTTTACCACTCTGTTCCTTAAACTCATTCTCTGCCAGTTTTCTTTTAATGGGCATTTAAAAAGATTTATTTGCACACATCATCCGTGAGAACATAAAACAACAAGCCCACAGATGTTTGTCATCAGAACTGAACCTCTGATTGGCATGGTTCTGAGTCAGCAAAGCTTGTACCAGGCATGTATAAGGCACAAGGATATATAAGGCACCTAAACCCAAAACTGCACACCAGCACTTTGCCAGTGAGCTCTCTGGGATCCACGAATGGGACAGAATGGTTACTACCTTTCCTGCAAGGGTCAGAGCAGATTAAAACCCTGGCAAAGAGCAGTCATGGTTACTTTTCTCTTGAAACCATGGCAGTTAAACTTTTCCCCCTCTGACTTCATTCTGTCATTCAGGATTCACAAATAATAAATATTTGCCCCCAGCCTAGGTTTGTGCTCTTCTTCACCTGAGCATCCCTCTAGGCTGGGGGCTGGGTTAGGTCACACATCTCCTCCCCTCTGCATATTCTGGCCCTGCAGTGGGCCCATGTTCAGCAAGGACAAAGTTCAGGGTTGGAGGGAAAGCAAATACTGTAATCTGGAGAGTAACAAACTGTAGTTTTGCCAAGGGCATAATCACTTCTGAGAGACAATAAGCAACTTGCAGTTCTGACTGCTGCTGTGATCCTGTTCTTCTGTGGTCAGTGCAAGAGTTGACTCCATTGACTTTGGTTCAGAACTTAAAGGGGTGAATGGTATCTCCCGTGCTTTTAAATAATCCCATTTGTGTGAATGCAGGAAGACTGCATTGCACTTCCCTGTGTTGGTTGTTACTTGCACTCCAGTTCTCTGACACTACTCGACCCTTCTAGGCTGACATTGTAGGGAAAAATCTTACCGACACATGCTAGTTTCTAATTACTTACTGGATGCTTACTGATCCTGTAAAGTGATTATTGCCATGGGCAGTGAGGGGAATCAGGGCAAAAGCAATGTTTCAGAGACTGGAAATAGATGTTTTTTTACCACCGTACAATTTGCAGAATTTTGCTGGAGTGAACTGAACTATTGAAGAGGGGTTTGAAATGTGTTACTGAAAGATGTATACCTGTGCTACAGAACCTGCATCAGGAACTTAAATATTTCCCTTTTCTGGTCTTTTTTTTAGATTCCAAGATGAACTTGGATGATTTCATCAGTATGAATCCTGAAGTGGGATGGGGCTCAGTGTTCTCCCTTTCAGACTTTGTGCATCAATTTGGCAGTCAAACTGATTACAGCTATTCCTTGGAAGGACAGTGAAGTGAACAAAGCTCTTCTGGTTCTGTTTTGAGGGGATGTGTTTTGTTTTGCTGCTCTTACACTGTATTTATGGTTTACATTTCTGTACCTGGAGTAAGTATTTGGAAAAATAGAACACCCAGTCAGAAATACAATGAACGGAATAAAAACTTTTATTTTAATTATGTAAGAATGCACTTGGTTTTTAATGTCAAATCAAAGGCAGACATCCCACCATAAGCATATTGCTTTTCCAGCTACTGTGCCCAAACTGAAAAGAGCTGCAAAAAAAGCTTCTGGAAAAATATGTGCATAAAATACTGAATATTGTAGCCTAAATTGCTACATGTTGTCACATTTTAAAAGTGAGATATGGTTTTCTTCATGTTATGATTGCTGTCAATTATATATAAACAGACAGTCCATCTCAGTTGCCTCACTAGCTTTACTGATTAGTCCTTATTTAGTAGAAGTGTAAAGGGCATTGATTTTAGTAGTTCAGTTGTGAACTCCCATGCACTGTGTAAAACCAGGTTAGCATCCAGGTTTCCGTGCTGTACAAGGGGAGGATTAAATCTTGCCATTTCAGTTAAATGGCCTAGTGCTGACAGTTCCTGGAAGATGCAGTTGCTATTTTTGCTTCTCATGCTGGCTGTGCATTCTCACCTGCTCCCATCTTCTTGCACTTGGTGTTTGTTTGGCCTTGTGGTAATGCGGGGTAATTCTGACAGAAAGCAGGAAGTTTTTTTGAGGTTTTTTTTTTTTTCCTGCCTCTTGGTTCCTTGAACTGGCCTGTCATGAGGTCAGACAGCTGCTCCTGCTGGTGTAAGGAAATCAGCAGGGCCATATGGCTGGGGGGAGGGGAGTGAGAAAACCTCCCCCTCCAGGGTTGTCTGCTGCTGAATATCCATAGAGGTGATACCAAGCTGCATCTCTGCAGGGCATCCCAGGAAAGGCATCATGCTGACTGAGGGTTTGGAGCAGTCTCACACTTCTTAGAAGAGTGCCCTAAACATGGAATTGCAGAAACAGGCTAAAACGAGGTCTTTAATTCTCATCTTTGGACCCATTCTACTTTATACACTAGCACATCATAGACTCACAGACTGGTAGAATAGCACAGGTTAGAAGGGTCAGGCAGTTGCTAGTCCAATCTCCTGTTCAAATCGGGTCTGACCAGGCTGCTCAGGGCTTTATCCAGTCAGGGCTTGGAAACCTGCTGGGATTGAGACTACAGTAAACATTTGTGATGCACTTCATTCCTGGTGAGGAAAAGCACAGTACAGGTTTTAAGTATTAAGGGATCATTTTATTTGTAAGTACAGACAAATATAAAAACTTGTAAGAATCTTACATGTGTATCACTGTTACATAGGTATATTGTTATAAATGTAGTGTATTACTGTATTTCTCATCAGTTCTAGAGAATTTACTCAGCATATTAACAGCAGAGACAGCCAACTGAACAACTGTGGGATTGATTCACTTCACCCAGACATCTCTTTCTGTGTCATAAGGGCTGCTGAATATAGGAACCTAAACTTTCTGTTGCCAGATGCAGCACAGTTGGTTGCCTGTGCAGATAGTCTGCTACTACACATATTCCTTGAGTGCCAGCAGGGACTATAGTTAGGAGGCTGGTTGTTGGGACACTCCTCTCTGGAGTGGGACAGTTGATCTGCAATTTTTGTCACTCTGAACCAGCTTCACCAGAGGAAACTGAGATGAAATTCAGGATTCCCGATAAACTGATGCACAGAACCCTCTTGAGAGGAAACAGCTGGATTTAACCAGATACTCCTGTGTAAAAGGTCTGATGTATCCATGTTTGGATGAAATTGCAGCTCTTTCTGCTTGATGCTGATGTAGCAGGCATGCTCTGAGGGAATGAAGATGTTGTTACTTACTGGCTTTGAGTGCTGTTATGGCTGGCTGTGACAATGTAGAGCAGCAGCAGCAGTTTGCCTGCTCAGCTCCGGTAGCTGCCAACACACTGGGATAGACACAGCAGAAGTGAGAATGTAAAGATCCAGGTTTTAGATGAACGGGTTGTGTTAAGCACTTCTTATCCTTCAAGTGGCTGAATCTCATAGACACAGAGTTCCTGTGCATTGCTCAACAGGCCCTTTAAGTTGTTACAGAACATGAGGTTCTCATCCCTCCCTACTTGAGTATATCATTTGATTTAACCTCAGCTGGTTTCCGGTGCCTGAAATCTGTGACACGCTCCCTTTAGTGGGGGTCAAGACACAAGAATCTGCCTGGTTTAATCTAGTTTCAGCATCAAGGCTGTTAAGAAGGAGAACAGCCGCAACCATTAGTCAGAATATGCAAGTTTAAAAAAAATCAATGTGAAGAGTTAGTCCTTTTTCTCTCTAATCATTCTGAACAGGTGCTTAATTTTACATGTAGCGGGCTGTGTGTGTGTGTGATTATAGCTTTTCTATAATTAACAATGTTTTGCAGCTCTTGTAAAAAGTTGTCATTTCAGAGGGATCAGTAGAAGCCAGAGAATGATTTCATTTGGTGCTGAGGATGGTGATACTGTGGTGCTGTCTCTCTAGCTCATCAAGTCTGGGGGCATTTCATCACCTTTCAGGAGGCATGCTATCAGAGGGACAGAATTCAGGAATACATCAAGTGCTCATTTAGGGCCCCAAACACAAAGATAAGCTACTCAATTCACTGTAATTATCAGAAACCAGCTATTTTCTGATGCTGATTAGTCCTGGTGTCCCATCAGAGGGACTAAGTGAATTCCCTCCCCTCTTTGGTCCTTTCTCTAGGTAACCCTAGGCCTGACTATTTTGTGGAACTTGCTGTGTTTAACCTCTGCTGTCAACCCATATTTGATGCATGAGGTGGCCCCAGCAGTGTGGTTTTCCCACTGAACACCACACTAAGTTGCAGACAGAAAAGCAAAGTTTGCTGAGAGCCACTTTGCCATGTACCTGCAGAAGTACAAGCAAAGAACTGCCACTGTAAAGCTGATGGCAAGGAGGCAACTTCACTGCCAGACATCACTAATTGTCAGCTCTGTGACTACTGATGTATTTAAACACCTAAGACTGAAGCAATTTCATACCACAGTCATACATACGTGTGTGGGGCACACTGTATGGCAGAGCACAGCTGCTGGTCCTCGGGTACAGCTCCAGGCTGGCCAGTGCAGCCACCCAACTGAACCTCCCTCCTTGATGCAGGGGAGCTGGGCTCACGCCACTGTGAGATAGGAAATAATACAAAAGCATTGATGGGTGATTGTCTGGGGTGCACTGGCACGGCACAACAGGATCAGCCTGTGCTCATTTTCACTCCATGCTGTCTATAGCCCTTGAGACTTTTAATCTTTACTGTGTCCAGATGCTGTCCCAATGTATCCAGGGCAAAGATGTGCTGCTTATGCACTTTCAGTACAATGATTTCTTAGTGCAGCTTAGCTTCCCATTCCCTTTCAGCCTCCTTTACCTTGTCCTTTCCCACAGTGATGTCTTTCTATTGTCCAGTTATTACAGTTTTTATGTGTTTAGAGCCCCTAAGTGGCGGCTTTTGGACTAGGTGATCCTTGAGTCAGGCATTGAAGAAAGCCAAGAGAAACCCTCCTGCCCTCAGGTCAGTTACTCACAATCCCACAGTCTCCCAGCTTCTGTATTCTGTTGATCACTGGAAATTCTCCAAGCCTTTTATTTCTAGACATCATAGGGCAAGACTGTGAGAGCCTTGTAATGGGGGGGGGGGGGGGGCGCGCACATCCCATTTCACAGGTGGTTCCTCCCGTCTCCATCAGGCTATTGCAGCAGAAAGCTGCAGCATGAGATGGAACACCCACATCTCTCCTGCCTTTTTCTCTTCTTTGCTGCTGCTTTTTACCTAAAAATATAGTTTATTTGATAACTGACCTCTTTTATTCACCTATTTGTGGCTTTAGAAAAAAAGACACTTTTTTTTCTGGCATGCATTTGCTTGGTCAGTGTATTTTTGCAAATTGTATGTGACCAGGTCTGTCTTGAGAAAATCCCATTTCTCGGTTGGCCAGCAGAGAGAGCAGTCAGCATTCAGTGGATGTGCAGGTTGGGACATGGACAGAGGTGGTCCCCCTTCACACTCAACCCTGCCAGTAGCTGTTACAGTTAAAAATTACTCATTCTGACAGCATTGCAGAGGCGATTTGTATCTTGCAAGGCTGTAGCTGAAGGCTGAGGTATTGCCCTGGACTGCCTGAGCCTGTAATGTCAGTGCAAGCCCTTCCTACACAGCAGGGACCATATGGCAGCATCATCACACCACCTGCTAGTTTGGGGAATCTGGTCAGCACTCACAGTCCCCACCAAAATGGGGATGTGGCACCTTAGGATGTCAGACCAATTGGTTTGCTATCAATTTATACTTAGATAGCTGGGGATGCTGCAATCTGATCTGGGCTATTCAGGAAGCAAAGGGGCAATGGGATGCATTTGTATGAATGAAATTTCAGGATGAGAGCCTTGCTCAGGACATTTTGACATGTGTGGCCTCCTCTCCTCATACCCTCATTGTCCATTCAGAGCCTTGTGTGTGCTCTGAAGCGCCATTGCTTCTACTGTAAAATGGCCATCTCTGGTTGGTTGGGTTTTCTTGTTAGAATGAGTTTGGTCCAAATTTTCTCATTTTTCATGGTTTTTCCCCCTACCTTTTCAGGAAACAAGGGTTGTAGACTGAATGACTTGAGAAAGCTGTACCAGAAAACAGGAATGAGGTGTGAAAATACCACCCTGTCCCTGCAGTAGTCATGGTTACCTCGCACTGAGTGTCTTGCAGAACCTTTACCGAGACACTGTCCCTGACCCAGGTGGTGGCTGTCCCCCACACATGGCATGAGCCACACTGCTGGAGGGGAGGACCTGCAGAGCATCACTTCACGTCACCCAGCAGAGCAGATGGCTCCAGGTCTGGTGGGGTTGCCCTCCTATGACACATTGTATTCACGGGCTTGGAGAATCTCACCTCCTCTCGAGGCGATACCTGTCTGGATGTCTGTCTCTCTTCAGGTGATTACCTTCTCAGAAATTTGAGGGAGAGAATGCTGGTGATTTTCTTCTGCCTTCTGGCTTCCTCCTTATGCAGGACTTGGCCCAGTTGAGGTTAATGAAGCGCACTGAGGAGTGAGTGTCTGGAGACATCTGCCCAGGTTTGCGCGCACTTCCCTGTGGAGCTCAGCTCTGTTCGTTTGTGATCGTGAAGTCCGAAGAGAAGCACTGTATACAAATGCAGCCTTTCAGCAAGCTAAATGCAGCTGCAGTAGTGGTTCTGGAAAATCTCTTCAGCTTGACTTAAGATAAACAAATATGGTTGTTTAAGTATCCTCAGTGTTTCCTTATACTTACAGTAGGAAATACCTTGGATACTGAGGGCAGTTAAAACAAATCTTACTTAGTTATCTAAGGCCTCTGGCAAGTCCCTGAGTTTCTGAGTGAGCTAAACTGCTTCCTAGGCATGAGATGTACCAAGCTTCATTTTATAGTCATAAAAATAAGTATTAAGGACTTGAGCTGTGAACTGTCACTCACAAAGTCCAACTGAAGTGACATTATTCACCTGATACTCATGACGAATGTCTGCTTCCTGCTCTGGAAGATGAGCAGGGTGTTTCCAATGAGCTGGATTCCTGACATGATATTATTTAAAAGCAGGAAATGCTCATTTGGCTTGGTTCAGCATCATACCAGCCTTCCCATGCAAGGCTATATCTGGAACCCAAACACTGCAATAAGGCAGGAATCATTATATGTTATTTTTTTTCAAACAGCCTACACAGTAAGAAGATGGTAGTTATCTCAGCCTTCCCTTCTTTTTAGTATGCAATTGTGGTGGCGTGCTTCCCCCCATCTCAGCTTGGCTGCTGAAATGGCAGCACACCAGCTCCATGCTTGGAGCTATCCCGAGAAAATGTTCTTCTGTGGCTTTTAACCATTTAGCTGTAAAGCTCCCGCCACTTCCACTGTTCCTAACTGCTGGGGTGAAGCAAGGGTTGCCAGTCCTTGTTTATAGCAAGCATAATCAGTTCCACTATTTATACTGTACTCATCACAGAGCACTTTGCTGTATGAAATGGTCACAGTTATATTTATACCAGTACAAAAACAAAGTCATCACAAATTGAGGAGGCGACATTTAGAGTAATTTTTCCTTGCTACGTGATGCTGTTTCTTGGCAATTGAAACTTTTATTGGGCAGAGTCGCTCTCTTAGGAAGAAAATACAGCCTACTATAAGTCAGGAATCCCACCAGTATTTATTTACACTTGTGTTTTTGTCTTGCATGAAGGAAATGCAACTATTTAGTTAAGTAACCTCTACCAGTTGCTACCTCGGTAGGAATCTGCAGGGTTGCCAGCAAAGTCCATGGAGTTGTCTTAGTACAGCTAAAAGCAGAGTTCAATCTGCTTTGCCAGAGGTACTAAAAATACCTTTTAATATGCTAAGGTATGTGTCTGGCCAGGAGTTGTTTTCAAATGCATTGTCCATGGAGTTCCCATAAAGTAAACAGAGCTCAATACGCTGAGTCCTGAGATGCAAAATAACCAGCGCTTGGGGTCCAGCTTTTCTCCTTGCTGGCGTCACCAGCAGGGTGCTCCCCCTGCCTTGTTCCCAGCAGGAGGCTGGGAAGAAGGCACTCGGGGAAGATTTGCAGTGCCCTGCCTGCCATATTTGACAGAGATCCTTTACAGGGTAAATTGTTTACTTAATTGTCATTCTCACTTAACTTATTTGATAATTTTTAAATAAAACACCCCAGGTTGGGTGCTTTTGAGATCTGAAAGACCAAATGACTTTGTTGCTAGCAAAGAAGACCCATGCACATTCCCAGCTTCTCCTGCTTGCTAGCCTTTCCACACTCACATGGTACATGGAGGTCAGATCCATGCACAGAGGCCAAGCCCCAGCCTCCCTGAGTTGGTGCCAAGGGCTGTGTGAGCAGGGCCACCCTTTCCAAGGCGCAGAGCCTGATGAAACCTTTCTGCCAATGTTCTGTGTGGCCCCACTGCTTTGAGCTGCCATGGACATCCATGGCTGTGGAACAGCTCAGCCTGGCCCTGGCCACACTGCTGCAGGTCCCCAGCCCTTGCCAGGGACCATGAGGTCCCCACTGCTGGCTGCCTGCAGGGGCAATGCAGACAGTGGAAGTTGCAGGACATTACCACCCCATTCAAGGTCAAATAATCAGAATGGTTTGGGTTGGAAGGGACCTTAATCATCTAGTTTCAACCCCTCTGCTGTGGGAGGGACACCTTCCACTAGACCAGGTTGCTCAGAGCCCCATCCAACCTGGCAAGGATGCTTGCTGGGCTTACAGACATCCTCAAATGGGGATTATTTGTGGTCATTCAATAAGCAAATGCTCTGGCTTAGCATGTGGAGTCCAAAAAACACATGTGGAGATTGCCCAGTGCTGAGGATATCTGAAGCCTGACACATGACAGAAGTACACTTGTGGGGTCCAAAAGGGGTGTCACCATCTTCACCGACACTTGGTCTCCTCTGAGCTGTCATTGCTGTGTCTCACAGTAAGCTCTTCTGCCTGGCCTGCATAGTGCAGAAGAGCCTGCTCCCAAATACTGTTTGAACTGCTCCTCGCTGCTGCTTAATGCCATTGGGAGAGTGATCCATGGAGCTCCAGTGCTACGGCCATATGGCATGACTGGATTAGCAAATGGAAGCTTTGTTTTGAGCTTTCTGTAATAAAACACCATGCTGCTGGGGCACACAGGCTAGCTAGGGTTTCACTGCTCACTTAGGAAAATGAGGGCAAAGGATGATTAAATATTAAGTGGGATGCAAGATCTCAGCGGATGCAGTTCATCTGGTAACCTGAGTATGGGCTGGAGGTAAATGTGGCTTCCTAGATACCTGAGAGGGTACAACAGCAATCCATCCTGGCCAGCAAGAGGAGCTTTGGGGTTCCTCCACCAGTCTGCGGTGCCAGGAGACCTCAGGGGTGACAGGTGTGGCCAGGAGAGAGACCAAGATGAGGATCCTGGGAATATCTGTATCCTTTTCTGTTTAGCTTTCCACCTCTTCTGTAAATCAAACACCATTTCTGGTGGCAGTAGACTATCAAGCAGGCTACACTGACATCAAGCAGAAGATATTAACAAAAAAAGCCAGAAAAGAGATTAGGGATTAATGCAGAAACTCCCCCCATCCCACCCCAGGATGAGCCATGTTCTAAAATCTCTCCTTCAAGCAAAGCAGCTGCTGACAAGAAAGTTATTGACTTTCCTTACACTGCAGAAAGGAAGCTTTAACTGTGTGTGTGTCCATCCGCACGCACGTGCCCGTGGGCCTCCCCATGCGTGCGGACACAGATACAGACAGCTCCTTCCACAGCAGCACATTTTCCAGCGGGTGTTGGCTCCCAAGCTCACTTTGGCATTAGCAATGGGCAACACTGAATTGTTTCCTCACCCCTCCCATTAGCAGCTGGCTCTTCTTGAGGAGGATCCACATCTTGGCTGCTGCTACCTGGTCAGGTGCAAATGCTGCAAGGGCTCCTGCTCCACTCCCTCCCTCCCTGGCACAAGCATGGGCAAGTAAATCTGGATAAATCGAGGCTCTTTCCTTTCTGAGACCATTAGGCCAACATTTTACAGCTCTTCTAGTGATTTTAACTTCCATAATCCCCCTTATCCTATACCCCCTTGGAAACACTTGAAGATGTTATTTTTTCTGATATAATCTGTGCCAAAGTTTGGTTCCTTTATGAGGACAAACTGGCAGTGGAAACATTGACAGCTATACAGGGAAATATTGTATTGCTTAAAGAACTTTATTTAGATTGCTCCATTGCAGGGAGAGTTGTTTGTTGGTTGGGTTGGGTTTTTTTCATTTTGGACGATGCTAAAGACGCCATAAAATTACCGACAGTATTATTCCAGTGATTTGTACACTGCATGCTCATGTGCCTTCAAAATTAAAAGAAATAATGATAAAACTAAACAAATAAATAGTCTCGAGAGGACTAATCCTTCTCCTCCAAGCTCCCAGCAGCCACCAAAGGCAGCGGGGATCCCAGGGGGGCAGGAACGGCAGAGCCCGGGCTGAGCGGCACGGAGGATCCTTCGGAAGGCTTTGTTGCTCTGCCACGGGGATATTAGTGTTTCTGGCCAGCTGAGGGCATGTGTGGCGAGCGTAAACATTTGGCTCCAGCAAAGAGATGCAGACGAGAGAGGCAAGTTGTGCACAAGATAAAAAGGGTCCTTGCGGCAGCACCCGGCTGGTCACACACAGCACCCGCGGGGAGAAGCGGGCATGGGCAGAGGGCGATGCGGCCACGCGGGGAAGGACAGGGGCTTTGCTGTGGAGCAGGCACTTGCTGGATGCTTCTGCAGCCTTCTGGGGTCCAGGGAGGGTTAAGAAACGGTGGAAATGCAGCACTGGGGGCACATCAGGGGGCTGAGGAAGGCGCTCAGAAGCGGTACGGACTTATGCTTGCAGCAGCGCTTTTGATCGTGCTGTGTTTTGTCAAAACAGCAGCCATTTTGCAGGGAAGGGGGGGATAAGTGGGTAAAGAGCACCCAGGCCTCCGCTTTACAGCTCTTTCTGAGCAGGCCGGCTGTCCACACTGGTTCAGGCTTGATTCATGCTCTAGGTTCATTACAACAGTCTCCTGAAGCTGGAGCCTTCCCCTGTATATCCTCAGCCACAGCAGTACCCCTGTGCTGCTCCGTGGGGCCAATGAGTCTTTGGGCTCTTACTTTCCTGAAGAGCCAAGCAAAGGAATTTTGCATTTTTTCAGGCTGTAATCCAAAAAACCGAAAAATAATTTTGTAAATGTTTCAAAAATACCTTGAGGCCTTAGGTAGCCTGAGGAGAAGGGGTGCAATGCCCAGGGGTATTACAGACCTCTCTGACTGGCTCATGGTGCTGCAGGATGGGTGATGTGTGGTGGCTGCTCTCCTGCAGCTGCCACACGTGCTCGTGCATGTGTGTGAAACGGGCTAGCTTGGCTTTTCCTTTTGCTGAATGTTCAGCATAAGCGGGGAATAATAAAATGCAATTTTTCCACAGGGACCAGAGGAAACAAATTACTGCCCGGGTGTAGCTGAGGGCAGAGCCTGGCGCATTATTTTCTGTGTAATAATTCCCACGAGGCCTTGTGGAAACATAGCTTTTTTTTTCCCCCCCCCTCCTCATTTTTCTACTTCCTTAAACTTTCCAAAATACTCTACTGTAACATATTTTCCTCAGTTACATGTGTTAGTGAGGAGATAAAAGGTTAAATTCTCCTTTCGTACTATAATGCAATTCATTTCCTGTTTTTCACAACTGTCTAGACACAGATCTAACGAGCATTAACCCTGAATCCCACCATTGGGTTAAACATAGAGGCTTTAAATATAAAAGTGCGTGGTAAGAGCAAGATTGTAGGTTTCTACCTACCACCAGGAGACAGCACTTTTAAATGAGAACATCTAATTAGCTGTAAGTAACAAAAAAAATTACTTCAGTTTCAGAGGTTTAAAAAGGCTCCCGGTTGCTTTATATACACCAGCAGCAATACAGGCCCTGCTGAGTTGTGGCACGGACAGGTTGATTCCCCCTCAGGAGTTATATTTGTCTGGATTTACACCTCCAGCTATATTAAAAAAAGAAAGAATAAATTTCCCATCAGTCAGAGAGCTATAAAAAGATTGGGAGAAAGTAATTTAAAAGAGAACCAATGTTAAAAACCATGTTCAGCTTCTGACGGGAGACCCATGGACAAAATGTCCAAGGGCCCCAGGCCCAGCTGAGGACGGTGCCCCAAAGCCCAAGGGAAAAAGTGATGGTCATGGTACCAAGAGGCACCTTGTGCTGGAAAGGCAAGGCCACAGAGCATTGGGTCCCAGCCAAGCACAGCACTGGAGTGCTTGCAGTTGTGACCAGACCCAGAGGGGCTCTCATCAGCTTAGGCTGGATCATGGTTGGGCTGGAGGCTGGCCCCAGGTTAAGCCAGGCAATTGCCCTCTGGTGGGTGTGCAGCCTCCTCTGACACTTCCCACCAGCTGGGCTGCCACACTGGAGTGGGAGGAAGGAGAGAAAGAGATTTCTGGCTTGGAACACGAGCTAAACCTCTCACAAAAGTGAGAGTTTTGCCTGGGGAGGCAAAGCAAGAAAAAGCAAAACTGTAGCCCACCCCAGCTTGGCACAGGGCACAGACAGGGAGCACGGCAGCTTCTTGGCTGACAGTTAGTTACACACACCTTTCACATCAAAGATTACCCACAGAGACATCATATGTACTTCAAGTATAAAAATAAATATTGGTAAGAATTATCTTAACCCAATGCTTAAAAGCCCTGCTAAAATAAGTCAAAATTCCTGGTGTGCAGTGACGAGGAGGAACTCGCATTTCCTTCACTGACTGCATTTCTCTGTCTATGAACACAAATCCCATGGGGTGGTTTGTTTATTTATCCCCTGAAGCTGGAAGTGGGTGTTTTTCCTCTCCCACCACCCACTTCCAGCCATTGCATGAAAACAGCAGCACCTTTGGGTGCTCTGAGATGGACCTGGCACCTCAGCTATAAACCTGTGGGTGCTGCTATCTGCATTCAAGATCTGTTCTGACCAGGACTGAAATTATCCAAGAAAAACATATTAAAAAGACGTTTGTTTTCAACTAAAAAGTGCAGTATACTATGCATCAAGAACGGTGAAGAGTGAACTGGTTTCCTTCCAGCTCAGGGAAGGCCTTTGAACCCACACGAGTTATTTATAGAGCCTTTTGGAAAACAGCTCTTTCCAATTTCTACATTTTTGATCAAAAGAACAGCTCAGGTTTTGTCAAAAATAAAGCAGTCCCCTACACTGTTCACTGGGGCTCACCCCTGTAAGGCAGAGAAGCAGAAATAAGGATTAGGGAAAGGTGGGGCAAAGCAGAGTCATAACTTTAATACTCAATGTGTAAGAGGCTTTCAAAATGCTTTTTGGCTGAACTGTACTTCTTTTATTAGGCTCTAAGACAGACAGTGAGGGCACTCCAAGGAAGTATACAGGGTGACTCATTGATCAAGGCAGACCCTCATCCCTGTTTGAGGATGCCTCTCCCTCTATCCCTGAGTGCACTTAAAAGGGTGGAGGTGCTAGCATTCCACTTAAAGGATTTAGTTTTAGCACATCTAGTCTGTTAAAGTAAGTAGAACTTACTATTTTCAATATAGTTTTAATAAGAAATGTGTATTAACTACAGCTTTCTCTTGTTTAAAAGGCTCTGTGATCTTGTCCCATCCTATGTTTCCAGAGACTGGTGTCTGGGTGGTGCAACCCTCTAACTGCAGACCCGAGTCACAGCATAACTATAGAGACTTAGGAAACCACCCAAACATGCCTCATGTGCAAATGAGATTGAAAACAAAACATCTGCATTTTGTACTTATTTCCACAGCTGGCATAGGTTTCATGAGGCAAGTAATCCTGTTTTACCATGATAACTTCTCCTGTTCCAACCAGAGGCACATTTCATTTGCCTTCTCAACTGCTTTCCCCCAATTTATTAGGAGTGGTTTCAGTGGGCTCCTACTCATGTTCCCTCTGAGCAGGAGCCCTGGTCAGACTATTTGCAGTCTTGACACTGAAATGCAATTGTTCCCCACCCCCAAAAAAAGATTAAAAATCACTCAGGTAATAGGTGTAGAAAAACCCCAATATTTTGTAAGCTGTTAAGTCAGAGTTGAAGGTTTCAGATCAGTGTGAGCACTGGTGATCTCCTTCAGGGCAGCAATCACTCCTCTGCTGTGGGCAAGTACAGATTCATGAGCACAAGCTCCATGTGAGCACTGTTTCTGTTAGAAGCGAGAGCTCATTTCCCTTTGAGAGATGATGAAGCAATAACGATCTGGGATCTTCTACTGTGACAACGAGCCAAGTTCTGGATGTTCCTGCAGAAGAGTCTTTGCTTACAGTCATCAGAAGCTCAAGGCTGATAAGGTCACCACCGTGGAAGCAATGAGACAACCAACTCTGTGGTTCACATTGTTTGAACATTTATTGCAATTCAGTGTCAAAAATGTTTTACAAAAATACTGTCTGCACAGAACAGCTGTAAAAATCAGTTGAACATGCAAGGGAAGAGGAAAAAAGTGTGCAAATTTATAATGGAAGGATTTTAACCACACAAGAATATTAAACAGAAGTCTTATATAAGGGATGCCTTTCACTTCATATCATCTCTAGTTACAACTTCAAGGAAAAATAAAACAGAACACACACTCTCTTCCATATATAAGTAGGTATTTATAATTACTGTAGATTAGTTCCTAAAGATGAGCATATTTGCTATTTCAAATTAAAATGTTCTCTTGGTAACTGACATGTTAGCATTCTGTGCAGCACAGGATGGCTAAAGAAAGGCAAATTCCACCCTCAGTTGCCCTCCCAGAAGAAGCAGCAACGCTTGGTCAATAGAGAGGGAATTTCTCTGGTGTTAAGACTATTTATATACTAGAGACTGCATGTGTCAAGGACAAGATGGATTTGTTCTCCCTAGGGCCAGATCCTGCAAAGCTGATTTGCTACCAACAAAATCACTGGAGGAAGACACTGGATAGAAATTAGGTGCTGGTAAAGACTCAGAGCCTGGCAGTCACACGCCGACAGCTCTGTGAATGGCTGACCATGGCTTCAGAGCCTGTAACCAGCATTGTACAACCAATGAGCTGAGAAAGCAGCAGAAGCAGAACACCAGAGTGAGTCCCAGACCTTGGAGGGAGTGAGTCTATACCAGCCTGATCAGCCATCAGCTCCTTGTGCAAATAGGCCAGCTACAAAGAGGGGCATTTTAATTTAAAGCTATGTCTTTTTGGCAAGGTGCTGATCTACAAGGAAGCTGTGCAACCTGTTTTTAAGGACAACCGCAGAGGACAACGCTGGTTTGCTGTACCAAGCAGCAGATCAGTGTGAAAAGCACATCTGATTTGTCTGCTACACAACAGGATTTGAAATGTTCCTGCTCTAAATGAAATTTTAGCAACAAAGGGCTAAGGAATTTTCTGGGCAGGAAAAGCTGGTTTAGTACCTGTGTATGTTCTAGAAGGTGACAGCTTCACAAAAGTAATTGGAGTCAAACAGAAATGGGAATACAAACAGTTCAAAACCTAGGGCAAAGAAAAATAATATAAAATATATTCCCATATACAGAAAGTGGCAGGGTGCAATTAGATGTTTACATACAAAGCAATGTCTTCAGAGCAATACACATTTTCCTAATCACTTTACATAATAAAGGACCTAGAAACTCCCACAGTTAAAAAAAAGAAACTCAAAAAACATAAGAGGAGGTACACATGCTTTATGATCAAACTTCAGCATACCATAGTTAGCATAAATGGCTTAAGGTATGTACAGCTGAAATCGTGCCTCTTGAAATGGCCACCACATTAAAAACGGGCCTCTTCTAGAAAGCTGAAACAGAGATCTCTGGGATCTCTCTTCCTAAGGCTCGTCCCTTGCATGGATCTATTTTTCCTCTTCACAGCGCCGTGTTCTATGCTGTTGCACTAGTTAATACATCCTCTAAAGACAATGAGATTTCCCTGGATATGCTGGCAAGAGAAAACCTCAAAGAGAAGAAAAACTCTCCTTTTGTAGTATAAGAACTGATGCATATCTAATGGAAATGCATCAACTGGAAGGTGAAATGTCATTTGAAAAGAACATTCTATTTCCAAAATACAAGCAAAAGTCTGTTTTCCCCTTCACAACAACTTTGCCACAATTGTCTTAAAATAAAGAGGTCCTTTTTGCCTGAGAGCAGCCTTAAACCATCCCTCCTGGAAACCCCCGATATCACTGTCAGTTCTGTTACTCTGCCATCCTCAGCCAAGCAGATGCCTTTGCACAGTTAAAATACTGATTGCTTTGTTTATAAATGGTTAGAGTAAGGTATTTGGATGTAACAGCATTTTGTTCTAAATACAAACCAAGAGTACTGAATTCACTGCAACATCTCCCTGTACCAGCCACTTGAGAAACAATGAGTCTCCAAAAAGACCAAGGCCATCTCTGACAATTGCTGCAGCAGGAGGGTAATGACTGAGGCAGTAACTGAATAAGGCTTATTATTTTCTTTTTGTTTAGTCTGTTTTGTTCTGTACAGTAGTTGCTTGGTTTGCTGCTAGTTTGGATGCTGACAGCAATATCCCAAGACCTCACACAAGCAACAGACAAGTGTCTATGTATAACAAATCATCTTCAGCACTTCAACCCTTAGAGTGCTAAGAAAGAAAAAACACAGTAATTGAAGTAAGTTTTATAAATAGGAGCCTCAGCTGCCCATTAAATCTGTTGTCAGTATGACCCATGCTCTCTGGGCAGAAGAGGCCAGTGAAGGGTTGATAGAGGCAATGGCTGGAGCCAAGACATTCCCAAATCGCAGCTCAACATTGAGGATTTCCATCTTCTTATGCAAGGAATGCAGTAGGCCAGATTCAAACCTAAACTTAAGATTCACTCAGTGTCACAATCTCACAGAGGGTAAGTGCTAAGCACAGGTGCAGAGCAGGCAGAATGCTGCAGCATTTCATACCAAAATTCTGTTGCCTCCCCATCACAACAGGTTGGCTCACCATGGGTGGCAGAGGCAAAACTACAAAACAAACCAACCCCAGGTCATAGCTGGAAACAGAGGATGCCAAGGGGCACAGGTCTTCTCACTGCTGGAAAAAGGAGCTACAGGACTCTCCAAATTCAGTGGCAATGCTTTACTCATGTCACTTGCAAGTTTCTGTCCTTAATGCCCTCACTCACAAAGCCAGATTTCAGCCTTGTCTACCCGCTGCCATCAATGCGGGAAGGAGAACAGAAACTGGCCTCCTTTACTCACAAACATCCCCCAAACAAGCACAAGTGTATTTTTCCAAGGTAGCAGTTTTTAAATCACTTCCAGTTGACATGAGTATGATCAGCAGGCTTATGCTTTCCACCAGCAGTCAAACTGATGAATGGGGCATCAACACCAAGATAAAGCTTGTTATCCTGCATGTGTTTTCCCCTCATCTCTGGAGAGTGACAAGCTCTGAACCATGGCTAAGGGTGGCACAGGATTACAGAACTCTCTGGAAGAGCAAAAAACGCGGGATTTGCTGTTTGGTGGCTGGAGAAGGCTAGTTCTTGTCAGCATTTTTTCCTCCCCTCTTCCCACTGCTCCATCTAGAGGGAGCTTTTTTCCCTTTTCACATCTCTACCAAGAGTATGCAAAGTGATTTAGTTTGCAAAAAAATGCAAATACTGTCATTTTAAAATACAAACAGCTGCAGAAAAGTGTTCAAAGTCAGTTATAAAAATGTAAAAAAAGGAACAGCATATTTAACAATAATTAACTCAAGTAGTTCTTCCTGAATTGTCCTGAGTACTCCTCTTCCTCACAATTTTTGTACATAGTCACACACAACCCACTAAATATTTACCCTTCCGAGGTATCCTGCTTACATCATGCACAGAGAAAGTGCTATACAGGAAATCTACTGGCAAACAGCAAAAACTTTCCACTGCAGGTTTTCAGATTGCTATGCATGAGCTGGATTCTTCAAGCTCCACTCTAGAGAAAAGTGAAGCATTGCATGCAACAGAGGAGACAGTGAGCCAGATCACAGCCACAGTGAATCAGCCACTTCTGTGGGACTGAAAATTTAGCTCTAGGTTAGGGTTAAGAGATCCTATAAAGCAGCTCAGCACTGGAAGCAGAAGGGACTAGGGTCCTTGGGTCTTTGCCCCTGGCATGGAGAAAGAACCAAAGATGTCAAGTGCCATGTTGGAAATCCCTTGCTTACCCCAGTCCTGACTGCTAAGTACTAATCACTCCAGGGGTCTGAAATTAAACATTTGTTGCCAGTCTTCCAGTGAATAAAAACCGCATCATTTCATGAGATCCAGTGGCCCAGTTCTCCCTATATTTTACCAGCTCCAACATGACTGAATTCACTTGACAGCAGTGGGAATATAGAGCACTGTATATGTTGGAAAACATGGGCTTGAAAAAACAGACTCTAACCTCACCTGGGATTTCAACTAGTGTACTTAACCTAGTGAAGCAGGTAAGAATTTACTTTGTGAGATTAAATCCAGTCCTTTGTTTCCTTATCATAGAACTTCCTCCCTTATAGATAATGCTCATCCTTGTGTCTTCTCTTTTCCCATTTGCTTAGTCTTTCACAAAACCAACAAATTAAAAGAGGATGGAGTAAAGTCTTAGGTATTTATATGGTGCCTATCATCTAGGCATTCAAGCACTGAGCAAGAAAACTAATGTAAAGAGGTAAGCATTAATACAAGAAAAGATGCTTACTATCACAAACATTTCCCTTTAAATCATTGTACAAAATACAAAAGTTCACATTGTACACTGGATTTTTGTTTGAAAGGTACTCAATCTATTAGAGGTAGAAAGTGGTATGTTGCGATTCTGTCTCGCAAGTAGGCTAGAGTTCTATCCTATTTCAGAATGTGTCCTTTTAAAAGCACAAAAGTATTATTAAACTTGTCACAGGGATATTTTTCATAAATATTTCTAAAATGTCATATTTATAAATATGTATACTAAATAAAACCAGATGGAGGAACAGTTCAACAGTCCTAGCCTCATATTGCTTTCTCTGTATTAGAAACAAACCAAAAGAGTTCTCAAATGGATGCGGGGCAAATTCATTTTTAACTTCTAAAAACAAAAAATGAAGGTTTTTTTGCCCTGTATCTTGTACTGTGATGATAAAAAAGGGACTCTGTACAACATGCTGTATTTATACACCAGTCCTATGGAAGTCTGTATTCCTTAAGTGCCACGTGTCAGTGAGCAACTTCACCTTTCATCTCCGAGATCCTCTGGTTCCTTGACTCAGGAGCTTCAAACAAACATGAATATTTACACTATTTACAAATGGAGTGTCCAAGCTCTGTGACAAAGTGTCCTGCAGGAATCTCATAAGCTGCGGTGACCCAAGTTCAGAACCTGAACAAGTTGATAAACTCCTGTGGTGAAAGAGAGGTGGAGCAAGTCTCTGGGTTGTTGGCTGTGCAGGGGTGATCAGTACCCTGGGAAAGGAGAAAACATTTCTATTTAGAGAGGCTGCAGAAAGGGTGCCAAAGCATCAGTCAACTTAGCACTGCCCCTCTGCCAGACATCCCATGTGCAAATAGATAGAGCAGGGCCCAGAATAATAGACAGCTCAGAACTGGGCTTAATATCTTAGGGGCAAGTCACCAAAAAAAGAAGCAGCAAAGATCCAATTAATTCTTTTCCCCTCTTCTGTGAGAAGAGAGGCTAGGGCCTACCATCAGCTACAGGAGTTTAACTCCCAAGACATGCCTTGCACATCTCCACAGTGGTAAGCAGATTTTTGTCTTGGGCCATTTTGCAGCCATCAGCTTTCATTCCAGCTAATCCTGTTGCCAAGACCTCTACTTCCATGCAATGGGTAGAGGAAGCTGCTGCCAGTGCTAAAATGATTTCTTGCAGGCAGCCCTAAAACATGCCCATTTTCCAACCCTCTGGCTCCAATGGACACAACTCATGTTCAAGATAAAGATGGGATCCCTGAAGCACAGAGGAGAAAGGGTCTTAACAGCTGAGGGAGAACTAAGATGTAGGAATTCACTAGGCTATGCAGGCAAAGGAACTGCAGCAACCTAAGCCAGCTGCAAACAGAGGAAGCACTGATGCCCCATGGCTACTGCCCCAATCAAGTCTGTCCCACCAGCACCTCATACCTTCCAGGAAAGGATGTGGCAGTGCCTGCACAGCTGCAGTGTGTCACCATACTGCTCCTTCCGTGGGTAACACCTTATGAGCTTGAAGTACATCTTTTTCCAATCCAGCTGTCCTTTGTCGGATAAAATCAGACGTTTGCGAATCTTAAAGAAAAGATACGTACAATTATAGCAGATAAAAAAGATTTGTTCTGTTCAGCTCATGACATTTTCTCCCTTGCATGTCAGCCTTGCCAGTTTCATAACAGTTCCCTTGCAACAGCAAGAAAGCTCTTACTTTGAATATCCAGCTATGAACATTTTCCTGATGGGAACAGCCTCACCCAATACCATTACGAAGGTCTATTCCCAATTCATGAACTTCACTGTAGGAAGCCTGAAACTCTGGGAGCCATTTCCTATTACTTTGGCCAGTCTTTCTGGCTGGCAGCACAGCAAGTAGAGTTGCATTTAACAGTTTTAAAAGCTGAGGTATTTTTCTCTAAGAGTCAGTGATTTATCACATCAGCTTGGGAGATTTCGGGTTCATTATTTGCAGAGGCTGGATTTGAATTTACTTAATAATAGAACTAACTCCTCCGGAGTCACTTCCAAAGTCGGATTCAGAGTGAGTAAATAAAACCAAGTCAGCAGAGAAATCTGGTACATGGTTCCTGAAGTGCAGAGGTCTAGTATAAACACCCCAGACATTCACCCATAAACAGAGAGGGATTTTTGTTTGTTTACTTTTAAGTTTAGATGATCCCAGATGATTACCAGCCTGCCAGAGATGTTTACACAGGTACAAAGTGGGTAGCAGCAGGGCTGCTTTCCACATAACATCCTGTCACTCACAGAACAGCTCAGAGGGGATTTCTTGCTCTAAAGGGCAACAGAGTACAGCTCATGGACCACATCCACAAAGATTCTCTGCAAGGGTGTCAGTCCCTGGGACATCAGGGTGATTGCTGGAGCTTGCCTGCACGTTTTCCCTGCACACGTGGGGCAAGGAGCAACTGCAAGTCATGCAGTTGTTCTCACCTGGATTAGGACTGAAGTTCAGTGTATGATTAATTCCTCAAGCTCATATTTCAGGAATCATTGTTGTGGCATGTAAAACCCTCTATATAAATCATCTTCACAGCCATCCTCATGCCAGCCTATATTATCAGCTTGCAACACAGTACTCAGATCCAAGAGACAGCCAAGTAAGAGAACACACAGGGCAGGCACTCTTTCTAGTGGGGTACACCAAGGATCTGATGGCAGTTTGCCTCTCTTTGTACCTGTCTGTCCGTGAAGTGGTACTGGCACAGTTTCTTCCACAGCAGCCGGTCTTCACTGAGGACTTGGAGGTCAGGAGCCACCTGACCCAGGCTAACCAGGTCCCTCCCATCGCTCAGTCGCTGCATGATGTTCAATTGTAAACACAATGGCAGGTCAGTGAAAGTGGTTCCTTTAAAGGCAGGCTGGAAGAGACAGACAAAACTGAGCTCCCAGGAAGCTGAAAACCTAAGAAATCCTAGCTTGCAGCAGAGCTACTGCTTTTTAAAAACTTCTTCACACAGAGAAGAAAGCAGCAGTTAAGGAGACATTTTACATAGAAATATTTGACCTTCTGCCCCAGAACAGTTTGAGATAACCTCAAGGAAGAGGACATGTATCTGTAGTACAATAATTGGAGTTGGAGTCCAAGCCTCCTTCTCTCTCCTTTTTGTCCACTCCACATCCATACTCATGAGACTCTGTTCTGTGAAGCGTCACCATCGGCTTTCACTACAGCAGGACATCGGCTGTATCATGGTATCAGCTACTGACCATCCAGGTCTCTCCACCACAAGACAGATGGGCATTACTTCTCAAGTTCAGCTCCAGTTACACACATTGCTGGGAATCTCATGCTCTTCTGACATGTGTTTTAGCTTATGTCATCACAGGATCTTGCTGCAACCACAGCAGCGGCTGGTGAGTACCCACAGCAGGATTTTTCCCTGCATGGCTTCCCAGCTCACTGCTGGCAGGGCTAACTTTTCCTCTGGGAACACTTGAAGGACCTGCCCCTTTCCCACAGGCTGCAGCCCTGGTTTTCCAGGCTGTTCAGCCACAGAGACAAAAGGCACCCCCCATCTACCTTTGCTTAGCCTCCACAGACTCTAGGATTGTTTTGCAAGCCCACATGTGGCACAGCTCCAGGACAAATTTACCACAGTAGATCTGCATGTCCCGCACTCAGGGGAAATCCAAGGTATACACAGGAGCAAGGCATCAGCGGGGCCCACAACCTGGGACCACAACCTGGGCTCCAGCTGCTTCAAAACCAGCCCCAGCCTTATTAAGGCAAACAGCAGCTTCTAGGATTGGGCCCCAACAAAGAAACAATGTTAGACAGATGTGCCAAGCTCATCCTTTACCCTGCACAGAGATGCTGCTATTTTAAGTTGCAGAGTCACAGCACCCGCCTTGTCTTTGGCAGAGCTATTAACTGTTTCGAACAAGCAGCACACAGCTCATCAGCAGCAGGGGAACATTGCATGAGGCTGCTTTTAATCATGTGGTCCCATCTCCAGCCATGCCACAGCATGGGAGACTCCAGAGGAACAATAAGTATGTCTGCACAGCAGCAGCTCCTGCCCTCCTTCCAGCGCCTCAGTGCTGGCCTGCCCAGCCCAGTGACGCTGCCCAGTACCTGCAAGGACCAGAGCTTCTCAACCAAAACACCCATTTTGGCATCACCACCTGCCAGGCAGACCTGACACAATCACTCCCGAAGGAGTGAACTGTCTCTACCGGCTCCAGAGGACATTCCTTCCCATGACAGCCTGGGGCATTTTTTGGGGTAGGACGAATGCACTGGATCCCTGGATCATATCCCACTGCTCTTCCTTGCCAGGCTGTATTTTGCATTCTTCTGCACTCTGTCTATATATAAGCTTTGCTAGGGCACAACAGGCAAGAGCAAGCTCAGAGACTCTTGGGTCAAAAAAAAAAAAAAAAAAAAAAACAAAAAACCCCAAAGCTCACACTTGTATTTCTTTTTCTGGAAAAACCTGTGTGACTCAAGCAAATCCTTACAGCTTTTCTGGATCAGGCCAAAAACTTATCTGCTACTACTTTTCCTTCAGTACTCTTTTCCAGGACTTTTCAAGAATTACTTTTTTTTGGAGAAGGAACACAGATTAGACCAGAACAGATCAGTTTGCTGTCATTTTCTGGACAGAAGTTTGTCTTTTTTTAAAGCAGCTGTAGCACATGCAACACTATGCAAGGTTGGTTTTTCAGTTTTTGTTGGTTTGGGTTTTTTTTAATGATTTAGGTCTTGAGTGTTGCAAGATGTTTCCCCCTCCAGAAACACCACAAATTCACTGCATAAATAACTGGCTGCACAGAGCTGAGCTTCTTCCTTTCTCTGAATTCAGCTCATCTTGTTTCAGCTTGAACTGACGTTATCTTTGGTGGTGTGAATTTTTTTTGCAAGCTCTACATTTATTTTATTTACTGTAGAAAAAGTGTCTGCAAACCTACACGTAAGTACACATAAAAGGCAGTTCCATTCACAAAGCAATGGTTTGATGCACATTTATCTGAACAGGCAGAGTTCTTCAGGACTACAAGGGGAACACTAACACATATCAGCACTGGGGGAAAGCTTTAGCATTTCAATGGAATAAGTATCCATTTGAGGAAGAAAAAAAGTGTATATATAGTCCCGGGCAACTTATTGTTGGTATCCCTGCTTGAGCAGAGGGGTTGGACCAAATGACCTCCAGAGGTCTATTCCAACATCAAACCTTCTGTGAATGTATGAAATGGAACAAGTTCTGATTTGATTCCCATGTAAAGCCAGGTTAGGAATTTATCATCTAACATATCCTTCCCATCCCCACAGATGCTGTTACAAAAACCAGATGTTGTGAAAGCAGGACTCATCCAGCTGGAACAGGTAGCTCCAGACTACTGGAAGAATCATTGGTATTTTCAGCCAGGAAGCATGAAGTTATGCAGCTATTTGAAAACTTGCATTTAATTTACAGATTAAACAAATCTAAAAACCTCAACTGTCTGATAAATAAGTTTTGAAGGCAGTTGCTCAGTTTGAGAAAGCCTGAGTTGACTTTTCACACTGAGGCCTGGCCTCTGAGGCCTGATGAGGGGGAGATGGTTTTCTGCCCAGCTCCGTTCACACAGCACTTCACAGCCATTATGGAGTCAAGCCACAGTCTGTGACCAGTAACCTTGAGCACAATCCTGGGTTATGTACATTGAGTTTGAATTAAGGGAGTCAAGTAATGCCAAGAATGCATCCAGTTATTCTGGCAACTCCAGGTCCTTCCACTCTGTACTTGCACTGGGAGTACAGTGGGAAGCAGTCACCCAAATGAGAGCCATTAACACAAAAAGGTTTCATGAAGGAGACAATATTTTTAGCTTTCAGGATTTGTGCTTACCCTGGTGATCTGAATGTTGTTCAGTTGCTGCTGCCAGTGGAGAATGCTCTCCATCCTGTGCACCCACATGTTGATGTTTCCAACCAGGACAGACTTGCCAACCCGTTGAACTAACGTGCAGAGGGATGTGTAGAGGGTCTGCAGCAATTCCCGTATTAGCCTGATGTTCTGCTGATCTTCAAGGACTTTGGAAGAACAGGAAAGGTTAAAAATAGGAATTGGCAAAATCCTTCTCTGAATCTACATGTTTCTCAGGCAAGTCAAGTTATTTGCTATAACTTCACAGGCCAAGAGAGCCAGCCTGTGCTTTTCTTTTTAGAGGAAAGCACTTAAACATTATCCAGTCACAGCAGGTTAGACAGCAGATGGAAAGAGAGCCTCTCAGGATAAGCAGATGAGATCTAACATTTCTGCAGCACTTCCCATTTCCAGCCACTGGCAACCAGCCAGTTTTCCCCTCTGATACTGTACAAGAGGTTATCTGTGTGCACCTCTTCCCCATCTACCCCAGCTAATATGCATTTCTCATTATGTTTAATAACAGGGTGTTCTCAAGGCCCAGGCTACAGTCACAGCTAAATATCCATGAGGCAAGTGCCACATCTCAACCACAATTCACTCCCCTGAACAGGTGAAGACACCCCTCCAGAGTAGTGGGAGTACTAGGTACAGCACACTGCCAACAAGGCTGCAGCAGAGACTGCAGATATGCCTGGCCGAGGGCAGGAGCAGCCACATCTGCAGTCAGAAATAGGACTCAGTAGGATGCAAAAGGGGTGGTAGTGAGGAAAGCTGGAGGAGTCACCTCTCAGATACCTACCAGACTACAGACATTTCTTCCCCTCCCCCCAAGTGGCTCATTGAGGGAAAAGAAAGCAGAACTGCACTACAGAAATAAGCAGTGGTACCCCTCTTCACCCATTTTGCATTGCTTGACTAGTCTCGATGTGGTTCACCAAAGTACAGCAGATTAAATCAGACTCCCCCTCACTGTTTCCATTTCTTACCTTTCTGAACCACTTTTTCCAAAATGTTCATGTAGTTTTTCTGGGCAATGCCACTCAGTGACGTCAGCTGAGACTTCGCTATCAGCTCCAACAGCTGTGGATAAAAATAGAAGTTGCAAGCCTTAGAGCACAGAGATACCTTTCTAATCTTGACTCCTAGTCACATGACACAGCAAAACAGTCCAGGGACTTGTTTGCTGCTTGAAAATAAAAAGGAGACAGAACAACAGAGCAAAGTAACGCAAAGGGGAAGGAGAGACAGGCCAAATAATTAAACTCACATCAAAAGATGTGGGGGGGAAAAAAAAGGCATTTTAATTATCTTCAGTGGGGTAGGGAGAGGGAACTTGATTTCACGGTTCAGAGATGCAGAGAAACCACAGAGTGGTGCTTGGACTGACAGCCGCTATTCACACCAAGGGAACAGCGAATGGCCAACGTCACCATCCTTCACTGGGGCATAAACAAGCAGTGTCATAAGGGAACACAAGAAAGTGCCTGTTTGGATGGGGATATTATTGATGGAGCATTAATGAGAATCAGACTCCACAATTTACGTCAACTGCTGGGTTGCATGGGTTTTGTCAGAGTGCTGTCACCACAACAGAAAGGTTAAGTATGGTAGGAAGAATAAAAATACTCCCCCACAACAAACCCCTGCTCCCCCCAAGGTTTCCTCCCTTTTTCAGCTCTAACAACAAACCACCTTTCCCTGTCTGCCCTGTTTACTTGTTAACCTCCTCTAATGAAAATCTTGCTTTTAATTTCGATTAGAATTTACTTCCCATCACTGACCTCCTGAGTCTTGAGCAAGCTGAACAGTGAATTTGGGCTGCAGTTGCTAAAGGAAGCATTTTCCACAGGGAAGGATGCTCTTTCCTCCCCATCTCTGTGCCACAAGAACAGCTGTGGAAGTTTCCTATGGATCATGCTCTGCAACATGTGGCCTGTGATCTTACAAGCCTTTCTCCCTTCCCCCAACATTATATAAATGCACAGACTGTCCACGTGTCAGTCCATTTGTTTTGGATGTACATAGCCTTCTGTTTTAATTTAGAAAGGAAAGGAAAAACCTTTTATGCTACAAATCAATCAACATGTTGCCGCATGACCAGCTTATTAATCCTTTATTATCTACAGCTCTGGTATCCCATTGCTGGCACCACAGAGAGTCCAGAGAAGGTGCAACTACTTGTGTCAAGTAACTAAGATGGCTTTTGACTAGACTTGATAAGTCATGAGCTGAACTGTTTGCACTGCTAGAAGAATGACAGGAATGTATCCAAAAAGTCACCGGCAGCTTGCCATGAAGCGGGAGCTGAGGGAGAGGTATTACTGCAGCATGCTCTGCTCATCTGGGGGCACTGGCATGTGACTGCCACTTAAGAGCAGTGAAGTCGCCTAGAGTGACCAATCTCTTCTTCTGTTTAATATCCAGGCCAACACCACCATCAGATGGCTTTGAGTTTACATTCTATTAATATCTTGCACCTCACATGACCAAAAAAAAAAAAAACCCCAAGATGAAAAAAGACCTGCAGTAACTCCTGTGAAGGGCAGGCTGCTTGTTTTCTTGGCTTGTTTGGAGGAAACAGGAGATGCAGGAGAGCTGTGTAATATTTGGTGCACAAGCATCAGTGGATTTTCTGGCTATATCAGCTAAATGAGACCACAATAACTAAATACTCCTAAAAATAAGGCAGCTTGCAAGATGTTTGAAAAGCTTATAAAAGGTCTTTTCCTCATTCTTTTATATACAGAATGAATAAGTAGGAAAAAAACCCAACCAATGTCCCATAGTGGCCTGTAATACTCTGCTTACCCTAAACTGTTTAGCCTTCAGACCTTTGATTATAGTGATTGATTTGCTAGACTCCATCTGTACACTGGCCACACATGCACCCAGATCAGCTTGTCTGTGCACAAACAACTGCTGTCTCCAGACTGCACTGTTCTGGAAGTAGCACAGAGACAGCTTCCTCCAGGCTGGGTGTTAGCAATATTGTGCCCATTACTAAAAACACTAAAATGCATGCAGTGATAAGCATCATGTAATCTAATACCAGAGGAGTTAGACGCCAGGGCCATTCTTTTAGAAGAACGAGGATAAAAATCTCAGTTCCTCGAAGAATGCTAAATTGGTACAAAATTAATTTATCCGAAGGAACAAATTTGCCCTGTCTGTGTTTATCAAGGTTCAATTTATGTTCAGTGAACCAGTTCAGATATCATGTGTCACCTCCCTCCTCCTACAGCAATAAACACAGGATGAAATTCCATATGAAAACTGTTGTGAATACTTCTAGGGCTACTCTGGTCCCCAGAGACCACTGACTGAAGCAACTAGCTAGTCCTCCAAATCAAAAGCCATATTTTATTCTTCTGTGCTCATACAATACACAAAAACCAGGTAAAGCAGTACAGTTCATCTGTGCCCCACATGCTCCAGTGCATTGGGGGTCTTTTAGTGTTGGCACAGGCCCTGAGTACGGTCTCAGCTAATTGATGCCCAAATTGGGGTCTATAGCAGTATAAAAAATAAATCAATGTTGCTGCTTGCATAATACAGACTAAAGCCAACCGATGAATTCAGGTTAATGCTGAGTAGGGTAAAAAGACTGGAGAGCTGCAAGTGTGTGTCATGATGTGGCTGCATTAAGTCCAGCCCACGCTCAACTGAGAAGGACAGATGGTAGGAGAGAGTGCACAGGGAAAGGTTAAGAGCAATTTTAAAAGGTCTTCTTTTCCACTACACGAAGTAATTGCATTCCAGCCGACTTTAACTGGAGCTGGGAAGTCTGCAACACCTCTAGAAAACAGGGTATTAGATCCAAATTCACTCTTCCAACTCCTCAGAAGTTGAGGAAGGTGACCTGGTGGCTCCACTAAAAAAATCCTTCCCACACTCTTGCCCCTACTTTGTTTGCTAATCAGAGGTCTGCCAGAACTACAGAGAAAAGGCAAGAGATGCAGTGGGCTATCCCAGAGCCTCTGCAAAGCTAGCAGAAAGCTAGCATCTTCCACAGCAGGGCAGTAACCTGCTCCCTTTCCCAAGCGCAGTGGGACTCCTGCTCAAATCACCAGCCATCAGTCTGGAGCAGGCAGTGCAACAAAGCCTCTCAGCTTCAGCAGCAGAGCAGATCCTTCTCTTCCCATAAGCACAAGATAAAAAATAGCAAACAGAACAGTGCCATGTGGCAGGGAACTAGGGCCCCCGTTTCAAGGCCATGAAAACACTGCTGGGCACCCATGACTACTGTGCGCAGCATTGCTTAGACCTGCTACAGCCAGATGGCACTTTGGCCACAGTCTTGGTTCAACACGGGTGTGCAAGCAATCCATACCCCAAAAAACCGCTGCTGGGGCTTACAGCACACAGAGCCAAAAAATCCTCAGCAGTCCTGCTGTGCTGAGCAGGAGAGTACAACCTTGACTCAAAAAGAGAAATGCTCTGTAGTGATTAAAATCACAGGTCTTAAACTACTGAAGTGTGAATTCCCAGCTGAACACCTCAAGCCAGCTATATGAAAGCTGGACTGCACTCTGTGGGGATCCACAAGTTCCTGATGGTTGGGGATGTGACTCCTCACATCTGGACTACTTGTAAGAAAGTATCACAATGAAAAATTCCTCCTCCAGCCCCACCTTGCTCTCACAGCCCTTCACTTTCAGTGGCTGAAATGTCACACTGGTTGTCAGCTGACAGGTGGAGCAAGAGCAAGGCGAGTTATAATGATTTACAGTGCAGGTGCTGACAGATCTCCATGAGACAGCATCCAGCTGATATTCTTTCAGGACAGCATAAATCCAGGACTCCTGGAGCTAACTGCTATTAAAACTTAAGAAGGAAATTTAAGAGGCTATTTTAGAAGGCTGCACACAACCTAGATCATGTTATTCCAGAAGAGCTGTGCCCAGGCAGCTTAACCTGACCTAAGCTTTTATGATCAGAAACAGCACCTTCCCTTGAGACTACACAACCATCATATGAGAAATCTCTTTCTAAAGAGGCAGCCTGCAAAACCTGTCATCTGAACACAGTGTTCTTGAAGGAGAATGAACAACTTCTGGGCTGCAGGCACCTTTGTCTCTGCTCCCATTAATTATGCTTACAGAATGCTTCCAGTCTTTTCATTAAATCTCTAAGATCAGAGAAAATAGGGCTGCTTCTGACCCAGAGGACCCAAACTGTTGCTGGTCTATCACACACTTCCTTATTAGCCCTAAAAAGGGAACGCTGATTGTTCTGTAACATGTGAGTAGATGCACTAATTTGAAGGATCAGCAAGGACCAAGTCATGGCACCAATATCTATAACCTGGCACTTCCAGAGCTGTACCAGCAGACCATCAAGACAAGATTGATGTTGGAGGAAAATTTCTTCTGCTCCAGTTACATGGACTCACTGGCTCTGGCTGATGGTATTTGCCCACAAAAAATATCTGCCAAGCTTCTTGCAGCTCATTCCTCCACTCCACTTGAATGAGGTGCCCATTTTATCTGTGCACCATTAGAAACTCCAAGAACTTAGTTTGGGTGTATCTAAAGCAACAACTTCTGTGACAAGAAAGCAAGCACTGAAGACACTTAAGCACTGTTCACTTAAGTTCAGAGAAATTCAGAAAGGTAAGTTCATGTTAAGCCTGAAAGCCCATTTTGCACCTGCAGCTGTTTCTCTTTCTTCCTCTAGCAACATCATCATATTTTTTCTTAGCCTCCAGTTCCAAACTCCCCTCCTTGAAAAGCATTTGCTTGATGAGTTAAGTAGTGTGACATTAATATCAGATGCCCTGAGCAATGAGTGGAACTAGAGAGAACAAGGAGAGGGAAGGAAGGGAAAAATGTTTTGCCTGCCAACATTCAAGGCATTTTCCATGTGACAGATTGCCCATCAGTGTGCTCTAGGAGGCCTGTGACTTGCAAAGGACCATAAACATGATCCACATCTAGGCAGAGCTTTTCATGAGTAAATCTGGCATATAAGGCACTTTATGAACTACTATCCACTGGAGACTTGGCTGATACAAGCCTTTCATTTTAAGAAGTCAATTTTACAATTTGATCCATGGTACCAGGTTTAATATCTTTAAACTGCCAAACCACAAGTCAACCTCAATTAGAAAGCTTCATACTTCTCAGTAGTGCTGTATCTGTAAAACTACTGGGGGAAAGCTACTCTTAAAAGCTAGAAGAGAAGTAACTTGTAGAAAAAAGGATACATGTCAGCTTCCATAGCTTTCAAAACTACTGTTTTTGATAAAAGCTTCCCAAATCTGCTGTGTGTGAAGTCTTCATGAGAAAAAGAGAGAAGAAGGTCAGCCTGAGCTCCCCCACCAGACCACACTGACTTCACTGAAATTTAAGTTTGCTCTTCAAAAAATTTAGTGTGACTTCTGCTCAACCATTTCAGTCCCATATGAGACACCCATCACATTGGGCCCAGCAGCAGAAGCCCATCACGTGGCACAGCATGACCCAGGGCCATGCTTAGCAGAGGTCTTTGGAGTTCTTCACTGACATAAGTAAGTCTGCCAAAGGGATGTCTGCAGCACTAAACAAGTTTTATTTTACATTCCTTCTTTATATTTGACTAAAGGGTTATGGCCTTGGCATGAACTGTTCCTTCCCCAGTAATCCCCCTGAAGATGACATGGCTCTGTGTGTGTAGATATATATATCTCCAGTATCAGGAAACACGGACTACCTCAGGACTGGTGATCACCTCTGCACGATCAGGAAAACAAGTTTTTCCAAGATCAGCAGAGCTAGGACAGCCTGAGTCTATATGGACTTGGATCCTGCTTTGCCTCCCCAAGAATCCCCACTCCCTGCCACCACTCCTGCAATGAGACACCCAAGTGATTGCCCTTCCTACACAGCCAGTGGGTCATCACCCCCAATGCCTGTACACTTCCCAGGGTGACAGAGGTTTTCAGAGGTGACTTGTCACCTAGATGACCTAGGCAAACAAATCAAGGTGAACTTGCTCAGATAATTTCTTCCTTAAACACTTCTCATGATATTTGACTCAAAGGGAAAGCAATGCACCAGAACCTAAAACCTGAACAGCTGTTGCCTCACCAGTGGTCAGCTGCTCACAAGACATGAAAAGGAGCTGTTCATAAACAGCCTCAAGTTAATAACAGGTTTATTGAATTCCAAACCTTGCTAAGCATTCTGAAATTCAAGATCAATTTGCAGATCACATGCAGATAAACATACAAGCATCCACAGCCCTCAGGCCTGTAGGTCCCCCAACCACCTCCTTGGTGACCCTGAGCCAAAAGAGAAGCCCTGACCTATTACGCAAAGCCACAGCACGGGGAACTTCAGGCTGATGACTCCTTCCTACCACCTAATGGTGTCAGGACTAAACAAATGTTTCACCTACTGAAACCACTGCCAGTCACAAAGGATTAAAAGCAACAGTGATCCTTAACAGAGAAGTTAAGATCAGTGCCACCAAGAGGTTCAGCCCATCCCCTCATTCCCAAAATGCTCAGCTCTCCTGAGTCTCTCCTGTATCACCTCAACGGAGACAAAGCTCCACAGACCTCAGACTGGAACTTCCTGTGCAAAGAGGTCTCCACTGCTCTATGGCCTCTGCAGAGAGCCCATGCTCTTTTTCAGAAGCCGAACTGAAAGCTCAGGAATTATAAGCCAAGCTTTCTGGGTTTCAAAAGTGAGTGATACAATTGATAAGTAGTAGGAATGCTAGGCTAAGACAGCTCATCACCTACATTATCACCACTTTTCTCCCTTTGCATTTTAACAGACTAAAGACAAGGTTTTGGGCATCTATCCACACACACAACTTCCATGAATTACTTCATACAGCAAAGCCCAACACACCCACTTGCATGCTCAGACATCTCTTCTCTGCCAGTGCTTCCCATTATCCAACCGGTGCTCAGTTCAGAATCTCCACCAGCATCACAGCAAAATAAACCCTGAACTTTGACTCACCCTCACGACATAGTTGAATCGCCTGGAATCCAGGATAGCACTGGAGAAGTCAAGCCGGTTGAAGGCTTCTCCCAAGGTACAGTAACCATGGCGCTGAGAAGAAAAAACACTCCGGGTCATGTTTTGGCAGACTTGAGTCCTGACAGCACCAGGCAGACATGACCCAGGGCAACTCAATTCAACAAGCTGATGGGTACAAACCATGGGAGCAGCTTACAGCTGGAGGAGGCAGGCCTGGCTCCTGCTGAGCCACACTTACTGACATCAAGAGTGGGCATGGCCCGATGTAGGTCATGGTAGTTTCCCAAGAGAGACCCAAGCTCTGCTCATGACCCATGAATTTACGTGTGAAAATGAGCCACACATTCCTGGTGTTCCATATATAGTGTGAGTTCAGAGCAGTCTCATACAGCCACTTCTCTCCATGAGTGCAAGAAAGCCATTGTGATGAATTCCAATGATTTTCCATGTTAGGACTGTACTGGGTGAAAGCCAAGAACAGTATTATGGCTTGGCCTGCAAATGGCTGTTTTTTCTAAATGAGTGAAGCAAACAAGTCATATTTTAAACACATGTACAAAGCCTTGTACATCAAGCACTGGATCCCTGATAGGGGCTTAAAATCATTACTGAAATTCCAACCACAAGCCAGATCTTCCACTTATCTCTTAAGAGCTTCTGCTGATTTATATCAGCATAGGATCTTCCACTGCTTGTAAAAATCAGTAGAAAAGAGAACAAAGAACCTATAGAGGCACTCACCTCTTTTGTGCTTCCCTTGTGAACATAGATCCACTTCTCCTGGTGGAAATCTGTTTGGACAAAGACATTTTGCTCCATTAATCTTCCACCTCAGAGAGCTGTATCTCTGTTCTGCTCATAACATTCACTGTCTTTTAGTACAAATTAAGTTATTTTGTTTACACCACCACACTTGAAACCAAATCTAGTGACTTGCTGAGCTGCTTTGTTTCTATACAGCTTCATTTGAGACTGTAGCCCTAAGCCTTAGAAAGGGCTTCTGTTTCATTGACACAGCTCAAGACTGTAAATGTTTAATCTGCCAGCCACAGATATACCATAGCACCTCCTCTTCTTTGGTCCCAGACAGTAAGTGTGGCTGACAGACAGGTTTTGTTGTTATTGATTTTATTAACTATTTATTACCTTGGTTACAGGCTTGGGATTATATGTCAAATTTGAAGTTGAGCAAAAATGTCATGAGACACCAGGCATGTAAGAGAGCTTTCAGCAGTGAGGTCAGGCTCAGAGAAGCATGCTTATGCTTGCAGCTAACTTGCTAAAAAAGAAAAAACTATGTGGGACCAAAATTTTCCTATTTCTAATTGCCCCTCCCTTCCCTAAGAATGGGAGTTGTCCCATCAATTCCCTGAAATAACTTCCCAATACCCAGCACACACTAACTCTGTTTGCAGAAGAGCCTGTATTGTAAGCAGTTATGCTGCTCAATCCTTCTCCCACTCCATTTTCACATGGGCTTTTGACCCTACTTCCACCACACACTGGCAGCTTAACACTTAACACTAGTATAAAACTAGACACTTAACAGCTAGTATAAAACAAATTCTCCTCCCCATCCTGCTGGACTCCTTTCCATAAGGAAAATATTGAGCTCCTAGAGCAACCTGTAAATTAATGAACTGAGGCTATGGAATGTACTCCTGCCTGGTACTATAAGTCCAAGGAAAGACCCAGTCTCAGTTACAGGCATGCTGATCCTGCATCAAGCCCTTTTTAATGGTAGGTCATAGCAGAATCCAGCCAGAAACTGTCATGGTAACATTTGTTTGTTCAGAGAACTGAATACACTGAGGGGCCAACTTTTGGCAACAGTTTCCAAAATCCTGGGGGATGCATAATGAGTTAATAGCAGTGTGGGAATTGTAACTCATTTCCTCTGGATATGTTTATATTTGTAGCCTTCACATGTAGCCAGTACCTATCTTGCAATCAGGCCAACGCAGACCTTGCTGTCCCTGCAGGCTCCCCCAGGTCCTCCCCCAGTGCCCCATCTGAGACCCCAGCTGCTCGCTGTGTGTACAGAAAGATTTCAAGCCTTCTATTGTTTTGAGCAAGCTGAGATCTTATTTCATTTTTCATGCACTCCGCATACAGAGATAGGATCAAAGCTTACATTCAGGCTTGTAGCCTCCAGTAATGTAGATTAGTGCTCAACATGCATATGGAAGGAAGAATAAATTCAGCCTGTTGTGCACAAGGAAGTCTACAGAGGGAAAAAACTGGAACTGGTTCACTTGAATGTACCATAGGAAAAAATTACCCTCCTGACAAACAAATGACAAAAATCTGAACACAACAAGCACAACTCCTCAGAACAGGGATTACTAAAGGGGGCATAAATCTTCATGTTAAACTGTATCCAAGTTTTCTACTTAGGTCAAACATGGGCGCAAAGCCCTTCAAGACTCTAGAACTCTTCATGCAGTGTGCAAAAATAATAGATGCGAAGCATTTTCCATTCTTCTGCAGCAACTTTTATATAAAAAGAAGTCCAAAAAGATGTCTTACATTGAGTCTTGGCTTTGTTATTCAGCAGGTCTTTTTTTCTCTTCTTGGCAGCAACATCATAGTTTATGGTGTTGAAGATATTCTCTTTGTTGTGGTCATCTTTTTTACAAAAGCTGTGAATGACACAAAGCAAAGATTCTGTTTATTTCTGCAGTCTGTTGAACACCATGTTTCCTGTAAGGAAAGAAAATACACAGGCTTTTATTGTGGCCTCCAAGCTGTCTCCTTGCAGGCTGCCCTTGAGAAGTAGTCTGCACACAGTTTGGTATTTGTAAAGGAACCTCAACTCTGGGCTAGCCAAGATACCTGTGACAGGAGCAGGTAACACAGATTGCACAGTTAGTGCTGGGACACTGCTAAGCAATGTTCTTTCCCACTCTTTAACCTGTTTCCATCCTTAAGTAACACCATATCCTCCTAGTGTATGTAGCAGACTGCTCTGAGCCAGTCAGACTGCTATGGAAGGACATATTTAGACATCCCTGAGGACATATATATGTACTCAAAATATTTGTTAACAAAAGAGTTCCTACAAAATACTATTTCAAGCTTACAGGAAAAGCTTAGCTGGGGCTCAGACTTATCTGATGGTTTTCCAGACCCTGCATAGTAGTGACTATGCAAGTTAACAGCTAGGATCTCTTGTCCAAGACTGGCCACTGTCTGCTTCTGCTGGAGCTCTGCTGTAAATGTATTATTAGTGAAGGGAGCTATAACCCCTTATTTCCTTCAAGAGCAATGAAAGGCTGTCTATAAAGAGGCTGTACATCAACATCCCCACATTCTGCAGACCTGCAAATCAGCAGATCCAAGCCACAATGTGAAACTGAGAAGCCCCTGGGCAGCCACAGAGCTGCTGCAGAGATCCCTGAGGGCGGCAGGGGAGGGCAGCACCACCAGGGGCTCTCAGCAGAGGCCCCAGTACACAGCCTGCTTCCCAGAGCTGCGGGATGCCTCGCAGGTGCCAGGAAGAAGACAAGCCATGCATGCAGGAGAACAAAACAGAGCTGCCCCCACTGCTCTAGCAGCTCACAAGGGATGAAATGTGGCTGTCTGCAGCCTAAACTCGAAGTAGAGTCCAAGGCACCTCACTGCACCTCAGCTGCTGTGGCTCAGACAGCCCTGGAGCTCTGACAGGTGCCAAAATATGCTGCTGCTGCTTGCACCCCTGGGCAAGCTTCCTCTGCGACAGCCACGAGGACCCTTACACAGCCAGGAGGCTTCCTGTACAGGCTGTGTGTTTACACTGCTTAGCCTCAAACAAAACCCAAACACGAGCACCATACCAAGCACACCTCTGACAGCTATTCAGCAGAGTCTCATGCAAAGCAATGAAACCTGTAGGACAAGGCTTCTTGTTTCCCCTGTTCACTGGCTGTCTGCATGGCCACACCACCAGAATATGCTAAAGTCAAGTGACCAAGTCAGAGTTTCAGCCACAGGAGGAACCCAGATCCCCCCTAGCATGATCCAAATGGATGTTCTGGTTTGGCACCTGCACATGGCCCCAGAGGTGGAAGAAACCTCTCCCAGTTTCAGAACACCATGACCCTCAGCTCCCCCTTCCAGGGCATCTGAGCTGTGGAGAAGGCACCACCACAACACTGTGGAAGGGGAAGAGCAGCAACATTGCAGGTGGACAATATTCACAGAAACAACAGTTTGGGGAACCCGACACTTCTGCCAGCTGCAGCTTGCTTTGAACCAGCTAAACCTGAAAGCAGAACATCTCAGCTGCTCACGTACCCCATCCATGCTGCTTTCTGCTATGGGGACCAAAACCTGAGAACGGAATACGGCAGTAAGGAAGAAGCTGTTTTGGGATATCCAAGCCCACGTTTTATCATGGTTGCACAAAATCAATAGGGGGTCAGGTTAACACACCCCACACAGTGGCAGGATCTGAGCCCAAGAGCACAAGATGGATCTGCTTTGAATCTCACATGTCAACAGCACACCCTTGCCTGTTGACTTCCTACTGAATTACTCTGTAATCTGAAACCACCATAACAGCAGCAGTGGACAAACTCCAGCATAGGAGGCAGATTATTTCCCTGTTTATGTACTGTCAGGTTTCCACACACTTCTCCAGGGCATCTTGACAGGTTGAACAGTTGGGCACCTGGACCTGGCACTGCAAGGACCTCAGCCCGGGGCCAATACGTCACCACCTTGCTTTTAAATGGGAAAAGGGATATATAAACTGTGCTTAACTCAGTATTCCCGACATACTACCGTCAGCCAGACATTTTTCTACCTATTTACAAATTACAAACCTAAACTCGATTTTTACTTACAGCTTGCATGAAAGAGGGCAGGAGATACCTGCTACATAAGCCTCCTTGCACAATAACACCTCAGCAGTGGCTCACAGCAAATCCCTGCTTACTCCAAGTCCCTTTGTCATGGGTATCCCGACCCATCCCTAGGCCCAGTGGCAGCAACCCCAACCCCTGGTAGCACACAGTTGAGGAGAAGATGCAGCTCTGTGAGAAAAGTTTGGTTTTGACAGGAGCGATCTGGCCCGAGCCCACAACACCCACGCGCTGCAAAAGCTTCCTGCCCGCACCATCTTGGGGGTTTGTTGATGTTTTGCAGCCAGATTAGTCAAGCAGCACGTAAGGTACATTACTCATGGCCTGAGGAGGATTTATGGCTTCAGACACATCATCCTTCCCGGCCCGAGACCGGGAAGTCCCAAGCAAGGTTGGTTTTTTTTTGGGGGGGGGGGGGAGGGGGGGGTGGGCAGCCACCTCCAGGGCCCCCAGGGGCAAAGCCCTCTGGCCGCTGGGTAGGTGAATGTTTCATCTTTTCCTCGATTTTTCGCCGCACTCCACAGTCGTAAGGACGGCCTGGCCGCCTGGGGAGAAACAGCCTCCATAGGAACGTGGGGTCCCCGCCGGGGGCTCAGTGACCTCCGTTCGGGGCTCCCTTTAGCCCCGGAGGAGCCGCCGAGCCCTTCCGCCGGCAGGTCCGGGTCACCCGCGCAACGACCCCGCTCCGCCGACACCGCGGCGTCCCCGGAGCCCGCCCCAGGGGCCCCGTCCGCCCCTCGCAGCTTCGCCCCCACCGCCGGCAGCGGGGCCGCACCGAGCCGCGGCCGGTACCTGCTGATGTCGCCCACGAAGCCGCCGCTCTTCTCGTCCATGAAGCGCGTCCAGCCGTCGGCCGTCTTCACCCAGCTCTGCCCGGGGGAGCGCCAGTCCTGCCCCAGGAACGGCATGGCGACGGCACGGAGCGGGACCAACACGGGGACTGGGGGAGGCGGCGGCGACTGCAGCGGCGTGCGGCAGATCGGGGCAGTACCCGGAGCGGTGCGGGGTAGATCAGGGCAGTACCCGGAGCGGGGCCGAGCAAACGAGGGCGGTGACCGGAGCGGCGGCTGGAGCAGTGCGGTGGCGACGGGCGCCGCTCCGCGCTATTTATGCGGCGGCGGCGGGCGCGTGTTGCCGGAAGCGAGGGCCGGCCCCGCCCCCTGCCGCACGTGGCCGTGTTTATCGGGCAGGCCCCGCCCACGGGGCGGAGGGGGCGGGGCCGGCGGCGCTGCGCGTGCCCGGTTGAGCGCGCGCCCGAGCCCCACGCGGGCGCGGGGCTTTTGGGCTGCGCGTGACGGCGTTGGCACTGTCAGCGCTGTGTGTAGAAAGCACTGAGGGTGGAATACAAACGTAAAAATAATGTTTTATGCGTATCTCAGTGCCATATATAGGTCCCATATTCGAGTTACTGGTACAAATGATCTATTTATGCTGGCGTGTTTTCATAGGCTTATCAATATGTTTTAGGTATTTATGTGTTGCAGTATTGTATCATATAATAATATATAACAGTGTAATATGTAATATATGTACTGCAAAATTATCTTTATAGAAACACATGGAATCGAAATCCTGCCCTGCAAAGTGGGTAAAGCCAGGCAGATCCACGTCACTGAAAATACCGTCATGCTTTTAATGAGGATCACTCGGCAGCTCTGAAGCGCAGTTGGGTTCGATCTGCAGAAGCGGATGAAGGGAGAAAGAAGGGCTAGGGAAGGCATACACAGGATTTCTCCTGCCTCTTTTTAAAGCCATCCATTTAGAACCTTGTGAAAACATACAGACTAAATATAATGTTACATATTGGTTCTATGCAGAGAACAATATAAAAAAAAATATTATATATGGAATGTTTTCCAAATGTATGTCTTATATGTATGTATTGTGTAATGTTTCATATATATATAACATTTTATGTATCTATGTTTTACATATTCATGTGGGCTTATATGCACTATGGTTTTACATTCAGTGCTATTTATTTTCATATTTTGTAAATAAATATGTATGATTGAAAGCTATTTAAATATATGTAAGACAGTATTATATATGAAATATAAATGCTGTTTACACATAGTTTATTTGGTGCATGCACCGCCACTTTTTAGTAATACTGTTATTTACTGAACATTAAAAACACAGGGTTTTTTTGCATCCAAGCCCAGGCTGAGGGAGTACCTTCCCAGCTAAGAATGTGCTATGGCACATTTTGTAAATATAGGACATTTTGTATTAGGATTATGACGTATTTGCCCTGTGCTGTGGTGTATGTATCTCAATACGTGTATTTTGGTTTTGCCAAGTCAGTGTTACTTGGGGACACTGTGCGTGGGGTGCTCCGGGTGTCTGGGAGCAGCTCCAGTCTCGCGGGAAGGGGTGGGTGGCTGTCAGGACAGGCAGCCACCGGCATCGCCTGGCCTGTGCTTGGGGCTGAGGGCTGAAGGGACGTGGCGAGCGGGGCCAGGGGGATAAACTGTCCTAATCCCGTCATCTTGCAGCCGTTCCGTCTGTGCTGCCGCCGCCGCGGGGCTTCCAGCAACATCTGCTGCTCGCAAGTGACCGTGTTACGTATTTACCCTCAAAAAGACAAAAAAACCCTAATAAAAACAAGCCCTGGAGGTGTGGGGAAGGCTGCAGGTGCAGATGCAGCGCCGCTGGGGCTGAAGGCAGCGAGTGGGAGCTCTGTAGGCAGGAGAGCTCCCTGGGGCACCTACTGTTGCTGGAAGCTTCACTCCAGAAGTGTTGGCTGCCCCTGGCCACCCCATCTCCACCTCCTGCTGTGGCTCACCTGTGTGGGTGTTAAAGAGGGTCAGTGGGAGGAAGAGTGAAAACCCAGCAGCTAAAAGCAGCCATATCTGAAGGGTTCTTGCAGCCCCATGGTACAGAAAGTGCTTGAGAGCAGTGATGAGGCATAGTGCATGCGGAAGTTAAAATCCATATATGAGAGCCCTGGGACTGAGGTCTCTTCCTTCTGCCCACCTAATCCACCCCTACAGAGAAGTGGTGTCACCTTCCCTTTCAGGCAGTGCCAGCTATTTCTTGAGTGTCAGGAGATACTGTTTGAGCTGCAAAAGTGCTTTGAGCTGCAAAATCATCTTTGGCTTTTTTCTTCTGCAATTTAAATGCCCTAAGCATCTCTCCACAGCATCACTGCAGATGACACCACCCTCCACACATCAGGAGACTCCAGAGGGGACCAGGTCTGCAGCAGTGGAGCTGCTTGGGATGAGTTCATTCAGGGACCACCCCATGTGTCCCTGAATGGCTGGGGTCACTTGTCACCACGTCCTGCCCTGCAGCGTGGGTGTGCTGGTTTTGGCTGGGGCAATTTCCTTCACAGTGGCTGGTCTGGGGCTGTGTTTTGGATTTGTGCTGAACACAGGGTTGATAATAAGGAGATGTTTTTGTTATTGCTGAGCAGGGGCTTACACAGAGCTAAGGCCGTTTCTGATTTTTCTACGGCCACACTGGTGAGGAAGTTGTGGGTACAAGGGAGGTTGGGAGGAGACACAGCCAGGACAGGTGACCCAAACTGACCAAAGGGGTATTCCAGACCATGTGACATCATGCTCAATAAATAAAGTGGGGGGAAGAAGGAGGAAGGGGGGAAGGCTTGGAGTGATGGTGTTTGTTTTCTCAAGTAACTGTTCTGCGTGATGGAAATACGTTTCTGGCTCTCCTGGAGATGGCTTGAGCACCTGGCTGCCTATTGGAAACAGTGAATTAATTCTTTGTTTTACTTTGTGTGTGTGAATGGCTTTTGTTTTTCCTATTAAGCTGTCTCTATCTCAGCCCACAAGTTTTCTGGCTTTTACCCTTCCAGTCCTCTCCCTGATCCTGCTGGTGGGGGAGTGACTGAACAGCTGCCTGGGGCTTGGTTGCTGGATGGGGTGAAACCATGACAGTGGGTTCAGCCAGGCAGATACATGTCACTGAAAATACCATCACGTGTCATTGTCACTGAAAATACACATAATTAAAAATGTGGATCGCTTGGCAACTCTGAAGCACAGTTTGGCCTGGTCTATAGAAAGGAATGAAAAGAGAAATGAGTGCTAGGGAAGGCAGATGCAGGGTTTCACTTCTCCCATCTCTTTTAAAAGCCATTGTGATCTGTCATGATAACCCACAAACACCATCAGCCCTTGTGAGCAGCCAGGGAGCTGCCAGTGGGCTGCAACAGGAGGTTGACTGCTAACTAAAAGCACTGTGTCAGACCATGAGCCAGTGAGAGCCACAGGTTCAACCGAGCAGGTGGTGTCTTAAAACCTTTGGAGATTTTAACATGCTGTGGCAGGAAAGCTGTTACCACTGGCACTGTAGTTCAGCCTGAATCAACAGTAAAAAATTTTATGACTGAAAAAAACCAACAAAAAACCCCAAAGTGAAGCTCACTGTGCAGACATGAAGGTGCAGAGCCAGGGTTGGCCAGGCTGGACCCACTGCAGGTATTGACATTGTAGAAATGGTGGCACAGAGAGAAATTAGAGATACTGCTCCAGAGCACAGACCTTTTTCCTGCAGGCCAAAATAGATCTTCTCATGGCTGAGCTGCTCTGCTCCTCCTCCTCCTGCTGGGCACAGTAGCAGTGGTCTGCAAGGAGCAGGTCATGGAGGGGCAGCTTTCTTGAGGGCCTTTCTGACAGCATGCTTCCATGCTGGTGTATTGCAGGGCAGCAGCTTCCTTTATTTACTTAGGCCTTTACTAAGCAGGTACCACAGGTGCTCAAACTCTGCCCTCAGTCCTCCGCAGATGATTGGTATGCAGGGGTTAGCAAGCAGGAACAAATCCACGTGGCATGCCCGGGAAGGTGCAAGGATTTGTAACGGAACTGGTGGAGGTATCGGCATCTGTTTTGCACAAAGCTGGTACACCTGTAACCGATCATGGCTCTGTGTTTACAGACCTGGGGATTGGCAGCAGAGAGATTAAAAGAGGCACCTTTATCTGTGAAAGGAGAACATCCCCACCCTACACCAGTGTGGTGGCTCATGTGGGCCCCTTGCTGCAGCATGTCCATCACAGCTGGCAGCTGTGGAAGCCAACTGCACGAGCTACCCACTGTGCATCTGTGTGCGTAGACATCAAGTGTTGCACAGACATCAAAGCAGCCCCTTACGCCCTCCTGGAGTCCAGCACACAACTCACCTTCCCCACCTTGAACCCCTTCAAGGCTGGGCTCCTCATGCCAAGGAATGAGTTTTATCTCAGGGCACATGGAATGGCTCAGGGTGGCTCTGCCATTGCCCAGTGCTGGTTGGAGCCAGGGGGAATTCACCACACCACAGTTTCAAAAAAACCCTGTTGTTTTCGGGACAAGCTGGTACAGGATGACATTGCAAAGTGGCCACAGGTTGCACCTGGGAGTGGACACAGTCCTGGTGCTGCCACTCTGCATGGAGGGATGGTGAGGACTTTATTCCAGCAGTATCTCAACTTCAACTTTTGTAGACTCATGGTCAGCACAGGCAGATACCACAGCTCAAAGCCAACCATGGAAATCAGCTCTGGTTGCAAAAATGGTGACTGAGGCTGGGGATGAAGGGTGCTGCACTGGGCAGTGCAGAACAAAACCTGGCAGCATTGGTTTGCAGAAGGACCGTGGGTGATGTTGTGACCCGTGTGGGTTCCCACAGGTAAGTGGACATCGGGAGAATTATTGACGTGGTCATTGCAGTATCAATGTGTGCATTAAAGGATGCATTTCCCATATGAGAATAAAGGCAGAAACACTCTTTCAGAGCAAACTCTGGGCAGCAAACCCTCATTTGCCACATCTTAAAGGATCCTGCCCATACAGGACTCAGGCCATCCCAGATGTGCTCTCACCATCTGATACAGAGAGGTAGGGAATCCATGTTTGGCTGTGGAAGCCTGTGCTCTCAAACCTCAGGAGCAAACATGTTCCTCTTACCTAAAAAATGATCCAGCTGACAGATACTTCCTTAGAGAGATAGATCTGGTTGCCTCCATGCCCTTGTCATTCCCGGCTAGGCATGCTGGCAGCTGAGTTAGTGTGCTGTGGCTCACGCTGCTGCAGGAGGTTTTGCCATCTGGGTTAGCCATGCAGTGATGATGAACAGCAATTAACCTTGAGGACAGTGAGTCATGGTATGGCCCAAGCTTTATTTTACGACGCCTCTGTTCCCTGAAAGTAGCAACTCACTGACTGAGAGCAAATGCCAGAAATAAGCTTGGCTCAGTGGCCTGTGTGCTCCGGGGATGCTTTATGGGGGCTGGTTTTACCCTGGGGCTCTCTGGATGCTCAGAGGTGTCCTATGGAGCTTTATCTTTCAAAAAATTCTGTTGCTCTACCCCTGCTTTGTCCCTGGGCATGGTAGGGGACTCTCATGCCCCTGCCCAGTATCCTCCTGGAGAGTACCTGGTAGATCTGGATCCCTTGAGGCACCCAACAGTGAATCCCTTTGGGATCCTTCCAGGAGAGGGATGTCACACAGACACCAATGGCATAAATGCTTCTCACCATGGAATCTTGATCTGAGCATTACCCAAGCCTGGGCTGAGCACAGGCCTAACAGCAACAGCAGCACCTGGTGATGTCTGCTGTTCTTCTCATCTTCAGAGCATTAGCTGGTGGGAATTAATCCTCATACCAAGCAGGCAAGTCTTATGACTCTCGCTCCACAGGAAGGCAGAGTAAATGATGTGATGAAGGGTGAATCAGGTCACAGCTGTGATGAAATCACTGCAGTTCCTGCCTGCCCGTCCTGTGACCATTAGACCTTATGTCCTCATCAAGGAGGTAGCTGGCATGCAAGAATGTGCAGAAGCCAGCCTCTCCTCTCCAGGCAAGTTGTGCAGCTCATGGGGTGGTGCTGGGCCATGACTCACCTTTGAAAGCAGGTTCCAGTGTCAGATGAGGTCGAGGAGTCACTGGGTCCATCCTCCAGTGACTCACTCCCAGGGTCTGGCAGTACAAGAACACCCAGTAAAGGATGCTGAAAGGCTGAGGGAGGCAGCTCTGGGCAAAGTCAGAATGCCAAACTTTTTCTTTGTTGACTTTGAAAGTCTGAGTTTAAAATTTTAACCATCTGGATGGGATCTTGGCTGCTGATGTTGTGGTGAGAGGGCCCTTTGTGTTAATCACTAGTGCGGACTTAAGCCAGGACACTGGCCCCAAGGGCAGCCAGCTGCTGCTGTACCTTGGGTGAGTTACCTGATCTTAGGGGGGAGAAGCCTGCTTCACACTGAAATGGGAGCAGTGCTGAGCAGCAGCTCCTTGGAAACCAGAAGGAGAGGAATAATTTCCTGGGCAAATACCTGCAAGTGGGTTTGGTATGAAAATAAAAAGTATTTAGGCGAAGTAAAAACCTTGGTTCACAGAAATGTACCCGTAAACACGAGGTGATGTGCTCAGAACAGACGATAGAGAGGGGAAAGCCACAATAGTACTGGCAGTTCCCCATGCACAAAAGACAAACAGTGGGGTGTTTTCTGTGAGCCAACTTCCACGTTCGTCACATGCAATGGGCCAGCCCATCCTCCCTCTTCCCCGTGCAGTAGGTAGATCTAAAGGAGGCAGGAGGCTGGCAGTAAAATCATGTCAGCAAACCAGCTGAGAAGAGGAGCAGCCCAAGGGACTTGTATCTTGTCAAATTGGCAGTATATCTGGGAATTATTTCTTGCTTATAGTAAACTGTGCACAGCGTAGCTGGCAACAGGCTTTGGGATATGATTTCATAGAAAATATATATTTTCCATGTGAAAGGGTGTCTCCACCCCCTCCCCACCGCATTAAGCCCAGGATTTTGCAGTCAGGAGCTGTTAGTACTGGACATTCAGTTCCACAATGCAGAAGATATGGAGTACAGAGCTACAGTGGGCAAGAGGCCAGCAGCGTCTGAACCGGCTGTGGGAACAGTCCTGCAGGATGCAGGTTTCGCTGTGGGACAGCAACAAACCAAGCCAAGAGCTGGATCAGCATCAGGGCCTCCCCAAGGTCCACAGCAGTGTGTGTCCTGCACTGCCAGTGCTGGGGAAAGTAGAAGGCACCGAAAGGCACTAAGCTTGAGGGTATCACACCTGCAAAGATCAAGTCAGCAGTGGGGTTGGCTTGGTCTGGCTTTGTAGTGCAGGTAATGGCTCATCTAGAATAATCAGTGACCTCCTGTAATTATCCTGGGGACCTCAAACAGTGGACATGCTTTTCATCTCTTCTGTCCTGTCTGTGGCAGATCATGGCTGTGGCTCTTACAATAAGTCTGAAGTTTGTTCTTGGTGCTGCGGTGTTATCTGTGCCTTTTGTGGCCCCCATGTAACAAGCATCGCTGCCTGGTTGCCCACAGCCTCAGGGCACTGAATTTGGTGACCCAAATTCTCCATTTTTCCCCCCAACTACTTGTATTCTCTGGATGCCTGTTGCAGGGAGGTGGTTAATGTCAAGTGCTCCCTTTTGCAGCCTTGTTGCATCTTCATTTTCCTGTCTCTTAAAGTGATTTGGAGCCTTCTGAGGTGGAAAGATGGTGCAATCCAAGGGCAAGCCTGCTGCAGAGGACAGATGTCCCTGGAAGGGAAGGTAGGAACACAGATGGAGGGAATGGAGTGTGAAATTTCCACCCTTCTGTCCCTCCAGCAGCCTGCAGAAAGCAGCTGTTTCCATAGTGTGGAGTTATCCCTGGGCAGGGCAGTTTCTGAAGGTGAGAGGTGGCCCCAGGCGAGGTCTGGGAAGGTGCCAGGGCATTACAGCCCTGCCTATCAGGCAGGCTGCCCGCTCCAGGCCTCCATTCAGCATGATGAGGGAGAAAATCTGAAGGTAACCCCTTGCTGTTGGACCACACAGCACATCTACCCTCCCTCATGGGCTCTGAAAAGAGCTGTTTCTCTCACTGTGCAAGTGCACATTTCATGGTCATGCTACAGCAAACAGTGTGGGGGAAGCAGCCTGAGTTGTTCCTGGCTGGCTTTGAAGGTGCCCCTTAGCTGACCCTCTTGTCCCTTACATGTTTCTAGTCTGGAACTACCTGTTTTACAGAACAGCTCATTTTTCCACGTGTGAGGAAGCCCTCTCCCGCACCAGTGGGTGCTTTCCATGAAAGCCAGAGCTTAACTGCTCAGTCTCAATGAAGACCCCACAGGAGTTTCTCTGGATGCTCACCTCAATTTCTGCAGGAAGTTCCAGCCTGGGTTGCTCTACATTTTGCTTGCCTCAACATCACCCTGGTAGTGTCAGTGGGACACAGTGAGCATCCCTGCCTGACAGGGATGTATAAAGCTGTTCCATGGTGGCTGGATCTCATGGGTGGCCAGTGCTCAGCGCAGCCACGGGAGCTTGTTGCAAGGGGCAGCAGGGTGATTTGCTGTGTAAATACCCCTGTGGAGAGAGGAGCGTGGTTATTAGAGAGTTCCGATCCTCCACCCTGTTGGTAGGATACACAACTTTTCCTAAACACAGCCTGTCCAGCTGCATTCCTGACGCACACATTCCTTGCCAGCCTAGCTCACCCAGAGTGTGTCCAGGAATAGCACTGCAGCTTCATGTGGGACCTCTCCCAAATACATCTTTAATTGAATAGGGCCACTTGGCCCATGTGCTTGAACTCAGACCAGGACCAGTATTGTAATCACTGGTCTTCTTGCCATTTTCTACCCAAGGCCATCTATTCTTTATCCCTCACATCTATGACTTAGAAGCACCACCACTCTTTCAGCTTTGTTTTCTGTATCACTGCCCTCTTTTGGGCTGCCCCTTGGGGCAGCATGGGTGCCAGTGACCAGGGACACTGGTGGAGTCACCTTCTTGAGTTGATATAGTTAATGTTTGTTGTGCAGCTGAGGGTACTAATTTCTGTCTCTAAAGCCACATAGCTGAGATTCAGCTGGCTATTCGTAGCCACAAAGAATGCTTTGCTGGAAGGAGAGTTGCTGGCTTTCTGATTTTTATCGTAAGCCTTGGGATAGCTGGCTTTCTCTTGACAGCACCAATATCTGGAGCATAGTTTTGGGGTGAGAAGCTCAGTTTTCAGTTTAAATCCAGAATGCACATTTGGAGCCCTGACAACTGCAGAGAAGATACAAAGTAACTTCCAAGCATGCTCCCATGACTCAGAAAATGCAAATTACCCCGTGTTTTGGTTAAGAAGACAATCAAATAGGAATATTTTGTTTTCTAAGGCTACATAGTGGTCCTTGAATACTTGGCACTGGCAATCTCAGGGAAAGATGCCAGTGTATCAGGCCTTTTTGTTATGAAGAAGCTTATGCATAATTTTGAGAACCAGGACTGCGGAGATTTAGGTGTCCTGGAACAGGTGACAGACTCTCCCCTTCACTACTCGGCCGTGCTTAGAAGGGCACAGCTGCCACCTCTCATGCCCAGGACCTTTCAGAAGAGCAGGTAGGAGACATCATACTAGGCTGCCTCCTTTCCCTTGCTCTGCCTATCACTGCCCACAGGCAACCTTAATGCCAGCACTCTTAATCTGAATATATACAAGTAAGATATTTTAATAACACTTTTCTTTTTTTATGAACAATTGCATGAAAACTGAACTTTTCTTATCAGACCTCCTGCTGAAGGCCCACTACACATCTGAGTTTTCCCCTTCCAGTAGGCCCTGAAGACATAACTTATGGTCTTTGGCTTCATCTCTCTCAGACTTGGTATTACTCCAGTAGAGGCAAAGACTTTATGGCTCAGCAACAACAGTTTTAAATACTTATTTTGTTCTTCTTTGTGCTGTGTGCAGACATAACTGTAGTGGTCAACCCTTTCTTTTAACTTCCCCTTCAGTGCCTTGTGATGTTTACATGGTGTGTAGTGTTCTGCAAGTGTCAGACAAACAGAAATAAAAATCAGTGTTGGTTTGCTTTGTAAGAGTAACCCCTGGAGTCAACAGCCATTCACTCCTTGTAACCTTTAACTCTCGCAACAAGAAGTGACTTTACAGAAGAAATAAATAGAGTATCAACTTAGGGTTCCCACGTGTTTTCACATGAAAGCATTAAAAATCTAAACACAGCATGAGAATGAAGCAATAAAGCATCTGGACTTTCTTGGCCAGGCATGGAGTTGAGCATGCCTGATTTTTCCAGGAAGCAAGTGGATTTGCAGAGAAAAGTGCCAAGTAGTCACAGCAGCATCACTGTTATTACAAGGATGGATTTTTCAGCACACACTGTGCTGAAATGATGATGGGTGCCTACTGCATTTTTGAGAGCTCTTCATTTTTCTGCACGCAATGGGAACCCAGCTCCTAGAAGACGCTGGAAAAGGGGAGGCAACCCAGAGGTAGCCCAAGAGAGATTCTCTGCAAGATGTTTTTCATCAGGCCAGAGCTGTTAGCTGCAAAGAAAGGGCACAACACTGATACCTGCAACAGGAGGAATGAATTCAGGCTAAGTATTTATTTGGCTGCAAAATCTTTTCCAAGACTTAGCTGAGAAAGAGGCAGTCTTCTCCCTCTAAAATAGAAGGAAGATCTAAGTAGTACCAGATTTACCTTTATAAATACATATTGAGTGGCTTGTTTTTTAAATTTGAAAATATCATTAAAACTGCAGGAAATAAAAAGACCTGCTGCTTTGAGAGTCTTCCCATTCAGAAGACAACTTCTGTCTCTTGCTAGAATTATATAGCTTCATGCTGAGTTGCTCATCTCAACACTTGAGTGATGGGAAGAAGCATTTTTTAAAGTGTCACAGATTCCTTTCACAAAGGTTGAGGAATAAGCCATGATAATACTTCAAGGTCACAAAAGGCCCCTTTATATTCTGCAGGGGTTCACATAGGATGGGCTTGATGGAAAAAATTATTAATCCTAGCCATAACAAAATTGTGATACAGGACTGCGGGACTCTGAATAACTCAGCAAACTCAGTGGGTTCATAATTCAGAAGTCCAAACAGGCCACCTGCATAGCTGGAACATTGATTTTGGTTTTTTATTGGCAAGAGCTGCTGCACAGTAAGAGCCTCTGAGCTCTGCAGAAGCAGTTAGGTGCTCTACCCAGCCATTGCAAATCAATCCTAAAGGGAAAAAAGTTACCTGTCATTCTTTCTTGGCTCATGGTAAGATATGTGAGCTTCCACATTACAATTAAAGGCCAGTTGAGGAGAAAATTTTGTTCCTCTGACCCAAAATGCATCACCTGGACCAGGAGAGGACTTTTCTTCTGTTTTATGATAGCCAAGATGCAAAATTGCCTGGCTTTAACAAGTCCCTGGGCACAAGGAGAGCTGGAGGAATGCTGTGCTTCTTGTATGCACCAGCTGCATAGTGCTGGTGTAGACCTCCCACTTGGTCAGATTACCTTGGTTCAACTGGAGTCAGAAGTCAGCTCTTAGGACAGTTATCCTGACTCAGCTCACAGGCAAGAAATTCTTAAATTTCAGGAATTAACTTCAAGAACAAATTTATCAACTGAGTCTGTCCCAGCTTATTCTTAAGGTTACAGGTTCCTGGAAGCAGGAGTTGCTTTTTTTCAGAGCTATATTCTCTAATGTGATTTCCCACACATATTGCATCAAAAAAGGTGAGTCCTTGTAAGTTTGCTTTTAATTTTAAGGTTCTCCTGCTCTAGCTCACCAGGCATTTGCCCAGGCTAGGTGGGACACAGTATCTGTATCTGAGAGTGCAAAACAGTGTCCTCTTCTGCTGCAGAACAGCTAATTTGGCATCTGCAGCTGCTGTTGGCATCTTTCCCACTGATATCACTGCAGCAGGTTTTGATCTTAAATTTGTGTGTCCCTAAAGAGTACTCTAGCTTGAAACTCTGTGGTGGTTCAAATGAGGGTTTTTGCTGATGGCCACCATCCTCTTCCACCAACTCAGCTGCCTGGAGGCAGAGTTGGTGGTCAAGAAAAAAGATTTCCCAGAAGATATTGTGCAATGTATTGGAGGGTGCTGAGCACTGTGCAGTGTATGCTGATTTTTAAAGCGTGACCACTGTAAGTTCACCAACTGGAGCACGGGGAGGGGAATTCTTCTGGATCCAAGTTCAATGATCAGCTATTCCACTGAACATGAAGTTCATGTAATTGCTTATAGCATTCATCTTTTGGTTGAATATCTGGCAAGAACTGCAGCAAAATTAATTTCAGATAATACAACTGAGGTTAGCTTAATGGAGAAAAAGCCTGGAAAACTTTTCTGGACGGGGATGTGTTGCATGTATGTATATATCGATATCCATCACGGGAAGGACATTAGCTCTGGTGTGGGAGGGTCATGACAGACACATGGGCCCTGACGGAGCTCTTGTCATGTGTCTGTGGAAAATACGTGTCATCCAAGGCAGTGTGTGTAGCGTAGGAGAATTAGGAAACCTTGAAGAGGTGACAGCTGATTAAACAGCTGAAGTTTCAGATCTCTCTGAGCGATTTGATATGCAAAGATACATCACAAGACAGCTACCTTAAGCTGCTTGAACCCAGTTTTTTCCCCCCTGTTCCCAGGCACTGCTGCTTACCTTGTACAAAGCTGTTAACTGTTTAGTCTGTGCAGAAACAGCCTTTGTCATCATTTTGGAGTCTTAACTCCTCCAGCTAAATTAGATCATTGTAGCAGTGTAGACAATATACAACCCTGCAAGCCAGAATGTAAATGTATTACTTTTCCCATAAAACTAATTTCACAATGTCTTTGGAGCAAGCCTCCTTGCTGTCTTTGGAACAGAGCATTTAAGTTGAAGAAAGAAAGGCAAGGTAAATTCAACTTAAAATCTTCAGACCCAAGATCAGCCCCAAAGCATTCATGTCATCAGAATAGGAAGCCACCTTATCTTCTGGTGTGGTTTCACTGTAGCTGAAAGCTTAAAGAATGTCTGATACCATGAGAACAGTTGATCCCTTTTCACCCTTCCCCAGCACTGGGATTTGTGCAAGTTTACAGTCAAATGTATTTCTCAAGAAAAGTCAACTCGGGATACCACTCAACTCCCTTATCTTGATGGACCTTCAAAGCCATTCTCCATCCCAATACCCAGCCTTATCTGGATGTAAACAGATATGCTCTGTGCATCTCTGGGCCATCTTCCCCACGTGGTCACGCTGTACAATCATCAGCTGTTTCAGCAGAAGTTGGTGTAAAACCAAAATGGCTGAAAGATTTGTAGTCTGTAAAGAAGGGACAAAATGCAAAGCGCAGATGGATGCTATTCCCAGAGAGGAGGGGAATGCGTGGGGGGTAATTTGTGCTCTGTGTTGATCCTTCTTTACTGAGGTGTATGGGGTCTGGATGGATCTTCCTGAGGGAGCCTTGGATAAAGACTTGAGGATTTAGATGATGTCAATTATGCCATGAATTTTTGCCATTTTTTTGCCATTTTGTGTTAGAAAAACTACAGTCCCTCTAGAAAGGGGAACCCATTTTCTGTCCTGGCAGGGGCTGAGGTATGGAGAGCAGAGCATTCCTTCACTGATCTGTCTGACTAAGCCAACATAATAGGCTTCACATCAGTAAGTCCGGGGCAGAGAGTAATTGCAGTAATGTGGGCTTAGTGGTGAAAGCACAGATCACCACAGGTACACTGCAGCTGTGAAGAAGGGCATTGTCTCTTTTTTTTTTGCTCCTCGCCACATAGGACTTAATTTTGTAATTTAAAATTGTAGCATGATTGGCACCACAGATCAGAACCAACAGATGAAACGAAACCTGATAGCCCCTCCCTGCTTTTTAAAATAATATTCCAAAAATATCCCCCTGTTCCCCAGGCACGGGTATCACAAAGGGCAGAAGAGGACATCATCTCCCAGATTTTCTCTTTCCTCCATCTGTAGCCTATGTGCTGTCTATACAATGTGCCTAAATGTTTCCATCATTAACAATAGAAAGGAAACAGGAAAAGGGGCATTCTCTCAGCAGGCAAAATGTCTGGCTGCAACATTTCCACCAGGAAAAGGTTAAATTCAACTGTATGACATTTTTCATTAAGTTCCTGTTTTCCAGGGGACCTCTGGGTTTAGAAACACTGAGGTTGCTACTATTGTGATGTTACCTCAGTGTGCCCCAGGAAGCAGGGGTTTTGTTTCTCTGCTTTTCTATCCTTTTCTATGGGCTGTTCTTCTGAGCCACTGAAAGTCTTCTGTGGTGCACCAGCATCAATAACTCTCATAACATATCATTTTCCTTCTCTGTGAGGACAACTCCGGTGCTTCCTGGGGATTTTGGTCCTAACCAGTGAAATGGCTCATACAGTTGGCAGCATAGAATGCATTAACAACAGGTTCCATAATGTTTAACAGGGATACTAAAAGGTAGCATTGGAATTATGCCTCTTCGCATGTAAACCTAATTTTCTGAACAACTACATTCACGGTTTTAATTTACTTTATTGTAAATTTACTTTATTGTACAGGCTATCAGCAGCAGTCAGTCTGGTAGCAAGCTGTAGGTTTTTTCCCTAAAAAAGCCACACAGACATGACCTATAGGGCTGGGACAAACTAACCTGATGTAAAGGACATTCAAAACAACAAAAAAATGAGTCTGCACATAAAAGTTTTAAGGGGTGCAACTGATTCCTGCAAGTAAACTGTACCAGTCAGACCATTCTTCTGGTTTGCTGGACTAACAGAGTAGGACAAAAACTCAAGTGGCAGATACCAGATTTTTGGCCTAGAATGTAGTTCTTGGACTAAATTCCAAGACTAAAGTGCAGTTTTGAAAGCAGGAGCTTATCTAGTAACTGGTTGATTTGTTCTTCTGGAAAGACATTGCTTTTACCAGTGAACCAGAAGGACATCTTTTCTCAGAAAACACTGCTGTGAACTTCAGAGGCATTGTTTTATATACAGCATTCATCTCCCTGACATGTGGACAAAAATACTCTATCCAGAATAATAAGGTAATTGTCTGTAATTTAGCATATTAAGCAATCTGGTCGTAAAAGCCATCAGACAGTTCATGGGAGGGCTTAGCCCCTATTACAGGCAAACATGGTGTGTGTTTTACTGGTGCAGGTAGCACTAGAACTTTCCCCTCTCAAAGAAGATATAACATTATGCCCAGTACAAAACTGGCATAGATTGACTGGGACCAGTATTTGGAGTACAGAAGAATCCTGCTGGTCCTCTATTATATGTTCCAGACATTTTTCATTCCCTCACAGATAAAATGCCCTGCTGATCTAATGGTAGAATTTGGCTCTCAAAGCCAGAAAGCTTCAACTGTAGCCAAAGTAATATCCTAAAATAGAAAGAAAAATGAGAAACCAGAAATGTTGTTTTCCTCTTTCAAAAGTTTCAGCAGGAAGCTAGCAGTGAGAAACCACTGAAGTGGCTCTCTCCCAGCTACCTCTCCCAGTCTGGTCATTCCTGAAATAGTCAAAAGATCCCCCATCCTAAGGTCCAAAGACACCTTGGTTTCATGCCTATGTCTCCGGTATCACAAGAAACCACCTTAAGTTAACTGAGCTCAGGATTTGGTCATTCTGTATGAATCAGTTTTAGGGAAGCTGACAGCTACAAATCCCTGTGTTTTTGTTCTGATGAAAACAGCCTGAAGATCTAAATTTAACAGTTGGTTTCACAATGCTCATTTTTGACTGTAAGTAAAATCACCCTGGAAAAATAGCTTAGAATAGGAAGAGATATGTTCTCCAGATGCTGGAAAAGCAAATGAAAAAAAAGCAAGCATGACAAATTTATCCTCATTCACAATTTAGATTGCCTTTTTACTCTCTGATTGGGATCTTTGGATAAATATGCTGAATAAAAATTATGTTAGTTACAGAAGAGATTCATAATTTCTGACCCCATTTCAGAGGAAGATATAGCACATATCTGTGATGTTTGGGTCACGGGAAACAATGCCTGCAGATCAAATCTGTGTTGTGAGTGGTTTTTTTCACATGAGGAAACCAGACAGAATATTTTCCAAGATAAAAAAGATTCTTCTTCATGCACACATTTATTCTGATGAATTTCTTCTTGTAGACAAATTATCACTATCTCTTACCCTATGGTCACATTACTACACTTTAGCAATATAAAGAGACCGTAGAGTGGATGTAAATATAATTAATAGTTGAAGAATAGCATAAATCACCTGCACATTATGAGGCAATCTAGTGCAAATCAGATGGGGGCCTCTACAGTGAAGATCTGCTCCCAAGAGTGACAAATGGCATCTTCTACTCAGCAGTTTGTATTTGAAACAGCATCTGCTTTCAAATAAGCCAGGATGGATTCCAGAGGATGACCCGATCCTGCTCCTCCTAGTGCCTTGTGAGCAGTTCACCAGGTTCTAGCCATGTAAATTCATGGAAGAGAGGAAGATGTTCATATGCCCTTGGAAACATGATTTTTATTTGGGAACATCCTGAACCTGCCAGCAGCATTTTTTCAGTCCAACGAATAGGAAAAAAGGCATTGCACTTATAAACTGAGTGCAGCAAAGACCAGCTACTTGAGAAATTACACACAGGCTTTCATAATACAGTGCCACAGCCCCCCCAGAACAGGAGACATGGAGAGTGGATACTCTGTGGCTCAGGGCCTGCCTTTGGCCATGTCCTACTGATCCAGGGGGTGACAAGTGTCCCCTCTGCCTGTGCAGGTGCACATCTTCATGGACATCTGTGAGGAACTGGTTGGGAAGTGGGTGCCAAGGGCACAGGTATGGTCCAGGCTGCTGTCCTGGGCTGAGTCCTGGGGCTCCCCTGTCCTGGGTTTCTTGGGGTGTCTCCCAGGCTGGTAGATGCTTGGGCATGAGTCATCCTCATCTTGCAATTCCTTGGAAGCAGTTGTCCCAAAACCATCTGCCCACAGATGGGGAATGACACCACCTGTCCACCACCTCTGTGAGCACCTTCTCTCCTGGAAGAGCTCCTCCTGCACTTCCCAGGAGAGCTGCTGGTGGGAGGGTTGAGGCAGGCAGCTGGGTTCGGCCGGACGAGCAGCTTCATGGCAGAAGAATGCGAGGTGCCTCCCTGGGCTTCGAGGTTGCCTGGGGGCAGGCTCGGCACTGTTGCTGCACAGCCAGTGAATTGCTCTGCCTGCATGTGACAGGTGAGCAGGCAGTGCGGCATGAGGCTGCTCTCTGGCCACTGGTGTGGCCCATCGGAGAAGCCATGGGTGGGTGTCAAGCAGGATGTCGGGATGGATGGCCCAGTGGTCAGGTCTATGTAGCAGTCCCACCAGCTGTCCCACCCACTGTTTCTCTGCTCTGACCTGCCCTCTTACACCCCATTTCTGCTTCAGTTAAGTGTTTGGTCCTCAAGACATACACAGCAATAGAAATAACTCTTTTTACAGTGCTTCTTCACCGCAGTTGTTCCAGTCCCTTGGACCTTTAGCTCAGAGCAGACTGCAGCTTGTCTAGTCTGCCTCATGGCTGCCTGGAGCGTCAACCTCCTAATCCTGCCTGGGCTCAATCCTGGTCCTGCTCTTAGGGCTTCACTCTGCTTTGCCCTGTTCACACTTACCTAAAAGGAGAAGGTCTTTCTCTGTTGGGCCTTGGCTCTTTCCTTGGGGGACAAATTCTTCCAACTCTGAAGGACTTGGTATCTGCCTTGGAGAACCCACAGGCTCAGGGTGGAGCTCCAGCCACCGACAGCCCCAGTCTGCCACGGACTGTGGATTTATAGGGCCAGGGAGTCTGGAGACACTCAACAGTGGACCTGTTGTTTTGGGTATTTCTCAGCCCATGTTGCCTACTCCTTGGGCTAGAGCCATAGTTTGATTCCTCTGAACAATCTGAAGTGAGGCTGTTAATGACAATTTTAAAATATAATAACCTATGAGGGACCCCTTACAGAACAAGAACTGGTTTTGATGACAAAGGCCAGCTCATCGGCAGGACTAATCAGTTCAGCATCAGTTTAGCATCAGTGAGGCTTTGTTGATTTGCAGATGCAGAGGATTTGGCCTCAGTGCCTGGTCTATATTATTTTACAGCAGCTAATGAATGCAGCTTCTCATGCTTGCTTTTCTTAACTTTCTCTGAAATTGCAATTTTACTGACCTGAAAATATTTTCCCACTATTAAACTTTCAGTCAGGACATAAGTCCTTTTTAAGATGCTGAACACCACAGGATGCTTTCTCCTTGTGTGGGAACAGCTCTGCTGTACCAAGAGGAGGTGTGATCTTGACTTATGGGATAGAGATTCCTTGTGGCACTGACTCATACACTGTAAATTTGTGCTCATTTTCACATCTCCCTCCTGATCCTGTTTTAGGCTGTGTTTCCATTACTCCTCCACCCTGGGGGAGGAATCCTCAGCCAACACAGCTCTAACCCGGAAACCACAGGGGATGAAAAGACCTTTCATAGCAATAATGATGCCGTGTTCCTCTCCTCTGCAGGTGCATTTTGAAAACAAAAGATCAGGAGGCAAAGTCACCACCCACAAGCAGAATTTGCAGCTCTGCAGCCATCAGGGACTGGTGCAAAGGGGCCTGATGCAGATGCCAGAGAACATACGTCCTATTGACACCAGGGAACAACAAGAACTGAAAGTATAACCTAATCTAAGGTGAGAACAATGTCTACTCTTGCATATTTAGCAAGGATAGCCTTGGGCCATAATCTGAAATTCAGCTTTGCCCACACCATAACATATTTTCACATTTTTGTAATCAGCTGTTTGGGTCAATCTATTGTAAAGACTATGTAATGTCTGCAAAATAAGGTGGTGGATGCACTTCAAGTTGGATGCCCCTCAGTAGATACCCATGCCTGCAGTAGATACCCATGCCTGCGCACATTCCAGCTCCAGTGTCCATGAAAGATTTCCCATAAAACAGATAGGAAGACACTTGGAAGTACCTCCAGTAGTTTGGTGAGTCTGCAGTTCAACACAAAGTGTAGAAGAACAGGTTGAAGGCTGTGGACTATGACTTCTTTTTACCACAGCATATTGCTAGGCCAGGTTTTGCTGTGTGTTCTGGGCTGAAGCACTCCTTAGGACTTGCCTTTCCAGCCTGGATAGCACTTTTGAACTGGCAAAGGGTAGGTGATTGACATCAGACAGAAGGCCTGATTTCATCAAAGCTTTGGCATGCCACTTGCTGGAAAATGTATTCCAATAAGTGCCACCCAAAGTTATTAAATGTGGCACTGAAAGTGAACAAAGTCCCTGCCAAGGAACTGCCACTCTGCACTAGTTTGGTCTCTGCTCGTACAGGCAGGCCTGATGTTAGTCATCAATGGGAAAAGGTCAGTGGGACTAGGGAGGGTCTGGCTGCACCTTTTGAAAACCCTGGGCACATGGCAGCAGTGTAATCTTGTAAGCTTAGGATGTTAAAATACAGATCTTCTTTCTCTTGGACAGGATTAAGAACATTAATTGGAGGTAAATGATGACTATAGCATTTCATGTTTACTTTACATGCCAGTGCTCACAGGAGGGGTAAATGGTGGGGAACCCAGCTCAGTGTCCATATGAGACACTGAAATGCCTATGGGAAGTTTTTCTGAGCTTCCCCAGAGACTGTGTTTCAAACCTTGAGCTGTTTTCTTCTTGACTGCTGTGAGTTCACTCCCCTAGCTGCTGGGGCTTGATAATCTCCGTATCACAGATCTCTGCTTGGATTTCTGTCACTGTCTCTATGTGACCTGTCCTCTGCTGGGCAGAAACTTGCAGGGTCACATGAGGTGCCTCTGCTGGGCTGGAAATGGGAATGGGTTATTTCTTCTGAGTGGAGTGGGCCCCTAAGATACAAACCTCATTTCAAATAGCATTTGACACAGCAGAGTGCGTTTGTCTTCTCCAACATGCGAAGTAGAGACCAGCTATTTTCTGCTCAGCATGGAAAGGAAACAGGAGAACTGAGACAGCAACACCCACGTCTGTGAAGGTATTAAGCACTCGCTGGGATCCATGCATCGTGGCCAAGCTGTTTGTTGATAGTCAGACATAGTCTGGGCAGCAGGTGCCTAAGTCCCATTTTTCCAAAGCCCTAAGGTACAGTCTTTATCACAGGGTCAGGTTTCTCCAAAGTTCCTTGCAGGACCAATTATAGGAAAGGGCTGATGCTATATGTGCCAGTTCCTCTGTTTATTTTCCATGGTGGCCCATCCCTGCAGACACTTTTCCACCCCGTGTTGTGCAGGCGTCTCGGCAGAGGTTGCACTCAGCACCCAGCACCACTCGTTCTTTGTGGATGCCACAGAGGAACCACCTGTTACTCTAAATCTGGCAGTGTTTCCTCATCTTCCCTGCATCCCCATTTCAACTTCTGTAACTACATCTGTGTGACCTGTTTTCTCCTGCTATGTAGAAACTTGGGCAGTCACATGGGGATATGTGGGGTCACTCGTACTCCCCCGACCCTGTAAATGTAGAAGGGTTAGTTTATTTCCAGAAAGTATGGTTTACATATGGTTTTCCTTTCATTATTTTAGATGTCAGCTAGAAGGACTCTGCTTGTTCCCTTCAGTAACAGCAAGTAAATAGCCGACCTGTTTAGAAAAACTTAACACTAGAGACCTGGAGAAATCTTTGGATGAAAGATGCATGCTGAACTGTGTGTGACCCTCTGTAGAGAAACATTAGCTTAATATATTAGTAAATGTTTTTTAGTGAACATAAAAAAATATTAGAGAAAATATACAAGGCCTGAGGTCCAAGTTCCCTGTGCAGTCCATTTCCCATTGAAATCAAATAGCCAAAATGAAGAGGTCAGCAAAAGTTTGCTTAAATTCTGACTGAGGAAAACAAGAAAAGCTCTTTGCTCACTCCAGGCAGTGCTGCTATCAAGGGGATCTGGTCACAAAGACCAAGGCTAGAGTTTTCAAAGGCAGCTGATTGATTTGCTAGCCTTGCTTGAAGCACACTGAGTGGAGCTGCTTTTGGGAAGGTGTGAAAAACTAGAAGATCCAGGGAGCCCTGTGCTAGTCCTGGGAGACTTAACCAATGCTACAAGGCTGCTTTGAAGCATTTGACCCATCTACTGCCAGACCAAGCTGCAGGGCATAAAGTAGGAACTCTGACTTGCACAAGTGCTGACGAAGTTTATGCTGTTGAGTCTCCTGGGTTGCCAGCTTGGGCATCTTCACACCATGTCCTCTTTTGTACTGAGACACACATGCAGAGGCCAAAGAATGAAGATGTCTCATGTTAACTGTAAGATTTCAGGATGAGTTGAGCTTACCAAGACAGATGGTGAGTGCAGGCACCCAAGGAATCATACTTGGAAGACAAGATTGAAGGACTCCTTCAGTTCACAAATGCTACTTGGGAACCGGATAGTCAAGTACTGCCAGTTCCTAGGATCAGCTTAAAGTTAATAGAGTCATGGCAGGTGCCCAAACATCCTTGCAATCCTACATTTGCAGAGATGTTTTCATCACAGAGCAGACAAAATAAAATGGTTTTAAAAACAACACACCCTGTAGGTCTCTGTCCTTGCCACTGAGTATATGAAATTTAAACTAAAAAAAAAAAACCAAACCCAAAACCTAACAAAAAAGGGAATGGATTAATATAAATAACATAATTGGAGAACCTTGAGAGTAGCAAGAATGTGTGAGACTTCAATGCATTTTTACCCTTTTAAAATAAAACAGATGCTGAGGGGATGTTACAAAAAGGCATCTCAGAAAGGCTGGTGTAAAAATACTGAAAGAACAGAGAAATTTGATTTTTCCAGGAAGACAAGCAAGGACCTGGTTCTACAGACTTGGGATGTAGAAATGCATATTACAGAAATGCTATGTTTTGGCATGATTTGAAACTGAAGACTTGGGAATTAATTGAGTGCATGGAGTGCTCCATACATCCTTACATAATTATCCTGATTTTAGTAAAATATTTCAGATGACCTCAAAGGGATGATTTTCAAATCTTCAAGCTTACTTGGGAGATTGCCTCCAAGCAAGAGAGCCTTTGCTGAAGTGAAAGCATCACTAGTCCATGGGCCCAATCCACCTGCAAATCCTGCTGGTGTTTGTGTCCTCTTCATAAGGTCCTGCTTTTCTCATGGGTCTATAAGTCCATAGTCAATACATCCTTGATGTCTATGGAAAGCAGTGTTAAAATACCTCTATTTTAGGAAAAGGAGATGGGGGCTAACTTCATCACTTCAGCCCTATTTATCTTTCCTTGTGGGTTGTTTTTTTTTTTTTTTTTTTTGAGGAGGGTGGGTAACCTTAGTGAAAATCAGTCCCATATTCTTTTCATAAGTCTTTGTGCTTATCCAGATGATTGCCCATTCATTTAAGATCATAATTATATTAATATAAGAGCAGTGTTTCTATAGGTGTGGTTACTTCCTAAAGAGCAAGTAGCTGCAGACAGATTGTACAAAAGCAATCTTTGGCAATTCACAAAAGGCATTGCTTTTTTAGGCTTTAGCAGATTCATTTGAAATGCCCTTATGGGGTTGGTATCGTTATTTTAATGACGTGGCATTGGAGACATGAAAGAAACAATGTTTTACCCACAATCACTCAGCAAGTCCCATCCTTTCTCACTTACTGGTGATGCCACGTAACTGCACTGCTGCTACTCACTAGCAAACTAACTCTCATTTTTGCCATTACTGATAACCAAGAGGGTTTCCTGGAGCCAGAATTTAGGCACAATTCAAAGCAGGCTTTGAGCTGATTCTGCTGCAAGACATAATCCATAGGCAAATGACATGACCAGAATGAGAGGGGGTGTGATCTACCACAGAACTGTAAGGCTAGTAGTTTACAATTTGTCAGTTCAAGAATGTTTACTTAATTTCATGTCACTAAAAGGGCAAAATGCTGTCCCCTTTTAATAATAAACATTATATTTGACTAAAGAAGAAGTAAGAGAAGAAGTGATAACAGAAATTCCTCTGAAAAGAAGCTATTTATTTCCTGGTGGATGCAAATCCATTCTGTCTCTCCCAGTTTCCCCCTTTGAATGTATTTGTGTGGGTTCCACCTATGCACCAGGCAGGGAGATCAAGATCTGGCTCCACAGGGATGCTTTGTACTGTTCTGAAAGCAAAACTTAATCCAGGGAGAGGATAATGCAGTCTTGAGTTACAGACTGCTTCAATTCCATCCTCGTCTTGGACAAACTTCCTCTCATCTCCAAAGAGTTATCTGTGTACAGATCTCAGTATTCTCCTCCCAAGGGTTTATTATGAATTTATTGAAAAAAAAAATACAATCCCTTCAGCTATGAAAATTACCCTCATTTGTCTATAAATAGGCTTAACCTCTTAAACTGTGTCAGATGCTGCAGATTCACCAATTTGATCTAGATCTTCATATCTTCTCTGCTCTTACAGCTCCAGGGCAAATGACTCATGCTGTTTGCAAGTGCCATATCCCACTGAGCCTGGCAGTATCAGTGTGTCTGAAGGTTTCTACTAAAACCGGGGCAGGGATTTTCTCCTGATCAAGCTGAGCTCACCAACATCCTGCAGCCGCAAATCAGTATGTCGTACATACATGAAAATCCATGTATTTGCAGTAGACCAGCCACAAATCAGTACAGGAAAATGTGTTCTAGAGTCAAACAAATATGATAAAGGCAAAATCCTATTGATCCATGTAATCATTTCCCCACTTGCATTTCCCTTCACTGGTGGCAGTCCTAGGAAGACTGGTCTGCACTGCCTATTATCTTACCTTTGAAATTGCTTTGGAAATATGAAAGGGAAATGTCAAAGTATTTTCAGACAATCTAAATGGCTTTTATAGCTTGTTCCTGGAAATCAGAGTTCCCTGAGCTGTCTGAGTGTTCTGTCCTTACTCTATCAAACACTTGTTTTTAAAAGCATAAGGGATCCAATTTCCCAGATGTGTGCCTATTCCTAGAGTTGTCCCAACCCTTCTGCTACCTTTCCTGAGGAAGGGAAAAATCTTGCTATGGAAAATTAGGGGAAAAAACTCTTCTCCTAGGTGAAGGGTAATGGTTCCCTTCTGGCTTTGAGGCACCTGGGGATAGAAGAGGTTGGTGCAGCCAGTTTTGCCCAAGTTTCCAGAAAGTCCTGGGCCTTGGCACTTGATTGATCATATTTGTGTGCTGTTCTGTGGACCAGGGAGCACAGGAAAGAGCTGAATTTTATTTTATTTTATTTTATTTTATTTTATTTTATTTTATTTTATTTTACTTCTACTTCAGTTATCCAGGTTATGGCATAAGGTGTTACTCTTGCCTAATGAATGAGCTGGATGCTTTGAAACTCCAGCTGATGATGCTCTGAGGGCCATCTGTGTCCTCAGCTCCCAGTTTCTCATTAGCCCTTTGGAGTGAGGGCCTGTGTACTTTATGCTGCCATCACAAATAACAGACTCTCAGCTTGATATCCGTGATTGACTGTGCATGTCACATTTCATGCCATAAAAAACATATGCTCAAGGTTAGAAAGGTGAACATGCTTTTGGCTTCCCTGCCATTTTTAGTTCAGTTTACCTGCACCACTTCTTTCACTGCATGTTGCTACTTTTCTCCTGAGAAAATTTCCAGAGCCCCCTGGAAGAAGAAACAGGCTCTATTTACTGACATTTGCTCCAAGTTATTATATGCAGGCAACTCTTGTAGGCTCTAAAAAGGATCTCTCAGCCAGAAGCCTTCAGTCAGAACCTACCAAGCCCAAAGACTTCCTTCTTTTAAAAAGGTCTGAATTATCCATTAAATATCACAGCATCTTGAAGAACACCCATAGGACCTCTCTGCTTTCCTCCTTGGTCAAGGTTTGAGCTGGCACTCAGTTAAGTTGCTGGGAGTCTTCTCTGTGGGATGCCATGGCTCTATGCGCACACACATGGGTTAGTCCACACTGTGAATTAATGGGTAATTCAGCTGCAAGTTCCACTGCCAGGGAGTGCCAGGGCTGAAATGTGGCCTGAAACACATCGAGGCACTGTTGACACAGCCTGGGCGGTGAGGAGCCTTTCCTTGTTTCTGCACACGATGAACGCAGGGTCAATACGATGGGGAGGAATCATCCTATGCCATCTGCTTCCTTTCTGGCAAACCTCAGTGCATGGCAGGGGAGTGTCCTCCTGTGGCTCATCCCTTTGTGTGTCTCCAAGGGATGCAGCCCTGCCAGGCGGCTGTGGGCAATAGTCGTGTATGCCCTGACACCCTGGCTTCCCATTTCACATTTGCTGATGGTCCTCATGCCAGAGGCAAAGTTTACCTGACAGAGGCCATATTCTGCAGTGCTCAGGCTGTCTCTAAGATCCTACCCAGGGAATAGATAAACAGAAAAATATTTGAGCCTCTGGTACACTTTAATGTCATTTTCAGGGAAATACATGTGTCATAACAACACAAAGCAGGCATAGATCCCTTGCTTTCAATCTGCCTGGTGCCAGGGTCCACGTCATTTCAGCACTGAAACAGATCCAGCAAGTTCATGATAACTTTGCTCTCTGAATAGGTGCCTCTTTTCCCCCTTGGTCTGTACTTGTCTCTTGTCTTCCAGCAGTGTTCCTTACCCCTGTCAGGGAATGTCACGTACTATTATGTTAACATCTAATTTTCACTGGAAACCCTAGGGAACTGGGCCCTTATCTCCACATACCATGCACATCAAAATGGTTTAATCAAGCCTATTAATTCCAGGGCTTGCTGCTGATCTGGATAAAACACTGCCCTTTCCCAGCACTGAAGCTTTGTAGCCAAGTTTGACATTGCAGCACTCTCCATGAAGTTTGTTCTCTGCTCCTCAGGGCTGAATACATTCCCCTACAGTCCCCCAGGTCTTACAGAGAGGTGCCAGGGTTCTGCTCTGAGGCTCAGATTGATTTGGGCTGATTTTCCAGACCAGAAGCATCCCATCAGTTTGAAAATTTGGACTTGAGGGTCCTTGGTGTAACATCCTGGTGCTCTGGGTGGTCATTGCCACTTCCAAATGTCAGTTCAGGGCAACTGCAGAGCCCAGGAAGGTATCCGAGAGCAAAGAGAAAACTCAGCAATGTGCCAAGATCAGGGCAAAACTCAGGGGATGTCATTACAGATGTGGCACTGGGGGATCTGAGGAAGCAGACATGCCTTTGTCCTTGTCCCAGCATGCCTGCTTCAGGGAGGGGTGGTGGGACATTGCTTATTCATCAGAAGGCACAGCTGGTCAAGAAACAAACTTCAGAGAACTAGACATGGGAAGATTAGATAGAGGAGGATGGTTACAAGCATCTTCCTCACCAGATGAAGAAGTGGACCAGATTCTTCCACCTTTTCCCACCTCGAGCAATGTTTTATCTCATGGCTCACCCCTGACTCTTAAGCCAAAAGTCTCTAACAGCTGTGGGGATGCCTTGTGTTTAAAGCAGCCGTGACACATGTGCCTGTTGGCCCAGGGCTGCTCAAGATGGGCTGCTGCTTGCTTTTCTGGGAAAGGGCTCTTGCAACATGAAAGAAGTGCAGGCAAACAAAGAGCCCTGGGGAGAGAAGTGACAGGCGGCAGCTGGAGCCAGTGGGTGACCTGCCGAGTGACAGAGCAGTTGGGCTCCTCACTGCTCTGCTACTATTTTGGAAACATCAATAAACAGAAGAGGCCAGATCAATCTCTCAGGGCTCCAACACAAACCCTGAGGAGCCTTGTGGACATTGGTGGCACCAGCAGCCCGAGACACCAGTTTGTCCATATGTCTGCTTCATTTGCACTGTGGGCAAACTCATTGGATTTAGCCACTGAAAACATTATTAGCAGTTCACTAATTAGCAGATCTCAGCTCCTTTGCTGGTGCAACCTTGCACTGAGGAATTCATGCTCATTGTGCCATGGGGAATAGGACTTCAACTTCTGTGGGGCAGCTTTCAAGCAGCTGGAAAAAAAGTATGGATGTTTATATTTTTAAAAAGGGATTGTTTTTGCTGCTGTCAATTATTAATGGCTCTCAGGTCAGGCTAAGGAACAATGCCAGGGATAAATTACCCTGTACGCTATTCATATATGCTCTACCCAATTGTTTCCTTCTCAGCTAGAGGATTCACCTCGCAATGAACTCCTTGGCATTTGGAAAAAGAGGACTGACAAAGCAATGAACTCAGTGTGCCCATTTATTTATACATTGACATCTTTCCTACTTTGTCAGGTGTGTTTAATCAAAAAGAAGCAGGAAATGCATTATAATTATAAACATATTACTGCAGAAGAAAAAGGCTGCTCTTGGAAAGGACTGCATTGTTTGATAAACGGTTACAGTGAAAAAACACAGGCTTAACCTACGACTCTTTGCTGAGATCAAAGCAAAGCTGCCGCCACAGGCTGCCTGTAGAGCAGGACTCAGCTCTGGGTTTGCAGCAAGGCAAGGGGAAGAAAGTTGAAAATAAAGTGCAATCTCTCTTCCTTTTCTTTTTTGGCCTGAAACTTTTCCCCTAGTATAAAAAAAATGACTTAGACATTAAATATTTGCTGTTAAAATTAATAGAATTAGTGATGAACCCAGCTGAGAACACAATAATTAGGGCCAGATCCCAAGCCCCTTGTTGAAGCCATGGAGAGACATTGTTTTCAACAGGTTCTGACTTGGAATTCTGATGAGCCAAAGCAAAGACGGAGTTAGGGAATAACCCTGGGAGATTCTGGATGTCCTGCAGTCTTTCCATGTGACCTTGCCCAAACTTGCAAACATTCCTTAACTGTGAGGACAGCTGAACCCCAGTCAGTAATGTGCTGCTGCTGTGAAAAGCAAAATCCTTCTGGGCTCTGAGACTAGGAATGCTGTAGGTAAGATGCAGAAAGGGTTTACTGCCCTTCTCAGCACTGCAAGGCTGAGCCATGGTTCTGCATTTAAATAAATAAAAAACCACCAACGAAGAAACTGAAAATTGTCCAGAGGAGAGCAACAAAAATGATCAGAGGTCTAGAAAACATGACTTATGAGGAAAGATTGAAAGGGCTGTGTTTGTTTAGTCTACAGACTTTGAAACATCCTAATAAACTTTAAAGATGTAAAAAATATATGGTATCTAAAAGCTTAATCAATAGCCCTTTATCTCTGTGGCAGAAGGTACAGCAAAGAAGATAAATAGTATTAAAAGCTCTGAGGCCAATAACACCTCAAGTATGCTACTTGGGGAAGGACCAGAGCATCTCTCATGGGAGATTTTCAGTGTTTTGGACAAGTACCATGAGGGACTGGGTAACCCACTGTCCCGTGGAGCAGGCTGCTTTCAGCCATGTGGTCCTACGGTCTCCATGATCTAGTGGCTGTCAGGACACCTGGGAATACGGCCTTGGAGGTGAAGAGCTTTTACAGCATTCCCTGATTTGACAAAATGCAGCAGGTGCTCAACCCTTCTAGAAGTTGATTGTCAATCAACAAATCTTTTTAAAAATCCTCTTTTCTGTGGCTTCCATGGTTATTAAATGAAAAGCAACAAATTCCCACCTTTTCATGGAGCCATCATTGTATTTGTGAAGTAACTTGCTGCTCTCCCATGGGGGATTCCCATCTAAATGAGTAATCAAATACTTGAATATTTAGATGATGAGACCTCTGAAAAAGCATGTAAAAGTGTATCAGGGAGTGAAAACCTTGCAGATCCTGCTACGAAAATTCCCCTCCTGACACTGGAGAAAGAGGTACCTTGGCCAACCTTTGCTAGCAGTGTTTTTACAACTGTAAAGCAGTGAGGATGGTATTAGGTACTCGTCTAGGTGGGCCAGGTGGCGGTCAGCACCTTGATTAGAAAAGCAACATCCCCTCTCCCCCTAGCACCCACTCAGAGCTGCATACCCCATCCTGTAGCTGCATGTGCTGCTCCCTACCCGTGACTGAGTAACTTTGCTATCCCTTGTCTGTCTTGGAAAGGCTCAACACTGTTTTCTGATTTCAACCCTTCTTCTTCAAAGGGCCCCAAAAGCTTTGTCAGAGTTTGTATCAAAACTGACCACAAGACAGAAGCCTATTAGAAACCAGGTTTTGAATTTACTGCCCAGCAATCCCAAATTCCTTGAATTATGGGCATGAGGTGAGAAGTTTGTGAAGGGAAGGAGCATAGGGTTGCAGCCAGAGCAGAGCTGGCCATAGCCCTTGGCATCTTCATGGATTTGGGGGTGAAGTGAGGACTCCTCAAGAGATGGGGGAAAGATGGTCAATTCTGCTGCAACCCTGCCTCTTTTTTGCACTCCCCATTTCCTGCCCAGCTACAGCTGTGCAAGATACTGCTTGGTCCCACATGAACACAGAGAAAATCATTGGTTACATGATACGGGAATTAAAAAAAAGAAGTTTGCTTCCAAGCATAAACCAATGACTGTTTGCAAACATGGGATTATGCTCTCAAGTCACCTTTTTTTTCCCTCAGTTTTGGGTACAGTCACGAGCCTGGCAAGGATCCGTGTCAGCTAAAATGCATGGCAGCAACTGGCGTCTCCCGGAGCTTGGAGCTGAGTGGGGTCACAACAGGAAGGAGTTTGGGAAGGCAGCACTGCAGGCTTAGGAATAAACATCTCCCTGGGGCAGACTTTCCATAATTGGCCATGACAAGGCTTCTTTCTCCAGAGAGCTGGAGCTGGTCTGTGAGGAAGCAGGATGAATCACTGCTCCAGCTCAATTTGGCAAGTGCCATGATTTAGTTCTGCTTTGCACAGGGAGGAGATGATGATAGAAACTGAAAGACAGAAGAGAAGTCTAGCCAAAGGCTTCTGAGCTGGGAGAGGAGTTTGAGTTCCCACTCATTTTTTGCAGGTTTACTCAGATTCTTAGAAGGAAACCCTGGCAATACCCACTGGTGCAAAAACAATTCCCTTTATCAACAACGGGAGGGAACAATGGGGACTCCTGAACACAAAGCTCGTGCAAACAATAATAGCCCTTTTATTTTGCATTGTTAAACCAGCAGATGATACCAAATACTTCCTTTCAGCCTTCCACTTTGTTAACTATTTCTGTCACACTCCTGCTCCATTTATGGGAGGGCATCTTAGTGTCTGGAGCTGGTTTTCTGCAATGTGGTGGTGACCTGTGACCACACAGCTGTGCAGCCTTTTTGAAGAGAAAGGTTGAGCGTGGTTTCCTCATGCCGTCCTGTCTTTGAAAAGTCCCACTTTCTTTCAAATATGAAGGAAAAGAGGTGTTGTTTCTGCCATCCTTTCTCCAGATGGTGGTCATCAGTGCTCTCTGTAAAGCTGCTTGCTATATGAGCAATCTTACCAAGCCCAGTGACCTAACAGCAGTTCACAGCCTGCTCAGTGTCTGATGATTAATCCCCTCCCTTTAAAAGTATGCACTTAGTGGCAGAACCCCACAAAAATATTGGTGGAGCCAGAGCTGTTTTGCCAAGTGGCAGATTTAGACTTGCTCTTCTTGGAAAGCTGGCTTCCTGTCACTGGCTTTGTCTCATGGGCTTTTTTCCAGTGGTTTGGAGAGAGGAGAAGGGGAAAAAGAAACTGTTCCTCCCAAATACCTCTTCTCTTTTACATCCCCTTTCCTCCATGTGTCCTCTCCACTATTCCAGATTTCAGGAATTCCATCAGCCAAAGTCATCCTAACTAACCCCACTGCTATTCCTCATGCAAAAGGAAAGGTAAGATCCCTGCAAAACAAGATCCCTCGAAAAAGAAGATGCAGACAATCTTAATTTCCATCCTGTCTTCTCCTGCTCCTTCAGAGGGCAGGCAGATGGAACAAAAATCTTCCCTGCACTGTGGAATAGTGTTAGCTCAGAGAAGTCAAATCTGTATCTTGTTGCAATATGAGAGTTCAGATCAAAGCATCAGTCTTTTGCCAATTTCTAATTTGCTGTTAGGAACATTAAATTTTTATTTCTTATGAGCTGATTACCACAGTGAACTCAGGAAGCTGCTCCTGGGCTGGCTACAAGACTGGAGCTTGGTGCTTCCTACTGTAAACACTCCCATCACTGGAAATGGAAAGTTCGGTCAGCAATGAGCAGCAAAGGGCTGTGGCAGGCAGCTGAGTTTGTGTGACAACAAAGATCTTACTTTCCCTGGAGATACCAGCATCCCCATTCACTTTTCATTTTAAAGTCTGTACCAGGACAAATCCCACACTGGGTTCTTACCCAGTATCATTTTCCTGTTTCCTCTTGAGATGCTGGGTAAGGCCTCCACACTGGACTCAGCAGCACCACATGCAATATCAGCCAGGTGAATACAGCGTGAGCACAAAGCTCATGACCTTTCTGGCACAGGGTCTGGGAAGGACTAACGCCGTTGGTGCCTTCAAGGGCAGGAGTTTGCATGACCCCATGAAGATTCCCCATGTGCTCTCTGCAGAGTGAGGTGGCTCCTTTCTGGGAAGAAAGGGACAAAATATCAAGGAAGTACCAAAAGTCATTTAGAGAAGGTTAGAACAGGGCACACACTGGAGTGTAAGGCACCCATGGTCAAAGAGTTTGTGTGGCAGTTTTCCCTTTGGTGTCCACGTGTCTGTCTCTGGATCATAGCAGTCCAAGGAATCCAGGTCCTGGATGACATTGTCTGAGGTGAGACATCGTCCTCCCGTGACATACAGCTTGTCCTTGATGACAGTGGCCCCATGATGCATTCGTCTGTCCTTCATGTCTGCACATTTAACAAACTTGTTCCCTTTTGTATCATAAGCAATTATTCTCCGGGTGTACCCTGAATGCAAAGCCAGAGGTGGAAGAGACAGATGGGAATTAAGTGCTTATGGCCAATAGAAAGAATAATAATAATATATTTCCTGCTGGTCTTCAATAAAACCTATTATACTAGTACATAATTTGGAAGAATTAAGATATCTAAACTAGGAGGCAATGATGTGTCACAGGAATGCCTGTCTGTCTATCCTCCTTTACTGTTTGTCTTCATCCTGTCTCGTAGCACCCTGGCAGCCAAGGCTCAATTAACACCATAAAACCCATTGGATCAGGCAACCAACCTGTCAAACACGGTCGAAGTTTGCAGTTACCTGCAGGTGCCTTCAAACATCTGAAAATATTTCTTTTTACCAAACAGACTCCTAGAGCTTCACTTGGAAATACAGAAACCAACAGCACATGGGATGGGCCTTGTTGGGTTGGAGTTGTAGCTGTCTGCTGACTGGAGCTGGGTATGCAACAGCATAGTGCCAGCAGTGCTCACTCCACTCCTAAAGTCCTCAGCACCACATCTGTGCTGGCCACCATGCCAGTGACCCAGTGGACAGCTCTTCCTCTGAGGGGTGATATAACCTCGTATCGGCTGAGAGGTAAGGGCTGGTAAAAGGGCCATTGCCCTGGAGCAGGGGAGGTGTGGAAGCTTGGTACCCAGGAGTAGCAAGTAGAAAAACATGAGTGCGGTCTGAGGTCAGGGCAGTCTACCACATAGCAGCCTGACAGTCTCAGACCTCTGGGCTCAGCTCTCCCCTGTTCTCACTGCAAAGGGTAGCAGTGGCCTCTCCCTGAGGGGTGACACCATGTTGAAGTCCTGTGCAGTTTGGGTTCAATCCTCTGCTTTGCTACAGACACTATGTGTCTCATTTTGCCTTAAATAATTCAACACGTGCTTCCTCCTGCCAGTCTGTGGTCAGGGAAGCAGCATTAATGACTGTAGAGTGCCAAATTATCAATGATATGATACACCCAACTGCCATGGTCAGAGGCTGGTCCTCAGGTTGACAAAGACACTGAGAAGTTTCCTCTTTCCAAATGTTTCACACTCCTTTTGGGACATTTCACAATTACCCCCAGGAGGCAGCTAAAAGACCAACCAACACATCATAGACCTATAGCCCACCCATCCTGACAAGCCATCCACGGCCTTGTGGTAACTCTGCTTTCTATTGTTCCAAGAAGAGCAGACAGGGAGGACCAGGCTGTGAGTCAGCAGGTGAGGCGCAGGACCCCCATACTCTTGGCTTCCTCCCTTCTGCAGAGCAGTAACTTGCACTGGCTTTTCCTCAGTTTCCTCCACCCAGGTCTTGCTACTTGGAGTAAGAAAGTGCCTCATGGAGAACTATCTCTACTTTAATCACAAAGAGACTCCATGAGAGAAGTGTATGGAGGGTGGGCACACCCCTCCTTTCCTTCCAAAGCTCCAGGTGCTTTTTGAGGGAGCCCTCCAAACAGGAAGGCTGTGAAAATGCACAGGATCTGGGCAGGGGGAGGGAGAGGGAAGGTGAAACAGAGCCCTTACCACCTACGATGATAATCTGGTCTCTAATAACGACAGCCGGTGCACAGACATTCTTCACTACTCTGGTCTCCATACGAAACCACGTATTCCTGGAGACATGGTAAACCTGACGAAAAAATTAAGATACTCACACAGCTGTTTATATTGCATTTTATCTGACATCTGTAATTACAGACGAACTTCTGGGCTTTATTTTGCCTTAATAAATACAATCCTCTGGCTCAAACTGCTGGAAATCTGAGAATGTACCCACTTTTTTTCCTAATATGTCCCCTTGGAAAGCATTCTGGTTCCCCAAGCTTGTCTGCTCAGGAGATGCTAGCACAAGCACTAAAGCAGTGCATCTGCCATATGCAAGCTTCTTGGCTTTAAATCTTTGCGTGGCCATTAAATCACTGTAACTTGTTCTCCCAAAGGCCAAGCTGGTTCATTTCATTTTCCATTTATTCTGTGTATTCCTTATTAGCCTTAGCAATTTCCTGGGCAAACAAACCTCAACTTCACCTAGCTCTGCTGGCAGCCACCATGTTTGCCCAGCTGCTATATTTATTCTGGTGGCTGGTATGCACTCAGACTGGCAAAGGGACTTAAGAGTGGTATCTAAGTCATCGATTTATGTGAGAAAAAGAGCAGTTGCTAGATGATGATCATTCAATCACCTGCATCTGGGTGACACAAACTTTTATGTCATGTTATCTGCTTCCTAATATAGCAAATATCGCCAGGGCATCTCCCCACTAACTGATAAATACACTTCCTTCCCCCTGATAATGAAGTATCATTATAACCACAAAGCATTGCTCATGTCCTGGTTGCCATCTTAGCCTTAATGATCCTTCTTAGCTAAAGCACCTCGAACAGTGAAAAATAGTCATGGGAAAAAGAAACGTTACAATGTTGCTAAAGCATCAAATCAGATAAGAAAATATTTAATGTATTTTTTTCTCCTAATAGAGTGTAACGGCTGAAAGCAGGCGGAGAGCCAGCAACATGTGGCAGGAGCCACATTTTTAACACAACTGTTTACACAAAATGACTGTCAGTTTAAGTTCTGGCCCTTTGATGAGTGAGTATCTAATCGCTCTAACGATCGCGAGCGTTTGCGTTTGCTGCGAGCGAGCAGGTGCATGGCTGAGACCCCAGTTCAGTGCCAAGTGCAAAGCACTGATTTTGGTGAGATTGGCTACAGGCATGAAGCCAGGCAGGGGAGCTGCTGCTGCCTGCCATGGTATTGCAGCCACCCTGGCCCTAGTGCCCAGCAACGGCACAGCTGACTGACACCCAAAGCAGTGCCTCAGGGCTGCTGCCTGAAAAACATTCAGAAGGGGAAAATGGAAGAGCTGCAATGCTCCCTGAGGCCGTGGATCTATTCGTCCTGCCTCTTGCTGCAACACAAAAGGAAGTTTTTTGAGTGGTTTGATTTCCTCATGGAGGTGATGGACTGCTGAATAAATACCTTAGAAGAAATTGCCTACAACAAGCAGGACTGACCATTACCTGGATAAGCCGAACAGGGTTTTGCATAATATCTTCTCCCCCAAAGAGGTAAACCCTCTGATCTTTGGCAGCAACAGCAGGGTGAAGAACAGCAACAGGCATGTTTGCCATGCTCTCACAGGTGTTGTAGACACTATCATATCTTTCCACAGAATTCAGGATTTCCTGGTTTTCACCAATTCCACCGAATGATAAAATATAATTTTTATATGCCAAGCTTCTGTGGGAGTAACGTGGAACTAACATGTGCTCAATCAACCTCCACTGATTGAGTTTGAGGGAGTAAATGTAAATATTACCACTGACCAGGCTTTTCTTATTGCTAACAGGCATCCCTCCGAGCACAAAAATATTGCTGTGTAAACTCACTGCAGAGGCTTTGTACAGGCGCATGGGAAGTTTGGCCAGGCTCAGCCATTGGTTCGTCTTGTCATCATATAGCAGGACATCCCTTGTTGTCTGCTGGCTGTCCTTCCTGCCACCAATGATGATGAGGAACTCTTGGTTGGAGTACCTGCGAGGAACATGCATCATGGGTTTGATGTCAGGCGTGTTGGTGCTGTACAAGGAAAACATGTGTCTCCGGGCTGACTCCAGGATGCTCCTGCAAGTGGGTGAGGACTGAACGAGTGAGTCATTAGCAATGAAATGGAAGAGGAAAGTTGGATGGACATACTGAAGTCGGACCTTCTTGAACAACTCTTGGATGTAGCCTTGTCGTGCCTGAAGGTCATGACGGATCCAGACCATCAGTGCCTCAAAGACCTGCTCCTCCTCCCCACAGAGTTCATCATCCCCAAGGTAATCAATGAGCTCCATGGGACAGAGGTCCTTCAGGTCCTCAGAAGAGGCCACCACAGGAAAGCATTTCAAAGCCATAGCCTTGGCTTTCTTATTCAGGCTTTGGCAATTCAAGACTTTTGCCAGTCTGATCATGCTCAGACAGTTGTCAGGAGTCAGCTTGTCTTGGAGGTAGGTAGAGCAGGCCTCAAACAGCTTAGTGTACTGCAGCATGGATGCAGTCTCCAAGAGACACAAGACGTTCTCAGTGGATATAAGAATCTCCCCTGTGTAAACATAAAGGATAATCTGATCCAAAATATCAGCGTTGATGCCCTTCAGAATGACTTTAGGCTGGTGACTCTCCCTGAAGTTGTTACAGAACATTGCCTTGAAGTATGGACTGCTGGAAGCCAGCACATTTCGGTGGCAGGGGATTTCAAAGCCCCCAGAGCAGAGGGTAACATCAGTTAGCATCCTGCTCTGCCGCAGAGCATTCAGCTGCCTCAGCAGTTCAGAGGAGAAGTCCTGGTCTTTGAAGAGAAACTCTTCAGTGGATCCCTCTTCCATTGCAAAATAAGAGAGAGATGAATTCTGGACTTGGCAGAAAAAAACCCAAATTCTTAGCAGCTTTTATTGAAATATCCAGCTCCAAGGGAACAAATCGGGACTTTGATGTTGCTGTAAATATCCGTTCACTATTACACATAAAAATGGAACATGGGTTAAGCACAGTGGGAAAATAATAAAGAAGCCAAAAGGTCGCTAAGACCCTTTAAAATTTTCATAAAATTATCAGATAGGTTGCAGCTCTGAGGTCAGCACTGCCTGTGTCCCTGGCAAGAAGCAAAAGCACTGAAGTTATCTCACTGATTTTGGATTAAAGCTGGATGGCTGAAGCAATTGGTTTGTCCATTTTAATCATGTTGAATAAACGCACTTAGACATTTATTCACTATTTTAAAGTATTAGCAGTTTAGTAGCTTGTGCTTCTTTCCTCCAGGGTTAGTCACTCTCAAAGAATGCAAATCTGGCAGAGCTGAACTCTGCAGCAGGGCGAACGGAACCCTAGAGACTGGGAATCTGCATTAAAAGTTATTTATTAACTCTGCTTAGCTGTGGTTTTTTTATGTTAATCAGACACACAATGACTAAATTAAGTGCCAGGCAGAACAATATGAGTATCTACGGTCATGGCTTAACTGCTCAACCTGCAGTGGAACCGAAGGGTAGAAACGTTTACCTTCTGCTGTCCTTCACTGCATGCACTTACTCTCAGTCGTTTATTCTCTGCTGAGTTTTTCCACAGCTAGAGCCTGGACAAAAACCTATAAACCCACGGGAGGTTTCTTTCAGTAGGTAGGTGATTCATAGAGGGTGATTTCTGGCCGTGTTTATGCCGCAGCCAGCGCTGCCGCTGCCGGGCGCTGTGCGCAGGAGCGGCGGGCGCGGAGCATTGTGTACATTCCAGCGCTAAGAATAGGCGCACACGGGCTCCGCGCTCTTATCACATGTGACGCCGCCGCTGCCTTTTGCAATGACCTGGCTGGTTCTGAGCATGCCCGAGTGGTGTTTTTCTGGCAAATGTTTACATATAATAAATAGACACGGAGAGGAAAGTTCACTTATAAAAGTCCTGGCTGTCCACTTGGAAACAGCGGCAGGACCCTGTCCTAAAGTGCCTGGGAACTCTAGAAGCCTGTAAACAGTCTGCAATGCCTCGCACTATGCTGTCACCGTCGTTTCATGGAGAAAGGCGGAGAGAGAAGGGCTTCCAGGGCCTCCGGTGGGATGGACCGTGTCTCCACCTTATGGAGCATCAGCCTGTTGCAGTCTGGTGGGAGATGCTGAGGCACTGGGACCCCTGCATGCAGCAGTACTCCAAGCCGGGCAGGGAAAGCCCAACTACCTTCACCAAGCAGAAAGTGAAGCTCACTCTTGGAGCAGTTTATCGTTATGATGCTGCTTGGTATTTCATATAGAAAACACCAGGTTGTGGCCTTTTGTCTAAGGACCTCAGCTCTCTGAAACCCCTAGCAAAGAACTTCTCAATCAGATGGCTTGAGGAAGCTCAGTGTTACAGGTGGGAGGACTGGAGCAGGTTGCTGCAGTGAGCACAGCATGCTGGAAACCAAGGTTCCAGAGTGGCAATTCCCAGGGTGGCACAGAGCTCCCCAGGCCACACGCTTCAATGGGGTGGCTGACCGCTGATGCCTGCAAATGAACAAGGTGTCCAAGCTCCTTTTGCAGCCAGTGAGGTCTAGTCAATACAACTAAGTCTGCCAAGTAATTCAGGTCACCAGTATGTGCAACATGTATTTGGGCAGGTGAACAGTCCTCCAGGCACTGCTGGGTGTCCACAGGTGCTCAGCTGTGTCAATCACATGTAGGTGCCCACATCTAACCCTCCCATGGTAGGCATCTATGATGATGGGCCTAAATCCATCCTCAGGGCTGCGATCAGTCAAATGCCTTGTGGCAGTGGAGGATCCTCCAGAACCCCAGCTGGTTCCCTGCCGGGGTCTCCAGCGGGTCCAGTGTGATGTGTCCCAGCTCTATGCCAAGTTCCTGGGTGTTTCAAGAGAAACAGAATTCGCTGCCCTTGTCTAGGTAACTGGATTGGGCTCCTCATCTCTGCTGAGATTTCTCCCTTTGTTCTAGGGTGGGGTTGAATCAAAAAATGTAGTTTCTAAGCCTCACTATGACAGGAAAACACAAGGTTAAAGCAAAAGTCCTTCTCATATTTTCAAAGCCAAAGCTCACGGGTGAGTCATGCCTGCATTTAGTCACAGCGAGGCAGATGAGCAAAAATCATTGGGAGCCACAGTGCCTTTATGTCAACTCCCATGCCATGCTGGTGTTTGCAGTCCTCCATATGTTCCTGCCCCTGCATCCACGGTGCAGCAGATCACAGGGATGTGGGCAGCCTGTTCCTCTAAAAATGGCAGTTTTGCATCACAGGCATGCTGTACATGGCCTTTCCAAGAGGCTTTTCAGTGCAGTGTAACAACGTAGTGAAATGCCTGAAGGCCAGTCAAAACCCTGAAGGCCCAGCCCCATGTTAAAGACAGGGTGGATTCAGGCTGGCATAGCTTTTTGGAGGCTGCCCACACAATCTGTGTGTGTGTGCATGCATGGGTATGAGGCGAGGTGAGGGAGGGGAAGAGCAGGAGCCACTGGACTTGGCTCTTGCAGATGAGTCACTCTGAGGATAAACATGGCAATCTACAGCCTCTTCCCTCTTCTCAAGTAAAGAAATGACCCAGAGAACGATGTTGGTGTGCTGGGGAAAATGTACCCTCCCTCCCTATTCCTTGCCGCCACTGCCTCACCAGCTGGACATGATCTTGCTATAAATATTTAGAGTGGCATTAAAAACCCAAAGGAGAATTTCTCTCTCTCCTCGTCCAGGGAACATTAGCTACCCAAACAAAACGCCCTCTTGCTTTCTTTCTTGCTCTGTATGTATATGCTCTTGTTGCAGTCCATTCTGATGATTGATTTAGCTTTATATCTCTCTTCTGGCTGGTAACTCTTTGTTGCCCGTTTAGTTCGGCCTCGTCCTGGCAGCAACTGTGGATTATTCTTTTAACCCTTAAAGAAACAAATGATGCTATCTGACTTCACTAATGACAGTGCTTTATGGGGTTGGGGAAGGCTAGGTGGGATGTTCTTGTGCTTCAGATACTGATAAATGTGGCATTTATTTAGAAGATCCCAGGCTTGATGGCTTCGTGCAGTTACACAAATTCCTGCTAACCCAGAGTACAGAGTGTGCTGTTTAAATAGCTTATTGCTCTGAAGGGGTGGGGAGGGTGGTGTTGCCCCTTGCTGAATCCCCACACAGGTCCCTGCCAATTTGAGGCCAGGGCTTCTGAGCAATGAAGCTCCTGCTGCCTGCTTTACAACTCTCTTCATATTTTTTCCCAGAGATTATGGCTTCAGACACATCTACAAGCAAGTGGGCACATCAGCACTGCTTAGTTGGGATTTTCTTTATAAATAGACCAGAAATCACTTTTCATACCAAAAACAGTACGTCCTGTATGGCCCCACTGTAGTGGGTCAGGGGGAGGGGACATGAGCCTTGCTGAGAGAGTAGAGCTGTTTCTGCTGTGGGACAGTCTAAATTGTCAGATAAAATCTGTTTCTAAATGAGTTCTTGGGGCAGGTTTTCTAGGGAGGTATGCTATTGACTGAACCAGACCTGAGTGGTTTTTTTGGGAACACAAAATACTGTATTACCATGGGAGTGAGATCTTGCACAGATAATGGTCTTGTCTGAATACCACGTACAAATGGGAGAGTGAGCTCATTCACAGGGTATGTGACCCAGCAGCACTGTGGGATGTGATGCTGCAGGTGCCCCATAGCCCTTGATGGGCTGGAGCCATTGGGGGCTGTTAAAACTGTGACTCTCTACAATTGCTGCTGTACAAACTCCATCTGTGGCCAACTTCTAGAAAATAGAAGCATCTACCAAAGAACGAACATGTTGTTGCAATGCTATATACTCACTCTGCTCCTTCTGCTCTTTCTCCTTTACTGTTTGGGATCGTTTGGTTTTAAAATTATGGTGATTGAACTTTTGATCTGACCCAGAGCAGCTCTTATTATGTTTTAATGCAATGGGATGATGAAATGTCTATTATCATGCACTAAGCAACAGAGCGGAAAAAAGCTGTAATCTGACCAGCCAGCAGGCAGGTGCACAGAGTGGTGATGTCAGACAACTTCTAAAACTCATACACTGATCCTATTACAATTCAGGTGAAAATGAACAAATATGGATAAAGAAAAAGGACTGTTCAAGGCAGAGACTTCACCGAGCTTATTCAGTGTTACGTGCGCTGTCTCAATGACTACCAGCCCCCACAGTAATCAAGAGACAGCTCATCCCTTTACCCAAGTTTTCAGTCTAAATTGATAGGGGACAAGAAAAAATATCCCTTATTCTGGTCTTAATAAAACTGGGAGAGGGAACAAAACCCAAGATTAACATTCCTCATTGTATAAAGAGACAGTTATAGGGATCATAATTAATCAGATGCCGTGGAGAGGATGGGAAGATGCCCCAAGCACCAGTGGTGGCTGGTTGGGGTGACAGCCCAGCCCAGGCTGGGAGAACATTAGGTTGCTCAGGGACTTGTCCAGTTGAACTTTTGAAATCTTGAAGGATGCAGATTTCACAACCTCTCTGGACAATCTGTTTCCATATGTCTGATAGGAATTTCCTTTGTTGCAATTTGTGAATGTTGTCTCTTGCCCACAGAAAAGTCTTTCTTTCTGCTACTGCTAGTTGTCAGCTATGTGATCTTCTTCCTATTCTTTTAAGTCCAGATATCCTTATGATACTTCTCTCTCATTCCTCTGTAAATATTACATTATTAATTTTCTATTTAGCTGCTCAGCAAACATGATTTCCCTGAGTGCTATTGCCACAGCTGCCATTCACATTGGTATGATACTTATCTGGATTTGGTTCTGATTTTGTAGGCAAGGGTAACAGGCTGCATCTGTAGATACTGGTCTTGAATCCCTGATCTAAACTTATAGAGGCACGGGGACAATTTTTACAGCATCGGAGTCACAGAGCAACTTCCCAAGAGTCACTGTTTGCATTGTGTACAGATAGAGAGGTACAGCATGTAATTCAATAATGACTTTGGCCCAGTATATGTGGGTGTGAAGATGTGTGGGCTCCTGGCTTGGTTTCAGGCCAATCTCTAATTAAAGAGTGAAAGATTAAGATGAAAGCAATTGCACTCTTCTTTAGTCAGAATGACCTACTAGCGTTAATTAAAACAGTCTTCAGGCAAAAATAAATTTGGCTGCCAAAGCTATGTGCTTCACATTAAATAAGGATGTAGCTGGTTTAAGGAGTGCTGAGCTTCTAGAGGTTTCACAGAAACCACTTATACAGCTTTGGGAACTCTTGTTGGAATATTTTAAAACAAATCCTTTGCCTAAACCAGCTACTTCATGTGTATTTCAGACACCCGCTGGCTTTTTCTTCAAACTACATAATTTGAGAATGGGTACCTGCCAGCTTATCTTGGTCTGAGCATACAGTGTGCTGGGGGATAAAATATCACTCTATCACTGAACACCAAAGTAGATTCTTCATCTATCCGTCCTATAGTCTCTGGTTACAAGAGACCCATGGCAACGGCAACAAGAAGATACTTAGATCCTACATTGCTCTGTTCTTGCTGGGTCTGAACATTAAAATATCCGTGATAAAAGCATTCAGGATCTGCCCCTGATATTTTTAGGTGGCTAGAAATGTTGCCAAAGAAGTATCAGGCCTTTAAAATGTCAGAACATCCTATTACACCTGTGTGAGACACCAATGATTGTTCTTAAAAGCCACACATCTTTCCCATCTCCCATTTATCTTGCCCCATCTTATAACTAGATGGCCAGGTGCTACTGCTGTCACATTGATCCAAGAGGGGAAACACAGGTCCAGTTCTTCAGAAATACTGTTTTCAATGGGAATTTGATGCCATCAGTCATCACACCTCAGAGGGCCTGAAAGAGACATCATCATGCAGAGTGGTGCTGTACTCAAAAGGGGGAAGGGGCCAGACAGAGAGAAACACTCATGAACCCATCTCCTTGACATAAATTCTTCACTCTCCTCTTCTTACTTGTCAGGTTCTGTTATATTATTTTTCATCTACATCTTCTCTCATATGATTATAAGATCTTAGGGTAATTCAGGGAGGAGGTGACCTCCAGTGGTCTCTAATTCAAGCTCCTGCTCAAGGCAGGGTGAGCTATGAGATCAGACAAGGCTGCACAGAGTTTTATCCAGTCAGGTCTTGGAAACATCCCAGGATGAAGACCATGCAGCTGTCCTGAGGCCCATGTCTTCCTCTTTGGGAACAGCATTTCCCTGCCTGACAGATCTACCTCACAAAAGACCCACCTTTTCCCCTGCTATGCTCCTGCACCATATCCCAGGAGGTGGTGCTGGTGGGGACTGCAAGTCCTTATCTCCTTCATGGGGTAACTTAGGAGGTGACTGTGCTGAGAGGGCAACTCACAGATAGGGAAATCACTCTGGCCGTCCCTGTTGACAGCAGGATTTTAATCAGGGCCTGACTTAAATCATTAATTCACAGCCCTCAGGTTGTTTAAAGAGCTGTGATAATGAGCTGAGAAGAAATTACTATCCATTTTCTCTTGGCAGGACTCTAACGGCATGACATGACATTCACTGAATTGAGGAAAGAACAGGGATAATCTTCAGAATGAGAGAAAGACAGAAAATCTACCCAGAAGAAACAATGCCAGAAGATTCCTCCACATATGCAAACACAAAGAGGTCAATTTAGATCTAGTTTTTTCAACATGTCTTTATTGCTTAAGGGCATTTGGCAAGATAGCCACAACATAAACCTCCTGTCCAACATTACTTGGCAACATATTTCCCAGCTGGAAAGAAAATAAATTGGATTTTTTTCTTTGTGCTAATGCCACATTTTTTGGATGCTTTTTTGGAAACTAATCAAGAGATGGTTGCTCAGCATGCCTCTTCATTCTTGATGTGTTTTTAGTGCAAAATTGCCAGCAGCAACTTTCTGAAGTCCCCAGAGGTGTCAGATCGGACAGCTTCAGCTAACGGCTTCTTGTACATTTGCTGGAACTTCTCCTTTATTGCTGGCAGGTCGCTCTGAGGAGACACCAAGAGCCTCTTTAGAAGAGTGGTGAATGTTCTGAGTAATATGCCCTGCTCCTACCAGCGCCCCTGGGGTCTGATTCAAGGACCACCACACCCAGTGGGAGTAGAAGAAGACAATGCAGGAGGTCTAAAAACCTTGGAGGACTTTCAGCTTGACATTCAGATTTGAGGTAAGCCCATGTCAGATGGTGGTGAGGGGATGCTAACTGTGAAGAGGACCTGCATGGAAAGCTATGCCAGGTGGCTGGGAGAATTTCTGCCCAGTGGTGCTGTGCCAGCACAGCCTTGGTACTGGAAAAACTCACACAGGTAGCTGTGAACTCCTGAGGTCATCCCATGGTGGCAAACAGGGAAAGAGGCACTTCCTAGGAGAATGGCTAAAAGTGTTTTGTTCCACCCATAGAGGTAATTTTCTGGTTACTAGGCAGGGGGAGAAATAAACTCCTTGTCTTGAGCTTTCTTGTGAAAAGACACCTAAAGCACAGGTCTGATCTTTATCACTGTGGGTTTTAAATGTTATAATGACTGGACTGTGTCTTAATAGAGAGAATACCCTGGAGCCTAATTTTTCACACTGTGGGTCATAGAGAAATATGCTTTCCTCACCCCTATGAAAAGCTCCTCCTCTGTGTTAGTTGAAACAGCCATGGGGTTACAACCTACACAGCTTAGAAGGAAGATTTAAAGACTGTGCTTAAATATCTCAAATGTCTTGTGAAATTTTGTGCTCCTTAAAATGACAACTCCTTTGGCGTTTTATTTTTCTTTTCTCCTCCCTATCTGTTTTTCCCAGCTGGAATCCGAGAAAATTGGCAACATATGTTTATAAGCAATTCTCAAAATGGGAACTGCTGCTTTATCATTAATTAACTAGGAATTACTTTTACACATCCTACTGGGGCCAGACCTCCCCATGGGTTGGTTTTAACCAGGTACAGTTGACTCCACTTGAAATTGCCTGCATGCTTCCTGGTTTAGTTCCTTTGAAAACAGAAATAGATGCAATATCAAAATTAGAGTTGCCTGGGTACAGAAGCAGAGTGTGACCACTGATGTCACTGGGCTGAAAAAGGTTTGCTGAGCACATGATCTATCAGGACTCACTCCATACCCTCTACATTTGTATTTCTCCCAGAGCTGATGTGAGGCATTACAGGACACAGGGTACCCTACCTCAGCCCTGGTCACAAGGATGCGAATCAAGGTCTCTTCATCAGTCCCAGCTCCTTTCATCGACTTGTGCAGAAGTGTGGCAAAGTAACCTGGGCAGTCTTTGGCACAGCTGACTAAAGAAAACAGTAAGAAGCCTCATTACACTTGTACATTTGCAGTTTGTGATACAACTTCAAGCAGAATTAAATAAGTAAGAAAGAAAAGGAAACTCCAGTGTTTATGCTTAGACATATGAGATGGCAGGGGTTTTATTCCAAGACTGATCTGCTGTCAGTATGCAAGGAGAAATCTTGGAGTCTGAATGGGGATGTACATTTTTCCACAAGGAAAGTGTGTTACACAGTGAGATTACCAGCACTGAGTACTCTGCCATTCCACAATGAAAATTACATGAATGAGAATGAGCATTTGCCCCTATGGGGTTCCTCTTGCCCGTCTATTCTTGAGGTAGCTGCTCATTCTGCAGATCACAGGAGGAAGATCTGGGAGAGCCTAGATCCAGATGGATAACAGCAATACCAGTAAGATAACCAGAGACAGGGCACAGGCGTAAATACCAGTCAAAGTCAACCCTAGTGCTAAATTGCTGTCAAGGACCCTGTACATTTTTGTGGTGCCTGGCTAGCACACTTCTCATGATGCCCAAGCATCTGCTAGAAGTTATCACCAGCCATGGTCCCAGCGCCAGCTTGGAGGTGGCCACCCTGTGTTAGAGGGCAAATAATTTAGCTGTGTGGAAAGGAGCTGTGTCTAGCAAGTTTCATTTTTAAAACCAATGAGTCCTAATCACTACTGAAAACTCTCTTTTTTTTCTGGCAGATATGTCAGCTCAGTTTAGGGGTATCTTGATGGCTGTTGCCAGGCTGTACACAGACCCCCAACAACCAGTGTCAGGCACTGGCAAGAACTAGAAAAGGAAGGTCTTGAAACAATTGCTTTTTACCTAGAGTCAGATAAGCCTTCTCCAGATCTCCAGATGTTTCACTTTTAATGGATTCTTCTATGTCCTTCCCACACACCTATGGGAACAAAAAGGAGCCATAAGAGCTTCTGTCTGTACATGTCTTCCCACTGTCCAAACCAGCATCAGACTCGGGATCCAATGGCAAAAGGTCAATCCAGATCCTTTAGAGCCTTTCCAACAGAGTAATTTGAGGGCAAGTGAAGTTCTCCTCCGGTGTAAGTGCTCACAGATTCACTGGCACCAAGAGAAGGTCTATGCAGCCAGGTAAGGCACAGTGGTTAAGAGATGGATAACCTACATTATGCAGTCCCAGGTATCTGACAGCTTTAGGACAAAGAAGCTGCAGCTTCTTCTTGAGTGACCCCTGGTTGGGAGAAACTGTTTGACCTTTCTCTATCCCCTCTATCAAAGGCTCTGGATGGCTCCCACACAAATAAGATAATTTTTGGAACTTTACCAACTCTATGAAGTTTTGTTACTTATTGTCTTTGGCTTCCCAGGCAAAGTTTACAAGCACCGCAGTTGTCCCAAAGTTTTTGTATTATTCTGTAGGGAAGGGGAGAAGCAGACTTGTCTCTTCAAAACAGAGTTTATCCTGACTTTTGTGAACTTCAGGAATCTCAAAGGCTTTTACTTTGCTCTGCTTTGCCTATCAGGATGTCCCTGCATGATTCAAGACTCTGACTTTTAGGTCAGAGCTGGGAAACGGTATGTACAAGGCAGCAAGGGCACCATGTGAGGCTTTAGGGCTTAAGTTCTGCAAACTACCAACCTGGTTTAGCTCTTGCCCTATATATATCTCCAGCTGAAGAGAAGGGCATCTTTGCAAGATTTGGGCTCTAATCTTGGCCTACTTCGAGTGCAGCCAGGCAGGATGTGGTGGATTGGTTTGGGCAACCCGATCTGCTTGGCTTTAGGAATCAAAAAGCCAAGGTAGCTTGGCTATTGGAGCATTTAACTGAACCCCTAGGGTTTGGGCCACTGCAAGGGAGAGAGTATCCGGTTTGTGACTGGGTTTGTTCTCCTGCCAGCAACAACCCAAAACTTGGATTAAGCTGCAAACTTTTTTCTAACTATTGGTTCCTTATTATGCTGACACTGAAATCTGGCTTTGACTGGAGCTCTTTTCATCTTCAGTGCCTAAGGCTACAGTTTTCTGATGAACTCAAGAGTTCAGGACTGTGAGCCAGAGGCTGGAGGGGAACCCTTTCCTGAGAATAAATGTCACTGCTGAGCTTCCACTTTGCTGCCAGGAGAAGGACCTTGGATCTCCCATTGCTTTGACTTTCTGAGGTAATTTCCAAGCAAGACATCTCCATATCAGGTCAGGTTCAGGTCCAAGCATGAGTAAAATGTCCCTGCTGGTGACACAGGGAGAAGTGCTAAACAGCCAGGATCCTGCTGCCTGCTTTGCCTTATGTTTGGAGACAGGGGAAAGCACAGCAAAGCACCTGCACAGGCCATCTGCCCAGTGTGGGCAGAGAGGAAAGGCTGGAGATAAGCTTCTCCTCAGCCAATATGAGCGTGTGAAGTGGGGGGAACAGGAGGAGATACTTTGCCAGGCTCTATTTAGGAGAAGGAGGGGAAAAGACCAGAAAAGCAAATCCTTCCTTCAGGGCAGGCATTTGTGAACCTGTCCCTTTGCTGCAGGAGGAGGGGTACCTACTGCTGTGCAGCTGTGGGAAGGAACAGACATTGTGACATTTATTTGACTGAATATTGTGTAGGTTATGAAGGGGAATGGGTCCTTCACTGGCAGAGATACAGCTTCTCCTGTAAAACACCTATCCTGTAAGCTCGGGATACAGTTGTATAAGTATGTTTTGCAAGATTCTTAAAGCATTCAAGAAGTTATAAAATGGCAGATAAAGGCTTGTCCACTACATAGAATCATTTAGGGTGGAAAAGGCTCTTCAGATCATTATATGTCTGCACCTATATGTCAGGGCCTATGCAACCCACATTGCAGAAGATAGTAACTCACCTTCTCATAGGCTTGAAAAGTAGCTCTCAGCTGGCTATAGCTTCTCTTTGCTAGGACCACATTGAAAGCCAGCTCCTCTGTTCCCCAACGGCCTTCTCCTGCCTTCAAAATCACATGTTATTCCTTGGAAGCACTTGTTTATACACACTAGAGACACGAAGTCAGCCAGAGCCCTCGATTCACCAAGCTCCAGCCCCTGCACCCCTTGGTTGGTGTGTTTAGTCCCCCCGAGGCAGCCCTTGCTGCGCAGCACGGGGGAAAAAGGATTTGTGCACAATTGCACTTACTTTATACAGATCTGAGGCATCTTGCTCTGCAAGCTCTGCATTGACCTGTTGGGTCTCATCTCGGGTTGCCTGCAGAAAAGGAGATAACCGTAAAAAACACCAGACCAGGTGCTGGTTACATTTCAGCTCGTGGCCCTGGCAGATATTTTGGTTGGAGTTTTGCTGCCATCTGCTGACACGAGCCCGGTGATGGGCACGGTGGGACTCGGGTTCACCGCAGCCCCTGGGTTCGCTGCCTTCAGACGTGAACCCTCTGCGTAGGGCTTATCCCCCAGCCTTACGTGCTGTGTGCTGGGGCCCTAACGAGATTGCAACGCTGATGCCTCTGGAGCAGGAAGGTTCCCAGTACCTGCGCTGAAGTGCTGATGGTTTTCACGGTGCTGGATATGCCCTGGTAACTGTGAAATGTTTTCCTGACTAACCTACATACTCTGAGCATTCACCAACATTGTCACCCCTGGGAGAAACTATGAAGGACTGATCTATGAAAAAAAAAAGTATTTGCCACTCCTGAAAATATACAAGAGGTTGAAGAGAGCTGTATCAATGCTTCCCAGAATGAGAATCTTAACTGTGATGCATTTAGCCATGTGATTGTTATGTCTTTAAAGCGTCTTGTATTTATTCAGTCTTTTCATTTCCCAGGGTTGTCAGATCAGACTGGCCACCACACTGCATTTCTAGATGGGCTCCTATTTTTCTTAGTTATAATGTATCTTTATGACAATATTGATTTTCTGCTTTATTTCCTGAAAGGGGTTTAAAATAAAGTCTGTTCTAATGGAAAACACGCTTTTTTTATGAATGAAAAACTAACATAACAGCAATCTCTTTCATAGTTGTTCTGTATCTATCTGAATTCTAAAATGCTTACCTGAGATGGAAATAAGATTTCCTGGTTTTGGGCAAAATTCAGAATAATGGGGCCATGACCTTGAATGAGTATTCTAGCCTTTACCATGGTATAAATAACAGTGAAACAATCCTGTTATTTTCAAAGTATCAATATTTATAAAATTATCTCTGGCTTCATAAACTAAAATTGTACATATTAAAAAGCCATAGATACGAAAGGCTCCTATACTGAAGAATGCCTTTTGTTTACTGTAATTACCTCATTATTATTTTACATATCATAACTGCAGTATTATAAATACCAGCCAATACTTATTATGATTACTCAGGGGAAAAAAGGAAATATCTCTGTCAGGCAGCTGCATAAGAGGAAAGTCCCCAGCCTTACCTCTAGCACCATGACTAATATCTTCTGTAGGGAGCCACTGGTGTCACTTTTAACATCAGATTCTAGATCCCTATCAAACACTGGGAAGAAAAAAATCTGTGAGAGTTCAACCAGTGAGAAAGGATTTAAATGAAGGTGTTTGAAAGACAAAACTACTTACAACGTTTGTAGGCCTCCTTTATGTTTACAATTTCCTAGGAAAACAAAAAAAATAAATAAAGTAATAATCAAGTAAAAAAAAAAAAGAAATCTTATTAATTATTAAATAAATGAGTAGACAAAACACCAACAAGTCAGCACCATGCCTGTACTGTATGAGGCGTAGCAACCAGAGGGGTGGGAGAAGCCATGAATTCCCAGTCCCCCACTGAGGACAGCACTTTGAGGGGTGCGTGACTCGTGCAGGTGTCCTTCTGGTTTTCCCTGCATTTAGGCAAGAGCTAATGTTTTTTTTCACTAGGGTTGTGCTCCTGTACCTCTGAACCATCAGAGCAGTGCCAAAGCTGCCTCTAACATGTATCCAGGGATTTTTCTCACCAATGTTGCCTCGAGTAAGATAAAGGAAGGAATGTGAATTATATTGGTCTTAAATCCTTTTAGAGTTTCAGCTCTAGTATGGCAATCGTATTGCTGCAAACACTGGCAAGAGGCACTTCAGCCATGGAAGCTGGTCTGATCCCTCCTCCTCCTCCCAGGGATGCTCTTGGTGAGCTCTTTGCCCTGCTGCCTAGGGAAGGTCACAGATGGTGTCCCAACCTTATTGTTTCGTGTGCAGAGAATCTCAATCAGGAGTGGCTCATCTGTCCCAGCACCCTTCATCGCCTTCCGAAGCTCTCGGGCCTCGTACTCGCAGGGCAGGTCCAGCAAAGCCAGAACAGCCTTTTCAAAATTCCCACTCAGGTCTCCCTTCAGGTCCTCTTCCATCTCCTGTGGGGACAGTCATGAGGGTTAGTGCAAAAGCTGAGGTGAGATTAGAGGATTTCTTAATTTGTTTCAGGAAATCTAATGATTTAAAAGCTCCTTCTGTACCAAAAAGTGACAAAACATTTTTTAAAAGGCCTTAAAATACACAGGCTTTTCTTTTTCAAAATAATTTCCCTAAAAATTTTGGTTTTAGATTGACTGAAATGATTGTCCCATCTTCAAATACCAGCCAGTATCAGTCCAGTTATGATTCTTATATGAGTAAACAAATGCAAACTAGTGTTTTGAAAAGCTTAACAGGAGTTTACTCTGAAACAAAATGCAGAAGCTTCCTGCTTTGAGAGAGCTGCCACACAGGGGATCAAACTAAGAACCTTCTCTGTTAGTTTTGGTTAAAACAGACTTACTGGAAAAAGCAGCAGATTTCTGCAAGGTGCTTTTGTGCCAAGCAAACAGCAGGTTTTTTTACATACACACAAACACACACATGCACAGAGAGAAGAAAAAAAGCAACCTTCTTTGATGTGATCTACTTAATTAAAAATTTACTAAGACCCTGGAGAAGAGCTGGCTAGTGCATGCTAGCTAACCTTGAGGATGCCTGCTGAGGATGTATTTGAAGTCCTATCTGCAGTCAACATTTCCTGCAGTATAGGAAGCACTTGACAAGTTCAGAACACTGAATGAGAAGTCCAGCTCTAAGTCTATTGTTCTCAAGTTCCTCCTCACACAACCACACGTGAACACTCAACTACTCAGGTCAGAGGCTGCCATTGATGTTGGAGCAGTGTCAACACACACACCATGAATGCTGCAAGTTCCTGGAGCAGCAGGAGTGTGAGATGGTACCACTCGTGCCTTCTTCCCAAGAGGTTCAGGCTGCCCAGGCAAGCAAGAAGGGTTGCTATGAGCTGATGTCACCATGATGTCTCACAGCATTTGATAATTTCTAATGCCTATTTTTATTAACCCTCATTACAGAACAAAATCTACAGTATTTATGTAACCAAAATCTAGATCATGCTTGCTATAAATTTTACATATAGAAGGCTTTCATTCATCTTCAGTGCTGACTTTCTTATTGACGCTGATTAACGAGCAAGCAGACACTAAGAAAATACCAATTTAATAATAAGGTCTGCAGGATTCAGCTGTTTACTAAAATAACATTTTTCTTACACACAGAATCATTACAGCAGTTTATGCTTCCTCCTGCAGAAATCAAGTGCCCAATGAAACTTCTTAGTTTTGCAACATGTTCTACTTCATCACTGGGAGAAATCAATATTACTTCTATTAAACTCAATAAAAATATAGTTGTGCAAGATCAAATAGTTCCTCTGAATTTACATCTGGACTCTGACTTAAAATTTCCCTTTTATATTAACTTATTTTTCTGAATGTGCTGAAGATGAACACAAGCTGAAATACTTTCTATTTCAGTTATGAATTATTTTCTAGCTCTCCCAGCTTTGATTAAAATGCTCTGATCTGGTTAAGGCTGACTTCAAGAAGACTCTGAGGCCTAAAGATAGAAATATAATCGGTATTTTAGGAGATAAAATAAATAGCTGAATCAGAAAGTAACTGCTGTCCCCCTTAAGTCCACTATGCCCTTGATATTTTCAAAAGCAGAGGCCTGTAGGCTGTATTTTCAGAGGCAGTGGTTTGAAACAGAGAGGCCACTTATTTCAAAATACCTTGCTATACAAAGCCTTGTACTTCTGTTTTATTTGTTGTCTCTGCTCCGATGTTCTACTTGATAAGACTTCAATAATTTTCTTTTCATTGGTTCCTGAAAAAGAAGTTGTGCATAGGGATTATATAATCAGGAATCTAATGCAGAGGAAAGAAAATGTGACCTCTAAAGAGAAAATAATTCCTGTACATATATCCCCAGTGGTTCCACCTTTAGGACTTGTAGCATCTAAGATTCTTTTGAGGATAATTTTAACTGCAGTCAGCTACAATGTTCAGGCCATAAAATAAAAGTTCACCATCTCATGCTGTTCATATCAGGGAAATTGAGTCTTCTGTTTGAGAAGGTCAGACACTGCTCCTAAAATCAGGGTTATGCCAGTGCCCATAGGCTGAGGTACACATTTTTGGTGACAATGCTTGTTTGAGTAGTCCCAAGGCATCAGCCACCAGATCCAGTTTATTATGTGTGTGAATGCTGTGCTGGCACAACAGAATGAGGGCAGTGGGACAAGAGGCTGGGGCAGGCTAGGATGTGTTTGAATCAGCTTCATTAACTCAATGCCTGGATGTACAGCCTGTAAAAAATTGGTTTTAGTTTTGCTAAATGGAGTCAGGAAGAGGAGCTAGAACCAGCCTGGATGGTTTCAGTCTCTGCCGATGCAGAGATCAGAGTGAAGTGGGAGCATGGGATGCCCAGGGAGGTGCAGCTGCTGTGCTGCCCATCACAGAGGGAAGCTGACCATGCAGCCCCCCTCCAGGAGAAAAGCCCTTAGTCAGCTTTGAGCTCTAACTTAGGCAATGGGTTGAAGAGGCTTACTAAAGGCAGTGACCTTGCTCTTGTACTTTTCTTGCCCTCAGTCATATAAACAGATGTTTGCACATAAACAGATGTTTGCACAAAACAGAGCTGCTGGAAGGCATTTGTTATGGCTAAAAAGAGACAGGACCTCAGTGATGTTACCTGGATGTACAAAAGACACAATAGGGCAGCTATTGCATTAACACAGGTGTCCTGGTGCACTTCCATCTCAGGGCCAGCAGCTTGACTCAGGCATTATTTCTTCAAGATGGGTATTGAAATTGAGAATGTGAGCCAGGACAGACATATGACCCAGCATGTGATGGGCACTGCCCAAATGCCCATAACATATCAAGGGTTTAGATGGCAGACCAAAGGCATCATGACATATGCCAGGCCTGCTGAGGCCTGCACATCCTGCTGGTGGTCGCTGCCTCATGCTGTCCGTGTGCTCTGCCATCTGATGCATTTGTGTTGCCATCCCTGGGATTTGTGCTGTGCCTCATCTCATGCTTTTAGGAGCAGGAACAAACAAGGATTTTTGAGTAGCAACCAGCACAAAGGATAAAGATACAAATTATATTGGCATTCAGCAACAGCTGATGTGCTTTCATCCCTCATATCACTATCAGGTACATGCAGGACAACTTTAGGGCATCTTGTCCAGTTCTTCCTGCTTAGATCAGAGGCAGAAGGCATGGTCCAAGTTTGAAAGGAATTATATTCCTATTTGATAATGTTGGGCTAAACTTTCAGTAGAAGAGTCCTCTGGGGAACTGTTGTTTTGAGGGGGCTCATTTGATAGGACAGGAACAGTTCCTGAAATTCAACACTTAACTAGCTGATTCTGAATGTCATTGCTATACCAGGAAGAAATGCTTAAATACATATTAACTGTGCAAATACCTGGAGTGAATTAATAACTTATTGATCTTGTGTGCTGCCTGGATGTTCTTCCTCTACGGAACATTGTCACCTCCATGGACCTTAGGATCCCATGAAACACTATGCATTCCTCACTCACGTCAGTGCAGTCAGGCACCTTACTTCAAACTACCTCAGAAGATGGGGAGGGACAGTATTTTCAGTTAAAAATCACTGATGAATGTCGAAATCACTGTAAATTCCTTTCAGCTGATGGAGCTGCAGTGGGATCTGGTGAAATATGGAGGTGATGATGTTCTTTACTGGTCTCTGGAGGCCTGAGAAAGGATATATAACCATGACCTTAATCTGACCTGACTGCCTGGACCCTGTGACTGTCAAATTAGTCTTGGCAGCTTGATGTTCCTATCATAGGGAACAAATATCATATTTACCATCATCCTCTGGAGCCATGCAGTTAACAAACTAGATCTTACCAGTCTTTGAGGAACAAGCTGGCTTCCCTTCCCATTTATCTTCATGGGTGTGAATGTTCTTTGAGTCAGTACATGACAGAAAGCATAAAGATTACCTAAAACTAGTTGGAACAATTGGTTTGCCTAAGTTCATGTATATGCTCTTTATAATATTGATCTGCCCTTTGTACAAAATCCAAAAATCTACAAAATTTTTCTTACCTGCTCCTTTGCAGGCACTGTGTATTTTCTTGGCGTCTCGCTCTGCATCAAAGCCGTGATGGTGGTGTTTGTGGGTTGACTGGGAAGACAGAGGCACAACAGACACATGGGAAACAATTTTGCATTAGAATGACAGCAGTTTGGGGCAGGTTCTTGCTTGATCTTTGTTCCCACCATCTAAACCTTGAAGTTCAGGCTGCGCTTTGCTGAAATACTGTATCTATCCCTAGGGCTCCTGGAATGGATCCACAAATAGCTGTCACCACATAAAAAACAGAGTGGTCTATATAACTTTGTCACCATATTTATATATGTGTATGTCACTATACATAACATGTCACCACATGACACACATGACCGTATAACATGATATATAACTTTGTTCTGCCAGTTCTGGCTTATTCAAATAATTTAAAGGTAATAACTTCATACCAGGCATCTTCCTGCCAGATCAAATATTATTGGTTTGTACCACTTTAACAACAGGCCAATATAAATACCTTATCAGAAGCAGGACCTATCTCTGCAGTACAGTTGTAAGTACTGGGAGCTTAAAATCACAATCATCTGAATAAAAACTTGTCCCAAAACCCTTTCTTGTATTGATGCATTCATGCAAACAAGATAATTGGAGATATATAATGTGATAAATCTGGGGGCTTTTGTTTTTGCTGGGGAGGTTTTTCATTTATTTTTTTTAATTTGGCAAAAATGTGGCTACCTTGAGCTAAATTTATAGGGACAGGATAATAACTCAAAGTCCACATCCACAGCAGCAGTTTACAGCCTGACATATCAATGTAAACAGAAAACCATGTCTGCTCCTAATCTGACAAGCTGTGAGTCACAGGGGCTGAAATTCTGGTACACCCTTCATTCTGCTGTTTCTCAGAAAAGGGTAGAATTGTTTGAGACCACAATGACAGCAACAATTTCAGCTCCCTTTATATGATTAATCAGATATTTTAAATGCCCAAACTCCAAAACAGTAGTAGAAAATAGGTCCTGGGCTCCGAAGTCAAGTCAGTATGCACACAAGTCAGTATGCACACCATGGACTCAGGGGTCTAAGTGGGCACTGGCAGTGCTTTGACATTTCCACTCAAATAGCAACATGTGGATCGGGCTTCTTGCTTGCAGGGTTGCCAGGCACTGGCACCACCACTGTTAATTAAGAGTTATGATACTGCAGGGCATGGCAGTCTGCTTTGAAGCCCTTCTGAAAATGCCACCAGCCTGCTGAGGAGCCAAAGAGGTTAAATGGCTGATTAACCTCCTGGTCTCTGGGGATTGCACAGGGCAGGGATCACTCCTGAAAGACATTAGGCACGACATCATTCTGCTTGTGGAGTAAAGAGAATTAAGCCACGTGGCTGTGGGCTGTGCTCTGCTATGTAGCCATCTGTCCAGAGAACATGTTTTATTTACAAGTACAGTTACAACCTGAAAGTCTGTTTGCTGGTATGCTCCAAAAGTTTCATGCTGTCATCTACTAGTTCTGGTGAAAGAGCTGCAACTCTGGCTAAAGGGGTCGTCTGTCAAAAGGCAAAGGGTCAGTTCTCAAGGAGAAAAACCCAAATCCAGTCCCTACACTGCTTTACCAATGTACCTTCATGATTGACTGAAGCCAGTTAGGTACCTGGCTTTTTCAATGCAGTTAGCAGCTAGAATACAACCTACTGCTAATGGTAGCTGAAACTGAAAATTTTTACAACCATAACAATTAGTAAGGTACTGTAACAATGCAATAACTTTGCTTCATCTCTACAGCACAAGGTAACACTTTGATTGCCATCATTATCACAAATGTTGCTTTTAAAGATGTATCCTACTGTATGCTCACACACAAGTGAGAGCCTTTCAAACAAGGTAGAAATAGTTGCATATAAGTAAGTAATATTTTCTAGTGAGAGATTTTATTTAACAGTATTCAAATTTCCCAGGAGTTTTGGTCAAAATGGAAAGGGAAAAACAAAGTTAGAAAGCAGATGCACTGATAACTACTTGAAATTAATTCCATTCACAGTTTTCTATTATGGCATCTCCTTAGATGGCATTGTGTACAAAGGAAATCTACTGACAGGCTGAGAGAGCTGGCGTTGTTCAGCATGGAGAAGAGAAGGCTCCAGGGAAATACCATTATTTTGGCTCAGTACTGTTGGTATGCTTATGGTTGATCTTGCTGACTGTGTTAGGCAGCCAATACTGAAGTTATTCTAGAGTTGTTTGCAAAGTAAACCAAAAAAGACCAAAGAAGCAGCTGAAAAATCAGAAAAAAGGGGAAAATTCTGTAGCACAAAATACAGAGAAAAGTGCTAACATATCAAATGTAGACATTTGACTACTTTGCAGTTATCCAAGTGCTATTCTAATTTATAGACTCTCAGATTCCCTGCAGCAATAAGAGCTGAGAACTGTTGCTTCACATTCACTGCCTCCTGACCTGGGACAGAAGGTGCAGTGGTGAGAAATGAAGAAGAAAAAGGCTTCATCTGGGATTCTCTCCCACTTTTCAGACATTCAGCCTGGACAGAAACACCTGCACAAACACACAAAGGCAGGAGCTGGGTTGTTCTTTGCTTTGCCTTGCCCACCAGCAGTGCTGGGCTGTGGGAATTGCCCTTATCATGCTCGTGCTGCTGCCTCTGCAGCTCCCACTGCCCCAACCCTACTGCAGGTGCACCTGATCATGGTAAGGTCATGGCAGGGCATCGAGAGAGTGGTTTTCTCTTTCCTGCCTTGATGGCTGGTCAGTTATCCTCAGGTTTAGTGAGCCCCTAATTCCTAGGTACAACTTGTATTGTAGGTGTTGTGTTTGTGTGTAGCACAGGTGCAATAGGCAGGAAAATGGTACCACCAGAAACTGAAATAGCATTGTAGATTTATGATTATTCATAAAGACATAAATACAGAAAGACTTATTTTCAAGGGAAAAATCATGCAGAAAGGAAGGAAGGCCTGTTTCGATGTTCAGGACATGTTTGTTTTAAAGCACCAGAGGAATTTATTGAGTCAGCTCTGCTAAAGCCTCCATCTTCAAATAAATCATTGCAAAACATTAAATGATGTGCCTGGGGGATACCATTCCTATAGTACTGTGTGTAATACTAGCATCAGCTTTATAGAGAGAAATCTGACACTGTGGGTAAGTGACTGTCAAGACCACCTCCTGGGTCATCTGAGAAAAATAATTCACTACTTGCTGAGTCCCATCCTTGACCTTCCCGCTGACATAGCTTCCCAGTGCAGGAGAGGTAGAGCTGTTTCAGAGCTGTACTCCTTACCCTGTGGATTTTGACAGGTGGATTTTCCTGTGAGGGATACATGGCAAAATCAATTGATGTTTAATACCATTTGTAACTTGTAGTCATTTTTCTTCTAAAAGTATGGGTAGAACCACTTTAATATAGTTCTTTATTTTAGAGTTAGGACCTTAGATTTGGTTAGTTACTGACTTACAAGTGTTCTAGCTAATTTGGTGATAGCATGATGTGGAGTCTGAAATATCAGGTGGACAGACTGCAAACAGCTTTGAAGTTGGACATACGGTGTGAGGGAACTTGCTTTCACAAACTGGTCCAGCTCCATCCACTCATTTGTTTAATTTTCTTCTCATTTCTCTCCAATAGTTCTATATTAATTAATGTGACCAGAGTTCTGATGGTAAAGAATATTCTTTTCACTTCCAGAATAGCTGTATTTACAGCCTGTGTTGACTTGTTTTCTCTTATCCTGAATAGTTTTTGTCTCACTCAAGCATGTTTTAGACAATAATCTGTTTCCCTTGCAGCTTTGATTAAAATTGTCACAGATTTATTTATATTAAATTGGACAGTTTATAACAGATCTAAAACTAACTTGCTTTGTTCTAACTTGCTTTCAAGCACACAAAGTAGTTTTTCCTACTATAAATTACATCTGACTTTAGGGAGCCGTAAGATGAGTTTATAGTTGAAGATGATCTGCAATGCTTAGAGAAGCTTTGTAGATTTTTCTTTGATGTTTCAGCATGTGGAGCCCTTATGGAGCACAAATAAACAGTTTAACAAAAAGGTCAGCCAACCAAGAAGGACGTGATGGGGTGGGGGAACAAGAGCTCTTGCTGCAATACATTGCAGACACTCCTGAACAAATCTAGTATCTTCCTCAGGCTAAAGACAATTAAGCTTGCAGTAGATACAAAGTGCTCATCAGTCATTAGACAAGAACAGAAGACATACTACCATGAACATGCCAGGTAGTTTCCTGTATTGCAAAAGAGAGCCCTCCCTGAAAACACCTCATAATACAGCTTGAGCACTCACAGCTATTTTTCCATTTCTATCATCTCATGCAGATGCCACAAGCCTACTCAGGAACAGGTTTATGAAGGAGTACTGTCAGAACAATGAAAAGAGCAGCTGTTCGGGGTGCTGGTCACCGCTGCAGCTCTAACAGAGATTGATGCTGATGATGTATAGAGATAAATGCAGGCACAGACCCTTAAAGAAAATCAGTAGGAAGAGCCAGCAGGAGTGTGGTTGCTGACCAGAGCAGATGAGATGCAGCTCTAGTAGCTGTAGGCAGAGCTCTAAAAAGAGTTGGATTGATCCAAGCATGCTAAGTGCCTACCCCAGTCTTCATTTCTGCCAGGTCCAATTTATATGCTTTATTTAGTTGATGTCTAACTTCAAGCTTCTTTTTTGGCTGCTGTTTTCATTTTTCTTTGGTTTAACAGAAATAAAAATTAAATCTCAAAGTGGTAGTACACAGAAAGGGCAGACTGACCAAGCCATGCTCTTTACAGCATTAACTCATGCACTTGAGTCGGGTCAGGAATAAAATTTGGGGCAGCGTTTAGTTGTCTAAACATAGGTCTCTGGTGCTGTTAGAGATGTCCCAGGGTAAGCTGCCTGATGCCTGTCAGACATCAGTGGTCTCCCATGGGCCTGCACCCATCAACCTGATGTGGATGTCTCACATACCTGAGAACATTACCAGTGGATACTGGAGGTGGGCTACTCAATCGTGCCAGAGTTTTCCCACCCATTTTCTTATTCTACACACACTTAATTATGTTGACAAAAATGCATTCGAGAAAAACGAGGTTTTAAAAAGAATGACATAAACTAGTTCCATGTGCAGCAATCTGAGCTTTCCTTTCTATCAAGCAGGTGAGCGCCAGCAACCTCTCTGCCTGATTTCCCAGAGATTTACAGCTCCTGTCTGCCTGATTTTGGTTCCTCTACTGCCTACTGCAGCTGAAACAATTCCTGTGATGGGCACAAGCACAATGGCCCAACACTGTGTGGATTCTCTGGTGTCTTATAAGGCTTGAGTTCATGCCTCAGTCTTTTGTTTGGGGGATTTCTAATACAGTCCCTCTCTTCTCAAGATTTCCAAGAAACATAACAGGCACTAATAATTTTGAGATTAGCACCCTACTGGTAAATTCATCTAAAGTTGTCTGGTGGGTTCAAACGTTTTTAGCTAGGATAACAGATACATATTGCAGCATCTTGCATCCTGTTTCTTTGGGAAGCCAAGTCCCAAACAATCCATAATGTCCCAAAGGTGAGGACAGGAATACCGGAAAAACAAACAAACAAGTCAAAACAATTGAAAACCCATTCCAGATAGGAAGCTATAGAACCTGTTGAGATTTCTCAGTTCTCACAATGCACTGTCACTGAGCCACCAGTTCAAAGACCTTTGGGGAGCCCAGTCTCCAGCTAATGAACCATTTATCCAGCTCAGCACTGAGAGAGCTGTCAGGACTGGTTTGGGCAGAGCCTCTTACTCTTCACATATATTTAATTATTGTGGTAGGCAATGGATAAGTGAGTTGTCATCTCAAGGTGCCTTCCAGTTCTATGATTCCTGTCTTTATCTTTTGTGTGGAGAAGAAAATTTATTTTCTCTATCTACCAGGAAATATTCCAAACCATCCAGTCACCTTGTTAGCATAACAAACAACAGGACCGGGGTGTGCATCTCATTGGTTAAACTGTATCTAATACACTTGGATCACAGGAGACAGCTTTTGGCAAAGCAGCACCTACATGATTAATTTTTTATAAACATACATATTACTCAAGATTAATTATTTATCTTGGCAGAAGTCTTTAATGAGCTATAATGCAACTGGAATCCAAGGTTAACTAGACTAACAGTAATGATTAGGAAAAAAAAGGGACGTGTTCTTAGATCTTGTGATTGAAACCTTCTAGTACATCACATTGTCAGGATAACATCCTGTTATCAGAAGAACCTCTGAACTCCCAGCCAAAGTAGTCTTAATTACAGCCCAAACCTCATCCCTCATCTCAAGTATTTCCGTCTGTTGAGAATAAAACACAAGAACAAACATAGGAGTAGGCTGCTGCATTTTTATCCTGATCTACTTCCAAAGACAGACTGAAAACATGATGCTACGTTTGTGCTTCACCCCTAGTTTGATTTACTAAAACAGACATTGCCAGTCATAATGATTTTTTTCACCTTGTTGCAATGCTACCTTAGGCCCCTCTGGATTGGGTCAACTTTTTGGATAACAGCAGAAGACATGAGCATAACCAACTCAAACTATCCTATGATTCTATAACAATGATAGCCAGAGCCTCCTACCGCTAGATAGGGTTTATTATTCTTATATAAAAATAGTGTCACCTTATTTTAAACCTATGCATTCCTAATAGAAAATGTATCTTACTGTTCATGTCAATTAATGACGCAGCTGAGACTGGAATGAACACCAACAGAGATGAGGACAAACCATTTCAGTGGTAACATCCAACCTGCCCAACAAGCAACACACCTCCCTCACCCATGGCAAAGAGCCTGGAGCCACATATCACACATCTCAGAGCTGTGCATGGGAGAGCTCTCAGAGCCAGCAGGCAGATCGCCCCTCCATCAGGAGCCTCCAGCTTGCCATGGGATGGATGGATGGATGGATGGATGGATGGATGGATGGATAGATGAGGGCAAGCTGGCATTGGTACCTGGTGACCTGTGGCTGCTTTCTGTGGCAGCAAGGCCCTGGGACACGACCACAGCCCTATTCTTGTCCAGCTTGACATGGGACTGCAAACATTCCTGGGGGATAAAATGTTGACCTGCTGAGAAAGCTCAAGACCATCAATCAGAAAGGGCAAAAAAGCAGATAAAACCCATTTCATTGCAATGTGTAGGTACTCCCATGAGAAAAACTTCCAAATATTAGAGCTCTTTAATATAATGGATAAGAAAAAGAAACAAAGAGCAATTACTGGTAGGCAAGGTCAGGTCTCATCTACCTGGGAAAGGCCACTCAGGGCACGGATATCTTGTCATTAGCGGATGATGCATTCACTATCTCCTATCATCCTTCCACCAAAGTAAGGGATTCTTCCGCAGGCTCTTCTCAGTAAAGTTGAAATAATGGGGCTCAGTTATTCAGGTATGAATTTATGAGAAAGGTAAAGGCTTTTACACACAGGTCAGAGTAGATGGACACTAACATCTAAAAACAAACAGAAGCAAACAGCTGTGGTGTGTTGGTAGCAGGGCTGTATCAGCAGGCACCGGGGTTTGTGCTGTGGTAATAAGAAGGTGGGGTTGACAAACACCTTTTTGACAAATCTATTGGCAAGTGCAACCTTAAGACAACATCCTTTTGTCCGTAAGGTTCCTTCTTCTCCTATTTTGTAAAACATACTTCTCATTTTTGTTTCTTTGAGCATTTTTCTAAGTCAGCCACAATATGCAGCTGAAAAATTGCCATCTGCCTCCTTGCCTGCTCAGAGAATGGTATCAATGTCTCCAAATGCCATCTGCCATCTGCCACCCAGGCTGTGACTCTCCCAAATCCTTGTGGCTGTTTTATGTCTAACAGCTGCATGACAGCAACACACACTGTCAGCTAGCTTGTTCCTGATGGTTTGTTGCTATCAGAATCAAAACAACTTCTATATGAATTCTATACTGGATAATACAATACATGTAAGTTTTATGGATTAGTCAACAGCCTTTGCAATTGTAGGAACCCAGAGTGCAGAGAATATTTCTCTGCCTGTTTTGAAGGGTTCTACCCCACTGGACAACACTGTTTTTGACCTTCGTCCTTGGAGAAAATTGCCTACCCTCTGGGAAGAATTAGAATCTACACTGGTGTGAACTAGGTGATAGAGTATTATGTAAGATTGTCACAGGGTGAAAAATTTAGAGGATTTGGGTTTGCTGATATAGTAAATAGATAAAAGCAAAAAACTTCAGAATGGAGGATTGTTGTTCTCCAGACCTTCTTCTTCTTCTTCTACTCCTCCATATTCTGCAGTAGAAGTAGTTTGGGATGATTGGATAAAGAATTCCGCAGTTCCTGACTGCGTGACTAGATAATTGGTAGAAAAGTAAAAATAATATACTCTTTTAGTGACCATTGGTTAATTTACCTTTTAAAAGCCTTGAGCTTTCCTGCATTTGCCTTTTGTATTTTGCTCTGCTTCATGCTCTGCTTCGGCATGTGAATTACTGATAAGATATAATAAACGACCTGAAGACTGAGAAAATACACAAGTCCCGTCCATCTCTCAGACTCCTGGCAAAGACTCTAAAAAGTCTCTCCCATCAAGGGAGGCATAATTACAGCACGGTCAGTGTCAGCAATGACTCTGTTACTCTTTCCAAATTGAGAGATGCAGACCTTATTTTCTACATCTGGGACTAAACGTGCAGTGACAACAAGATCCTAATAGAATTAGTCACATTTACTTCTTCCTTTTAAAAACAAGTGGCAATAGTGAAGATAATTGCTCTGACAGTTATTTAAACTGCAAAATTAAAACCATCTTTCTCCTACAATGTCCCTCTTGTTTCTAGTATCTTGTTCTTGTTTCTAGTATCTTGTTCTAGTTTCTTGTATCTAGATGATATATTAACAGCTGTTAATATATCATCTAATAATACCTCGTGTTTAATTTTTTATCCTATTTATTCATGCTCACGACCATAACAAAGAAACCCATGATTAAGAGAAAAATGTAAGTTTGGGATGATTGTCTCATATCTGAATTTTATACTGTCCAGTTTTAATGTTTTCAAAAATTTTTGTGGCTGATGGAACACCTCAACACAGAGTACTTTTAAAATCAGTTAGCTACCAGGGCATCATGCAGTGGGAATGCCAAAGTTGCAAAACTGCAGCTTTTATTTCTAGAGGGCTCAATCCAGATGCTTAAATACAGACACCTCTGAGATGTGTGAGATCACCCAGCACCTGTGTGGGGCTGGCAGAGAGGACGTGGGGCTGACAAGGACCTAACTCACCTGGTGGGGCTGCTGAAGCCCAGGCAGAAAAGGATGCTAGAAATCTTCAAAGACACCATGCCTGTGGTTAGACATGAGTCATGTCTCACATCACTTCCTTTGATTACTTATCTTGCAAATGGTAGCCATAAAAAATGCAAACAAATGGCTTTATTCACCACAGATAAATCTAGTATTTCAAGTTAGCAATAATTCTTTTTTATGATGGGGGCAGACTCCTTTTGTTTTATTGACCATAATACCTGGTTGGAAGACACTTGGAAAACAGCATATTTTGCCTCTTTTTTCAGCTGAGATGCCAGATTTTTAACTCAAGTGTTCTTATGTCTTATTCAAAATTTGACACTCATTACCTCCACTAAGACTTGTGATGAGTTAACCTTGATGGAACTGAACTAAATTCTTGTGTATGCCAGCATGAAAGCTAGCATGACTTCAGAACACCTACACAGGGCTCAAATACATGGGCACAATCTTTGGGAACATCATACTGACTCTTGCATGTATTTTAAAGCTCAATTATTTAAAAGGAGAAGGACTTGAAGGATGTTGCACCTCATCAGGGAAGCCCCAAGATGACATGCTTCACCCCTCGGTCCCTTCATTGTTTCTAAAATACATCTCTGCAAGACACATTATCTAAACACCATCTATACATTCACAGACACATAGAAGTGCTGTTACTATACAGATGTGCATGTTTAGTGTCCAACAAACCAACTGTGCCTATGGAACTTGGAGGTTTGTGTGTCTAACACCTTTGCACGGCACAGGAAGGAGGTGGAGGAAGTTTCAAGATACTCTCAGGTCAGCTGAGTCACCTAAAGCAGCAGTAATCAGTCTACTGCTGCTACACTAGTCACAGTTAACAATAAAGGCAGAGTCATTTTCTGGATAGCAACTGTTGAAAATTTTATAGTATTTGAAAGTAGCTAAGTTCTTGCTTAAGTAGTTAGAATTGTGGGGCTACAAATTGAACTTTATCTGAAGCATATGGCTGTGTTGTGTAAGTCAAAATGGATTACAGAGAAACCTGGAGCTAATAATCTGATAATTAGGAACAATAAAGATAGATTGTAGTGAAATGTGAACAACCAGAACATTAGTAATAGAATAGGCAAAGCTAGCAGCTTAAATATTACTTAAAAGTTAATGGCTAGAGTGGACAGCCCACAGATTGTGGTATATGAATTGTAACAACCATATTCCAACATGGAATACAGAACTGACCAAAACTCCCACCAAAGCCAACCTCAGGGGATGCGAAGATGACCACAAACTGTTTTGGTAACAAAACAGTGAACCAATAAAGAGGGGAAGACTCCTAGTATTACCATTGGTCTGGAGTGTTGCATGAGGGATGGGAAATTTAGATTGTGAGGGTTTAATTGCCAAGGGGTTTCTTTGCTCGGGGTCCCTCTTTTGAGACACCTAAGCTTGAGCTACCAGATACCATAACTGACTTGTGCCAATGACCCACCTAATGGAGATGAGAGTCGAGTGACAAAAATTTCTTTAACAGTAACAACAGAACTTGGTAGAGTATGTTAAAACTGTTGTATGCAAAGAAGAGCATTAGAGTGCAGATACTTGGGATTTTTTTATGTTTTTGTACAACATAACTGCTTGACATATTTACATCATGTAAAACATAAATGTAGCAACTCTTTGATATTTCAGATGGATTCTATTTTTTTGTCACAAATGCATCATAATTTTTTCATGGGTAGATGCTTGTTAACACCTACTACAGCAGCACTCACACGGCAGCCTCAGACCTAAAAGGAACAGCAAATATCTTGGATAATAAGGGACCATGGAAATGAGAAGAATCTGCCACAGCTCTTCCCCAGTGGTGGGTGGCTAAACAAGAAGTTATTTCTGTCATCTGTTGACTGTGGGCTTATGGCCAGGGACTGAACAAGAATCGACTGTCCCTGAACACTGGTCTGCCAGGGGAAGCAACAAAGAGCAATTGTTGAGCTTTGTGATGAGATAATAAAATCACGCCGTGGTAATACTTGTACTAGGGAAACATTTCTACAAGGACAGTAATGTTCATAGGCAACACAGAAGTCCTTGTGAGTTTTGTGAGCTTATGCCCCAGAGGACTCCTCGGGCAGATATGTTCTCCAAGTTATACTTACTTTTTTACCTTCAAGTTGTCAAACCATATGGCCCACAACAACCTGCCGTCCCCTTCTTAGACTATAGAGTCCTCCCTGGAAGAAGGTTTAGTCTGCTTTGCAATGACAAGACGAAACTCAAGGGTGTTGCAGAGAATCTCAAAAAATTTGAATTAACCAAAGAACTCACCCAACTCCAAGATTAATTAAACTCACAAACACCACAGAGTAACACATAAACAGTCTTCATGGATTTTTGAGAGACAGAAGATTAAAAAAATTACACAATTTCACATAAGTAAAAATCCATCAAACTTTTCAAATCATAGAATGAAAACCATTGCTGCTATTCCCAAATTGTCCCGAAAGCATCTTCCTTGTAGCAAAGCAGCTATCTAGATTTTAAGGCAGATTGACGCTATTTGTGTTAATATTAAGGACATCAGATGTACAGATAAGCTTGATGCAAGACTGCAAACATAGAAAATAATTAAGAGACTTTAAATCGCTAAGGATATGCAGTTAAAAACATTGTTTGATTGTAGGAAAGAGTTCTGGACTGATTTCAGAGAGCAAAAAGCACATGAAAATATGCAGATTTGGAGTTGTAATGTTGCATCAGGTGCAGCTCTTAATTGGGAGCTCAGTTTCTGAGAGAAAGGTACCCTAGTGTTGGTTGGTAAATTTTTGCTGAAAGTATTTTTTTCAGTAAAATTTTATGCTTTTGTTCAAACTAACATGTTCAGGAAGATATAGATTTTGATGAAAGCTCCATTTTAAAATGAGACATTCTGATACAGCTGAAAAGTTCCATTTTAACATTCACATAGTGGAACCTTTTCACTGAAGAATTGTTAGCTTTCAACGAAAACTCCATTTAATTATGACAGTTAAAAAAGAAGTTTTAAAACCTAAAGTCATTTGACCAAATAAAATACATCATTTGATATAGATGATTATTTTTATATTTCTCCCAGCAGAAGCTATTAAAAAAAATCAACTTCTGAAATTTCAAAGCAGACAAAATTCTGTTGTTGTATTATTCAACAGAATGAGACAACCCATTTTTACCCAGCTTTCTAGTGCCAGTATTGACCACATAAGAGAAGCTGCCTCTGTGCATTGCAGTGCCTCCCAAAGCCACCATAAACCACAGCAAGAGGTGCTGCAGCACCACAGTGCCCCTTTCATCCTCCACAAAATAAGTGCTTACTGGCTCATCTGCTGACAACCTCGTAGCCCCTACGGCTGGTTTCCATATATCCTCAGTGAGTTTGTAAGACTGGCTCTGGAGGTTTAAAAAACACAATATATAAGACACTCATGAGCCTGCTGTTACAAAACATGAGATTAGGAGAAACAGCAAACTGCAGCTGAAATGCTCTGGTAAGAACTTCTATTTTATTTTCTGCTCTTCCAGAAGCTATTCTCTGACACATATACAGCCATTTCTCCAATATTACCTGCAGCTTTCTAGAAACAGCAGAAAGATGCAATTCAGATGAGTCTGGGCTGAATGATGGGATTCTCTTCCAACATGGGATCACCCACCCCTATTCCCACTGTAGCCTACAGCACAACTGGGGTGTACTGCATCCACATCCAGACTACCTAGTCCAGCATGGAGTCCACCTGCTAAACCTGCCTGAGATGCAGTGCTGTGATCACTCCTGCCATAGATACACCCCATCTGGACAGTTTAAACCTGAATGGAGTCTGTTCACAGTTCACTTCATTCCATGCATTGTCCACTGAAAGGCCAAGACCCTCAGGAGATGCCTGTTGACCACCCTATGTGTGTGTGTTCTGTGCAGCAGGAGCCTTTTTGGCCTTGTTTCCTGTGCACAGGTAGGATTGCTGGATACAGGCAGTGTTGCTGAACTGCTCACTCCTCTCCCCTTAGGCAAAAAGCCAGTCTGCAAAGAGATGGTGTTGAGATGGGACCATCCTTCCATTCACAGGGAGACAAAAAGCTCCTTGGGTCTCTAGCTGGAACTTTGTGCAAATGGTACGGGGTGTCTTGCTCAGTCTGCCAAAGAAAATGTCCTCAGGAGCTGGTCCAAAAGCATCAGAACCTTGGCATGCCTCCAGGCCTCGCTGAATTTGGATTTAAAAAATAGTTACATGATAATATAACTCTTACAGAAACGAATGTCACTTTAGCCTATATCAGCAAGCAGGCTATCTTCTACTGATCCATACTGTGAAACTGCAGGTTCTCAGCATTCAAGAAAATTCACTGCTGAATAAATATTGCTTTTATCCACTAGTTTCAAAATTGGAGCTAAGACCCGCAGCTTCTTCAGCACAAGCCACCTTACTTGCACCGGAACCAATCATTCACAGCTGTCACACAAAAGCTTTTGACAATCAGGTCATTTTGAGGTTAAATGTCTTCATGCAGAAATGCAAATGTTAGTAAAAATTGTCTCAGTCAAAAGTCATACGGTAATTTGATGCAGTAAATCCCGACACCTGGATTTTAATCAGGCCCTTCTGGGAGCACTACACTTTGAGATTACTCCTGTCCCTATTGTTCTGTGATAAACAGCCAAATTTTGAAAGTATTGGCCTTTGAGACAGGAAGTTTTTCATATATCTTTAGGGAATTATTTTAGTGTTCAGAATGTTCCAACACAAATTTGCTAAACTAACTAAAATTAGTTTTCCCAGGACATCCTGTGCATCATTTATTTTTCTCAAAATGAAAGTGTTGCCCTGTTTAAGCCACAAAGAGCATTAAAACACTCAGGACTTGTGTGTTGCAGTAATAATTTCATTATTCATGTAGTGTAGTGACGCAATGTTACCAGCTGCATACAAGTTTCCCCCACAAAGTAGATTTTGAGTTTAAATCTTCACTTGCAGCTGTATTAATGCCATACAAAGTGAAAATTGACAAAAATAAAACCAGGAAATAATTGCATTCTTGACAATCCAAATTAAGTAACTACTTACATGTGAACTGCCCATTTTTGCTTAGCCTGAATGTGGAAGGTGCAACTCTTCTGCTCTTCAATAAAACAAGCATCCAGTTGGAATAGCTAAATACTACCTAACCCCACGTTAATCAATAACTTCTGACATTATTTAAATTCTAGTCATCGCAAGGTGGGGTGTATTCATTATTGCACGGTGGCTTTATTATCCCTACTATCTAATATCACATCCTGTTGTTTCATGGAGCTGACTGTTTTTTCTAAGGGAAATCAGGATTTCACAATGTAAACCTCAATATTATACATACTGATTTATCTAATTGATATTACAATGATTTAAAACACAGAAATATTGTAGCACCCAACATGACCTTTCCAAACATATTAGAGAGAAAGATACCTCCTTTGAAGGGTTTATATCAGATTTTATGGAATTTAATGATATCTAATAAGCCACTGGGGACCCTCAGCTCCTACAAAACATTTTGAGCAGAATCTCACTGCTTCAATTTGGTTTATGTGATCAGGTTTTGCTAGACGGGGGATTTCAGGGGTGTCCTTTGTGAAAAGAGACATGGGGCTGCCCCCATGCTGGACAGAGCCAGTGCTAGCTGACTCTAAAATGAACCCTCCCCAGGACAAAGGTGAGCCCCATCAATGATGCTGGTGGTGCCTCTGTGATAATATATTTAACAAAGGGTAAAAATTACTGAGCAGCAACTGTGAGAAAGGAATGAGAAAAAAGTGAAATTAAACAGTCCTGCAGACACCCAGGCCAGTGGAGAAGGAGGGGCAGGAGGTGCTCCAGGTGCCAGAGCAGAGATTTCCCTGCAGCCTCCCTGCAGCTGTGCCCCTGCAGCCCATGGAGGTCCATGGGGGAGCAGGGATCCACCCGCAGCCTGTGGGGGACCCCACATGGGAGCAGGTGGATGTGCCCTGGGGGCAGCTGCAGGTCATGGAGAGCTGATGGTGGAGCAGGCTCCTGGCAGGAATGATAGCCTGTGGAGTGGAGCTCATGCAGACACAGGTTTTCTGCAGGACCTGAGACCCTGAGGAGGAAGCAGCAGCAGAGATAAAGTATTATGGACTGACTGAAACCACTGCTGCCCATTCTCTGCACCACTTGGGGAAAGGAGGTGACCAGTTGGGAATGAAGGAGTGAGGTTGAGCCTAGGAAGAAGGGCAGGATCAAGAAGGTGTTTTTAGTTTTGTCCTTTCTTCTCACTATCCTACTCCATTTTTAATTGGCAATAAACTAATTTCCCTAAGTCAAACCAGTTTTGCCCATGACAGTAATTGGTGAATATCCTCACTGTCTTTATCTCAACCCATGAGTTTTTTTGCCTTATTCTTTCCCCTTGTCCTTTTGAGGATGGGGAGCAGGAGTGCAGCTTGGTGGACCTCTGACAGCCACCCAAAGTACTCCTTTAGACCTTACACAAGATACCCAGAGAAAAATAAGAAACCAAAACAAATACACTTGAATTTATAGTAGTTCAGGGGGAAAAATCTACGTGATTCTGTAAAGCGAAAAAGAAAACCACTGTGTTATGGAGAAATTATTCTAGGTTTTAAATAGATCGATAGGTGCAAAGACCTTCCCATCATTCAAACACACTTAAAAGATCAGCTTTGATCATGGTGTTCAAACACAAGCAATGCAAAAATCAAATATGAATATGAAAAAAATTGTTCAGAATTCAATGATTTGTAGTGACATACTATCTCAAATGCATCATCAAGGCCTTTAATGATCTGGGAGCTACTCACTTCTTTCAGGATATTTTTGTGAATAAAGCCATCCCAACCGATATCACAGAAAATACTATAGTTAGAGGGAAAGCAACTGCAGGGCTTCTCTGGAAACCAAGCATGAGATAAGGGGCACTCCTAAGCTCAAATACAGACTGGCATTCCTACTGCTTTCACTGGTTGTGAGTAAAATACAGCCATCCTGAAGGTGCAACTAAGGATTTAGAACAAGCACCTGATTGAGCCCTACTATACCATGCTGTGCACGTAAATGGTCTATCTAAACATGCAAGTAGGCTATCAGTAGGGAAACTATATGTTACTCTCACTGATCAATTTGGTTGACTTAGCTTATGTTCTGGGACTTTAAAAGTTTGTACAGTTAACAGGAGTTAAGGATTGTATGGTACTTTTTAGATTTGTAAATAACAGGACTGACACCCTGCAGAAGATCTGAGGACCATACTCCTATAGATGACATAACCCAGGCAATGACACAGGGGCAGTCTGAGAATTCAGAAAGGTGAAAAGGAGATGAAGTATTTTCCCAGGTAGGAAACACCATGCTGCAGCGTGGAACTGGACTGATAACACTGCTACTCTGGAGATCATTGCTGGCAACCCCCAAGCTAGTCTTTGTTCTAAAGGTAACCACAGAATTGTTTACAGCTGATGGGTCTTAACTGAGGCTAAATGGAAGAGGCAATGAAAATCTTCAGTCTACTGAAGTAAGCGAAATAGTGAAGCACCAAAGTGGTAACAGGTAAGAACTAAGTGAAACTGAGCTTTTTGCAGAGGGTATTTGTGGTAGCAGTGTGTCCTCATGGATGGGCAGTGGGATGGTGCTTTGTCTGTCTGCAAGAAGATGCAGAACTTCCCCTGGAGAAGGCACCTGGATTTCTGTGTGACAGAAACACAGCTTGTGGATTACATCAGAGTCAACAGAATGAATACCTTCACCAACCTTGACCACAGCATTGGCATGAGCTATGAAATGGCTTTTACAGTGGTAGTAGTGTTTGGCACTCCTGTTCAACTCTGCAAATCTCTGGTGAACCTGAGTGAGACTGAGAATTTTCAGAAAGAAAGACAGCACAAGAACTCTTAACAGTATTTAGAGATTTATTCAGATAAGTCAAAATGGGGGAACAAGGTTGACCAGAGACTGATGACGCACTATCAGGGACCAAGAGATTCTCAAAAGTTTACCAAGACATTCGCTAACAGGGATAAGCTGCCAGAATGACTGATGCTTTCATGTGTTCCCTTTAAAGAGGAATTTAAGGGCTTGAAAACTGGAGTGGAAGTCCTTAATAAAAAATTCAGCCAATCAACAAACTTGGCTAAAACCAGGCATTTACAATTAAATTGTCTCCAGTGTCCTTGAAGGAAGCCACTGGATATGCAAAAAACCACTATTTCTTAAGAAAAATTCCCTGGGAACTATTTAATCTTGAGATCTGATCAACAGTTGCCAATTTGAAAAAGCGGCTCAGGGGTGCTGCACAAATCAGTCATGAGAAAGAGACAAAAGTCATCTTGGAGAGCAAATGTTCTTCAAATGCTGGTGAAGGTGGCATGAGCTGGTCAGGCCAGCCAGGACCAGAAGGAATGTGAGTAGGGGATCTCAGTGCAGTTGCTCAGTTCAGAGGAGAGCTGCACCAATTCAGCTCAGCTTGCTCTTTCAGAGCACTGCATTTTACTGGCAGGTCCCCACCAGCCCATCAAGTTTGCTGAGCACACTGGAAATCAATTTCTGTGTCAAGAAATAGAGGAAGTGACTAGAGGATGCCAAAATGCTACTTCTGTTTTTAAACAAGGAGGAACTGGTTGAAAATCCAGAAATTGAAGGTAGTTTGTTTGAAAGTGTAATGGAGTTATCTCGTTGCAAGAAAAAAACCAAAAGACTTGCAGTAAGGAGAAAAGCAGACTTTAGAAAAGTCAGTTAACAAATAAGTAATGTCTTTTGAGCAGGTAATGAAGCAGAATGAAGGCTGCTGAGAATAACTGGAAGCAAATGTATTAAAACTCGAGAAGCAAATTTTCTCTATAGGAAGAAAAGACAGGAGGTGTAGTAAGAAAAATATTTATCAATTAGATTATTCCTGCCAGAAATTAATGCCTTTAAGTAAGCAGTCATGTACACCAACCTGACTAGGATTAAAAAAAAAAGAGAATAGTCATTATATATAGTCAGATACAAGTCTATTAAACATCAAACTAGGAACAGAAATCTCTGAACCAGGGTTGATTTCATATGAGGTCAAGGAAAGTCATAAACAACTGGAGAAGGCTACACATAGTGCCCATGTTCCAGGATATATCTGCTCAATCTGCTCATTGTTGCAACTGCCTGAAGGGTCAGCTGGAGAAACTGTAAACTGCACAACATTATACTCATATCTATCTATCTATCTATCTATCTATCTATCTATCTATCTCCATCCTCAGGAGCAGAGCTGGGAGGGAGTGCATGTGGTTATAATGACAGCCTAAGGTTTGGAAAAAAAACTCAGCAGTGTGATCCTCCATACTCACTTTATTTTACATACATGATTTAAACCAATGTGATTATAACTTCAAAGACCTCCATTGAAGATGCAGGAGTTCAGACTGGTTTATCTGTGACCTTCATTTAGAAAGTGAATTTGAATCAATTGTCTGCAAATTCTCAAACTCATTAATAAACAGAACAGTTTTTTTGTATGGTACCCTTTCTGGTATTAAATTAAAATCCTGTTAGACGTCAAGTACTTTCACTGTTCACTTCTAATCACAGGTCTGCTCAGTTACGCTGTCTTTTTGAAGATCTACTCTGTGTCAATAGTTTCTTTGTAATTTTCTTGCTTTTTCTTCTCTTTTGCCAGTCCTAAAACTGAAAAGTCTGAGGCAGATGATAGCAATATTATTATATAATACTAATTATGTTAACAGAATAGGAATACTACCTACATTACTATTATTCTGAGCATCTGAATTTTTAGCTTGTGGATTCTCACAAAATATTATTCAGGAACTGGTGCCTCTAACAAGAAAATTTACCTGAGAACCATCCAAGAAAAAAATTGTCCTGCCCTATTTAGAGGTGTGTCTTAATCACTAGCATCAAAAGCAAACAGTACCAGCCAACGACTTGTACCATCTGGTTTACGTGGCAATGGGCAAGGTAAACCACGTTTTTTATTAATGTCTTTTCATAGCTTATTTATAAACCATTGTGGGGTGTGACAGAAAAGGGCTCTTAAGAAACCCAGTGACTGGTGTTAAAAGAATTGAGGGATGAGGTCAGATTTGCAGGCTGTGACTGTTCCTGGACTGAATCCTGTCTGCGGTATGAGCAGGGAGGCCTTATCATAGATTCTGGAAGTCATGTGAGCTGCTCCTTACTGCAGGGAACTCTGTGTTGGTACTGTGGGGCATGTCCATGGGCTGAAATTTCGTGTCTCTGCAGGTACACATAAGTGGGATCCTGACCATGCCAGTGATACTGAAGGAGGGGGACTGGGTCTGTAGTTCTCTGAGGACTTACTCAAACATAGCAGAACACTGAGTTTCTTTCTGCTGCTGTTGGTCCCCTTTCAGCTGTCACCACTGCTCCAAGGTTTTTAGTGGGCATGCAGGAAACACCCTTGAAAAATGAATGGCACGAGGGATCAGGACCTCACTTGTTTTTTTGTTTTCTTCTTATACATAAAATTATTCACTAAAATGTTTCATAGTGTTAAAAGTAGAGAGCCCTTCCCACATCAGTAATTCCCCAAGAGTAAGAAAATGCTTTGCACTGATTTCGACACAGGCAAAATTTTATCCTAAGATCCGGAGGGGCACCTGCTGCTGTTTTACTTGAAGCAGCGTCCTTGGTGACACTCTCCACCTGCTCGGGACGCCGGGCAGGGGGTACACACAGGATGGGATGCTGCTGGCACTCAGGGCTGCTGGCTCTCAGTCCTTGCTGTGCACACCGGGGCACACTCAGCTGGATAGCCCAGGGCCACGGCTCAACGCAATGATCTCCCTCATTCAGTCCGTTCCCTTCCACACTGGAACGGGCTGCCCAGGGAGGTGGTGGAGTCACCGTCCCTGAGGTGTTTAAAGAAAAACTGGATATGGCACTCCGTGCCATATTCTATTTGACACCGTGGCGTTCTGTCACAGGTTGGACTCCATGATCGTGGAGGTCTTTTCCAACCTAATTGATCCTGTGATTCCCTGCCGTGGAACGCTCGTTCGTGCCCCTGCAGCCTTTGATCTGAGCAGCCACTCGCGTCTGTCCGGGTGTAACCTGATCTGCACTAGGAGGACACTGCTGTCAAACCGAACCAAGCAGGCAACAGAGGCATTTCAGGCTTGGCTCTGTTCCCGGTCAGTGTCAGCCGGCGGTCGGGGGCCGCAGCCAAGGTGAGCGACCGCCTTGCCGAGGCACCAGCGCCGCAGCCCAAGGCTCCCGTCCCCACCGCGCCGAGCGCCCGCCCCGCCTGCGGAACTGCGTCCGCGGCGCTTCCGGGGCGGGCCGGGGCAGCGGCGCCGGCGGGAGGCGGCGGGCGGAGGGCAGGGCAGGGCAGTGCGGG
>NW_024581127.1:25371861-25650142 GCF_017639235.1 Corvus kubaryi
CCCCGGGCCGCAGCGGCTCCTTCGCGGGCCGGAGCGCCTCCCGGCGGCGGGGCCCGCGGCTCGGCCTGCTCGCCATGAACATCGACGTGGAGTTCCACATCCGGCACAACTACCCCTGGGCCCGGCTGCCCGCCAGCGTCAGGCAGGTGCGGGCTGCCGGGCTCCCGGCCCGGGAAAGCGGCGGGGGAACACGGGGTACTCGGCCCTGCCTGCTCCGGCGCAAGGCTGGGGGGCCCACGGGGGCCGTGGGGTGCCGGCGAGGGGACGTGGGGTTCTCTGTGGGGACAGGGGGATATGGGGTGTGCACGGCCCCTCTGTGGGGAAAGGGCGACTCTGTGTGCGTGGTGTCTCTGGGGAGAAGGGGATAGGAAAGCGGTCTGTGTTCTGTGTGTGAGAAGCGGGGAGTGTGGGGGTGTGTGGCGTCAGTGAGGAGAGGGGTGAATCGGGGTGCCTTGGGGTCCCAATGGCCAGAGGAAGATGTGGGGTCCTTGCTCAGCTTGTGCAAGTGTAAAACTGCTGAGTCGGGTGTCCCTTATGCCACCCGTGAGTGATGGGAGCCGGACCAGGGCAGGTGCCCTCGGAGGCTTGTGCAGCCCCGTGTTTCGGTAGCCAGAGAATTGCGTGCTGCAAGTGGCTCATGGAAAAGAAAACCTCATGAAATTTTGATTGCCTGGATTTAATGGGCGTGTGATAGCAGAGGGGAGGTATTGTGTGGAGTTGAGAGGAGGTTCTTGTTCCAAAGTCTTACACTGCTTTAAAGCAGATGCTGTCAAACAATTCCTGCTCTTGCACAGGGGAAGGGTGGAGAGGATGAGTAGTGGCTGCAGGCCACGAGTAATGTAGTTTCTTGAGTTTGAGATTCCAGGAGCAGTAAGAGGAGAATGAAGGATGATTTCTCTTTACCTGTCCAGCTGAGTGCCATATTGTTGTCTTTGTGATTCAGGATAGAAAATATACCAGTATTTATTGCATTATTTACTTTAGTGTAACTTCTGGAATACTGTTTTGTCTACTTTAGTGTTAGTATAGTCCTTAATATTTTTGTCCTTTGAGCAAATACTGGGCTCTCTCTTTGGGTATTTAATCAATTCCAGACCCTGTCTGTGATATCAGGTGTTGCTTTTCTGATACCTGATTCTGCAGTTTGTGTGTGACTTTCTCGTTTTTCCCATATATGCAGAAAAGTACTTTTTTTTTTAAAGGGATCTCTTAATACAAGCATCAGTGAAGGAACCAAGAGAGGGAAGAAAAAAAACAAACAACCCAGATCACTTGTTGCAGATATAAAAGAGTAATATGGGGAATATTGAAGGGACAGTTTTTGAAATAAGGCATCTGAAGCATGAACCAAAGTTCTCTTTTTATCGTCTTTCATGATAGTCAAGTAATGTGCTGTGCTTGTTCCTTAATCTTGTGATCTAGGATCACTTGATAGTTTTACTTCCGCAAAGCTGCAACTTGAGCTGTTCCACTTTTTTTTTTTTCTTTGTGTGTGTTAAAAGTTTCTTAGGTACAGCAACTAAAGCTTCACCTAATTCACCATGCTTGGTTTGTGCTACACGAATTCTGAGTAATTTCTCAAGGCTGAAAGGCACTGAATGCTTGGTAAATGTTTGATTAATCATGTCTTTGATTTGAAAATCAGATGCTCCCTTTTTATCAGAGTGGTATTAGGAAAAAAAAATCTAAAAATGATTGCTTAAATATGCATCCTATGTAGAGACCTATTTAAAGGTATTTTGAACTCAGAGAGAGACTAAAGATATTGTCACTGTTCAACTGGGAGACTCCCTGAGCAATGACAACTGCCTGCACATGTTTCCTCGTAAGACACTTTGCAGTGGTTTAACTAAAAGGTGGGGGGTTGTGCAAGTCAGTTAAAAGGCCTTTATGTTTTCAAGGGTCTTGGAAACTCCCAGAGGGAATATGAAAGGCAAGTCGTACTCTACAGCATCCGCAATCAGTTGCGATACCGCAATAACTTAGGTGAGTAAAGAAGAAAAGTAACTTCTGATTGCTGCCCCAGTCTTCTGTGTGGAAGCTTGTCTTTACTGTAAAGCGGCAAAAACAAGACGGTCCTTCCTTCTTTCCTTGAAAATAAATGCTTTTAAATAATAAAAGATCATGAAAAATCTTCGCTTCTGAGTCCATACGGCAACTTTTCTAGCAAAGCACTCTTGAAGGTTACTGCATTGGCAGGTGGAACTGAATTCCTACTGTAGTTCTGCTGCCATTTTTGAAGTAATTAAGAGACGTTAAGAGAGGATTTGACTAGTGAAGCCTGTCACTAGGTGAGATGCAGACAGTTACCCTGACTCACAGGAGCTTTTGGCTATGACTTGTTTGCAGACTTTCAATTTAGTTTACATTGACTGAATCTGTCTTCCCAAAGCAGATAATAATTTCACTAATTGAAAGGTAACTTTCTACAGCGTGCACGAGCTCTGTCTCAATGGGCCACTTCCTGGCAATCTTTTAGATAAATCTGCTCCTTAAAGTCTCTGAGGCGACTTGTATCATATGTAGTAATTCTTGGATGCTGAATTCCTTGCACCACTACTTTATTTTGCTTGTAGTTTTCTGCAATTGCCATTCTGCTATTTTTAATCCTTTGTTGTAACACTTTTTAAAAAAGTTGAATGTCATAGAACATTGTAACTTTTTCTCCCCTTGTAGTTAAGCATGTCAAGAAAGATGAACGTAAATATTATGAAGATCTGTTAAAATACAGTCGAGATCATCTCATGCTGTACCCATATCATTTGTCTGACATCATGGTAAAAGGTCTGAGGGTAACACCATTTTCCTATTACACAGGCATAATGGAGGTGAGTGCAGAACTGTGGTGGGAGGGTGTTGTTCTCTGTCTGGAGATGTTGGTAATGGCCCAGTAATGTGTACGAGGCAGTGTCAGGTAGTTTGTTTGGTTTTGTGTAGGCCTGCAAGGAAAGTTTCTGGAGAAGTGCTTTTACCTGCAGTGTTTTCTCTTCTGCCTCATTAACCTTTCAAGAGCTGGACTTTTGTCATGTGTTTCTGGGATGGGACTCGCTCTGAGACCAGACTCTCTCTTTTGATGTTTGACATTTGTGTCTTCACTTCAAACTGTAAAAGAAATACCTCATTTTAACCATACTGGAAACTTTTTGAGAAGCCTGAAGCAGATCTGTTTTTATGAGAACAAAGATGGTTCTGTTTTCTGTCAGCACTCTGGCAACCTTCTTTTGTTTTTGTTGGATATTTGAAGTGCTTTTATTTTATTTTGTGTACAGTGATTGCAGACATAATGGATTAGTTGTTTATTTATTCTGTTATTACTGTTGGTGATTCTGTGTGCTGGTTTGTTTTTGTGAAGAGAGATACAGGATTTTGTTTATTAGTCTTTCAGCCAACATTTTTCTTTACAAAACTTATATTAAACATAAGTCTCACCTTTTATGTGTTTAACTTCCTGTGCAATGATTAGTCAATAATTGTCAAGTTTGATAAGGGAACTGGCTTTTATAGATCTGTTTAAAATTAATTTCATTCTTAAAGTAAAAAGGACAGGCAGAATTTTGGACCTGCTTCTCTGAAACAATGACTTTCTTCTTGCAACTTACAAGTTTTATTTTCTTTTTAAGGATATAATGAACAGTGAAAAAAGCTATGATTCTTTACCCAACTTCACTGCTGCTGACTGTAAGTATTACCTAGATTAATTCCTGCTTTCAGTGAGTTAGAAATAAGGAGCTTCTGAAAAAGGGTTTGGGGGCATCTGTTTGCTTGAATATGAGCACGTGAATGAAGGTGTAAAAGCATTTAAAGAGTGATTTTTAAACTTTATAAATAGTGATTTTTTTTTTAACACTTAAGGAGTGTGTCCTCTTCATACAGAGTTCTGTCTGTACAGGCAGGACTGGAATTGGGCTGGTTTGAGCACAGCTAGGCATGGTACAAAACCTTGCCTCTGTCCTTGCTTGTTGTGCGTTCCTGTTTGTCTGCACTTCCAGCTCATGTACATCAGCAAACTGAGCTAGTGTGCTTTTTGGGGCATGTGTTGGGCAGAAGACTTCAGCAGGACACTGAGAGGCTGCTGACACTCCTGTGAATTGGCATCAATGTGGATTGAGGGATGATGTACCAGAGAAGAGAGGGAAGAGGCTCTGGTATTTTGTGACATATCAGATGTGCCAGATGTTTTATCTATTACACCACTCTTGGTATGGGATGGGGAGATTAGGAAAGCAACAACCTTGAACCTGGTATAGGAGAACTGAGTAAGATCAATAATGAGAAGTCTTACAGAGCAAAATGTAAACTGATGGCACCAGGAGGGTATTAATCAAACCAGCCACTGAACAGTTACCTATAGTAACACTTAATTTTTGCCTTTGGTATACATTCATGCAGTTCTTTTTAAGGACAGTGTGTAGAGAGGTGAGGAGTAACCTGCAGCTTTTGAAAACAGTTGGTTTTGGTTTTAGAAGGATATTGTCAGTTAACTACTAGTTAGCCTCTGTGTAATTTTCACAGCAGGGAAACAGATGATGAAGAGCTTTCCTCAGCACAGTTTTGCTTGTTGGAAATCTAGTATTAGTCAGGAGTATGAAGAAGGGAAAGGCTTTCCTGTTTTTGTTTGATTTCTGCTCCCCCCCCCCCCCCAACAATTCTGTTAACTTACCACAGCTGCAGGTTAGTGACTGCAGTATAATTGACTTAAACTTCCTTAATTACATTTTTTCATAAATCTAGTGTTGAACTAGAAAGCTGCAGTTAAAGCTGAGACAGAATATGGTTTAAAACTAATGAATACTTTTCTACTATCTGTTCAGGGTCTTTAATGGTTGAAGGCTAGAGATTATAGAACTAAATTTTGATTCAGTTTAATTCAAGTGATTCTTGATTATCTTCCTTAGGAGATTAAGTGGCCCTTTGTGTCTAATTCTTAGAGTTCTAATCCAGTGCATGGCATGGGCTTTGTTAGGGGAAAGAAAAACTATCATTATTAATCTGAAGTTGTTGATGGGAGTGTAGGAGAGAAGGGTTGGATTATTCCCTGCTACCCTGTGACTGGAGTGATAGGGGATTTCTTTTTTGTTGTTTTTTTTACGTAACCTGTACCCAGTGAATGAATGGGGATATGGAATGAATTTAGCTCCTCTAACTGTCCTTTAATTTTGGGTAAGAGTAACTAAAAAGGTTATTATAGAAGTAGGTCTGATTTTTTGAAGAATGTTTAATATATCTTCAGCTTAAACCTGTCTTAAGAGAAATAAAACCTTACTTATTTTTCAGGTCTAAGACTTCTTGGCATAGGAAGAAACCAGTATATTGATCTAATGAACGAATGTAGGTCTTCAAAAGTAAGTTTGTCTTTAATTTTCTCTCCCTTTCCCTTACCCTTCCCTCCCTCTCTCCCATATTATTTCATAGGAAATGCAGAATGGAATAATTTCCTGGCCCTGGTCAGTTTAATAGTGTGGCTAATTGAGTATGATGTAGTGTATTGTTAATTACATTACATTGCCTCATGTTAGTAAAGATCTTTTTAGTTTAAAATCAAAGTATAGTAAAGGCATATGTATTAATTACTACTTTTTCATTTTTATAAATCTTATATTTTTGGAGCTGTACTTTAGAATACCAGATAAATAATGTCTCCTGGCCACTATAAGCGGGGAATAATGATGCTGGTTCTGAAAGAATTTTTCCATGTTCCTATGTGTGCAGTTGAGATCACAGTTTATTGTGGAGCAGTCTTCCATCTAGGTGTAAATCCTTGCAGTGTGTAAGTTTGTCTCTAAGACAATGCTAATGAGTGCACAGACATCCTTGGATGTGAACAGCACACGTGGAAAATGTTGTGATGGCAGTTGATAGAAGCAGGGCCTTTAGTTTGCAACAGTTCCTTCCTTCAGGGAACTCAGAAGTGCTCTTGCAGTAGCTTCACAGTCCTTTAACTGAAAGTGAGCTTACCGAAATATGCACCTGATAGTGAACCAAAAAGTAATGGTTGTGCAATGGAAGAGAAACTGTTTAGGTCTGTAAATAAACAGTATCCTCCAGTTTTTCTTTCTTGGACTGACATTCACTGTATATTTTAGCACTGTGCTTATCGAGAAAGTTTTACTTTGTCCCTTTAAGTAAATGAAATATGTTCCTAAAATGTGTTTTTTGAAATCACTGAACTTCTTTAGAATACCCTATTTCTATACTTGTGCTCTCTTACCTGTTCAAATTAAAAAATGTCACAAATTGTTTAAATTTGGACTTGATCCTAATACAGTGGAATAGTGTGGATTTTAATTAGCAACACTTAAAATATGGATGAGCTTATGGGAAGGTTTAACAATATCAGATGTAAATTTTATTTTTCCATTCTATTTCCATGTGATCTGAGAGAGGAAACTTCTGCTAAATGACAACACTAACAGTATAGTATGTGTGTCTCCAGTCTGTGAATATAATGTACTTAAAAATGGATGTTTATACAGATCAGTTTTTATAAAGGTAAATGAATATCTGTGCATGTGAAATGCTCTTTATTACTATCTCAAATGGACTGTACCACTGCAGAAATTTTTCAGAAGGAAAACTGCCCATGATCTGTTACCCGTGAAGCCTGTAGAGATCTCTGTAGAAGCGTGGTGGGTCGTGCAGGCTGGTTACATCACTGAGGATGACATCAAGGTAGAGTAGTATGGATTGCATCTCTAAATCTGGGTGAATACTGATAGTCCATGAAAGCAGAGGCTTTCTTTTGTGTGAAATAGACAAAGATTATGTTAAAGATTTGCAGCAACTCTCTTATGGAAATAGAGATTGGAACTAAAGGAAATTGTGATGTTTTCTTTGTCATGTTCTGCCCTCTCTCCCCTTTGTACTTTCTGCACTATGTACAGTGTAGAGGTGGTTTTGCATTAATCAGTCTGTGGTAACTTATATGCACAGTCATATGTTTTGTAGGGAACAAGGAACAAAATAAGTTTTCTCAAATTTCATATTTAAGCCCTGACAGGTCAGTTTTGACTGAATCTTCAACTTCACTGTAGTTAGTATCAGAATTGACACTGTTGGGACTGCCCGAGGCAGCACAGCGTCCAGCTGCAGATGTCCTTGGCTTCTGCTGCTGCAGCCAGGGGTCAGCTGCAGCAAGCAGGGAAAGCTGTCAGCTGCAGCAGGCAGGGGCTGGCTGCAGCTTGTAGGGAAAGCTGTCAGCTGCAGCAAGGAGTGCGCCCCAAACAAAGGTGGTGTAAACGCATCGTCAGAGGCAAAGGATCAGAGAGGGGTCTCTGTGTAGGTTCCAGCTGGTTTATTGCCGGTGGAAAATCCAGGGACAAAGACCAGGAAAAAGGGGAAAGCACAGCATTTTATACGGGGGTGGAACAAAGGGAAGAGCACATTTAAAAAATTATTTTTATTATTTTTATTTTATTAGTTTATACAGATCAGTTTTTATAAAGGTAAATGAATATCTGTGCATGTGAAATGCTCTTTATTACTATCTCAAATGGACTGTACCACTGCAGAAATTTTTCAGAAGGAAAACTGGTTGCAATGGGGATCGACTGAGGAGGAGGAGATAACAGGGATAATTTAGGGGAGGGAATTACATGAGTAGACCAATGGGGCATCGAAGAAGGGAGAACTTTCCAGAACTAATACATAAGCAACTCTTGGAAATACATAAACATAAACTTATACATAAAACTGGGTGGAAAACTCCTGAACCAATAAACTTAAAACATGTAAACTAAGAACCACTTGGAACATGGGAACTCACTAACCGTGGGGTGAGAATCAGACCTCTGTGTTCTGGAGGCCTGTCCAGCAGTCCTCTGAATGGTCTGCTGCAGTGGCCACTGCCACTTGCACTGCAGCACAGAATGGCAGTGGATTTGTTGCATATTTTCATTGTTTCTGTTCTTTTTGTCTGCTTAGTTTTTCATTGTTTGCACATAAAAAGCTTGTGAGATGACTTAATGTTTCATCCTCATTCAGCTTTCATTTCTCACAGGTGGTTTTTTTACAGTAATTTGATCTGGATTTATTTTCTTCTCTAGAAGTTTTTGTTTAGATTAGAACATATTTAAAGCAGTGATGGATTTTCTTTTTTGAAATATCTTAGGCTACTCATATTCTGACATCCCACCAACCCAGGGTAATTAACTTGAAGCTACTTTGATATTGTAATGGACCTCTTTCTAGAATGATTCCAGTTGTGTGGCTGAATACTCAGTTTGGAAGTTTTAAAGAGCAAATCTGTTATACTGTGGACTTCACTTGCCAAATTCTTGTGCAATAAATTTCCTTTCCTAGAGCATGCATAATTTCATGTGGGGACAAGCTAAAAAATTTGGAGACTTTTAACTGGAACTGCATTAAATTCTTCTGTGCAAATATTTTGGTTAGGAATGTGGGTTACTCCCTATACTTTTATATTACTTGTGACTGATTTGAGGCTTAAGTGTTTGGGAGTTTTTTGAATGATACTAAGTTGCATAGACTCATTTCTACAAGAAACTAATGTGATTTTTTTTTTCTTTTAACCTAGATTTGTACTACATCAGAGAAGTCTGCTATTGATAAGATAATTGATTCAGGTCCTCAACTTGCTGGTTCATTAGACTTCAATGTAGTTCACAGTAAGTTTTTAATGAGCATTTCTGATTTTAGATTTTGCTTAGGAAATTCTGAGAGGAGTGTCTGGAAACTAGGAATAAAGGCGATGTAAACAGCTGAGGCATAAAGGAGAGCTGGAGGAAAATATTCAAAAGCTTGTACAGACTGCAGTCTAGATCTTGTAAATTGTTTAATGGTGAACAATTAGCAGCTCTGTTATTATTCTGTAACTGTTTGAGTCAACAAATTCTTTTGTTAGAAACCTTCAGTAAAGATTGTGGGGGAAGAGAATGTAGATGAGAACAAGAGAAACTAAAATTAAAAATGTTAGAGTTGGTAATCCTGAGTAATTAAAGTGCACTTCTTGCTTTTCAAAGGAGAGTTTTTTAGCTTTTTCTACTATTTTAATACAATAAAATGGGGTTGTCTTGTTTCACAGAAATCTGCAGCTGTTACTGGCTTCTCATTTTAGCGTAACAAGTAGTAGGTATAGGCAAATCAGGGAATGAAAATTCACCGACAAAATCGTCCTTGAAAAGTCTTGTCTGTAAGGGTTTGGCTTACTACAAGCACTCAAACCTGCCACTGTAGTTTTTAATAAGAAATTGAGGCAGAATTTCGTTGCCTGTTACTGAGAAGAACAAAACAATTAAAAAAGTGAAGTAGATGAAATTCATGCTCTTGAGGGGATCTGAAACAGTATAGGGCTTGATAAAATTTGAATTCCAAGACCACTTCACAATCCTTCTGTATAAATGGCCTGCTGTTGTTTGTGGAGAGTGTTACAGCTCAGGTTTAGTAGGTTTAGAAGGATCTAATGTGTGGAAAAAGAATGTGCAGACAATTAAAGTAATGAGACTGTGAGAAGGATCATATTTTCAGGGCAAAGAGGACTGCTGAGTCCAAACTATGCTGCAACCAGTACATTTCAGGTGTGTAGATAAGGTTGTATCAATTGTAAGAAATGAATCTTGAGGAGAGACAGTGTAGAGCACACTCAGCATGTTGATGATCTGTAATGTCATCCTGACCCATTAAAGCTGTTTTGTTCATACACATCATTTTGCAAAGCTGAGTGTGTTACTGCCAGTGCTGAACAGTGAATCAGCGTGAATCCAAGTGAGTTGATGGGTTAATGCAGACATTTTATTTAAGATCTGATTGAGGGTGGTAATTTAACTAAATATACTATAGATGTATAGGCTGAGGTGTAGGTGAGCCTACTGTAGGTGAGCTCTGTGTTCATGAAACATCCTGACAGTTCCACTTCAGGTTTTCAGTAGCACTTCACCTGAGGGCTGTTGGTAACTTCACCGGCACCATCGTGAATGTGGTGTAGATGGACTGATCTTGGGTAACACCAAAGGAACCATGGACAATAAATTTGGTTTACTTATGCTGTGCAGTTCAGCTTTATGCCTTGCCATTAAAGTATAGCTAATGTTCAAGAAACATTTAAACAATGCTTTCAGGCACATGGCGTGATTCTTGGGGTGTGCTGTGCAGAGCCAGGAGTTGGACTCCATGGTCGTGATGAGTCCCTTCCAGCTCAGAACATTATATGATCCCTGTTACAAACCTCAGACTCTAAAGATAACCATACTGTAATCTTTTTTCCATTTCTTAAAATCTTCTTACTGATTTATCTTTTCTGTCTGCAGTTGAGTTGAGATGGTTAGTACTCAAATCAGTTTCAAGCCGGGAAAGTGCAGTTTAAATGTTTACCATATTGTTGTCCTTGTTGTATGCAGTGTCTGTCTGTATCTGCTGCAGCTTTGCTAATGCGTGGTGCTGAAATGCACCAGAATTTACTTTTGCAGTTGTATAAACACTTTCTGTGAAGATGTGTGGCAAGAATGTGTGAGACCCCCAGAACTGTGTTTTAGTTTGTATCCTTGCTACCAAGTGGGTGAGTTCTGGCCTGAGTAGCCAAATGTAGCCAGCATCCTCAGCTGACAAAGCCAATTCAGGATAAAAACCACGCTTCTTGACAGTACAGTGATGATGGTGAAAACTAAGTTAACATTTAGGAAAAGATGTGCTCATTTTTTTTAAATGGAGTTGCTTTGATTTGTGGTCATTTTGCTGTGCTGTCCTGGAAGTACTTGTAGAGTTCCAAGCATGCTGCATCAGGCTATGAGTGAGGAACTCTGGTTTAGGGTAACACCTGGTTGGTATTAGGTGTGGTTTATTGACCTGTGCATTGCAAAGGAGTATCCTACTGGGGAGGCTATTAGAAAAAATTACTTTAAAATCTGAATTGGCTGATGGGGAAGTCTGCTCTCTATCTTCAGTACTTTGGAAAATGCTTTTTTTTTTTTTTTTTTCTAAAATGGTGTCCTTTTATTTATAAAGGTTTGTATAACAAAGGATTTATTTACCTTGATGTACCAGTATCTGATGACAGCTGTATAGCAGGTGAGTAAATATTTAATGTTATTATACCTGTGTTTACTCAGTTTCCTTTCAGTTGTCCTTTCAATTGTTTCATGTAATTCTCTGTCTTGGAAGCTGCTTGTCTGTGTCCATGTGTGTCCTCAAACAAAACACTTGAGTTGTGAAACTTTTTCCTGACTAAATGTTTTCAACCCTATTAAAACATTGTTTTTATTGTGTATAGAATTTATTTCAACTTGAATTCTTAGGTTATATTGAACATATATTTAGGTAAGATGAGATTCTTTTATGAGAGTCATGGCATGAATTAATAAGTACCTTCCCAGAAGTTTGTAATGAAAAGGAAGAATAGCATGGAGAATTGTAGCTAGCTTACCAAACATACATGGGTTTTTGACTTCTTTCCAGACAGATGTAAGGTTTTAATAGATACCAGTTCTATTCTTCATGGGTATTGTCATCTCAATTAGTCATGGATTGTGTCTGGGGACTGTGTAGGAGCTTAAACTAGCACAGCATGTGGGCTGCCCTTTGAACAGCTTGTTATGCCGTGATAGCTCTCAGGGGTTTCTGAATTCACTATAATCTGCAAAGGCATACATTGTTCGGAACATGGTCATGCAAAAGTACCTGGCATTGCTGTATAGAGATCATTTAAGTGAAAGTCTTCTAAATACAGGAGACTTACTGCTTAGATAATTGCTTTGGAAGTCTCAGTTCTGGAGTATGTTGGTGGTGTGGGGTTTTTTGTGTCCTACTCCAATCACAGTAGTGATTTAGTCTCCATCCACATTACAAAATCATTTTATTGGCTGGGCACTGGAAATTATCTGTAGTTGATGAGCTGGAGAGTGCAAGGCTTTGATGTCAGTTAGAGTGACTTTAGTGTCTATAAGAAAACATATTGACAGGCATTACTTTCTTAAGGCATGGAGGAATTTTTAATACCTCATATACTATCTTCAGGTTTTTATTCTTTGTGCCTGGGAAATCCTCAAAATTACAGGTACCATGAAAACTGAAGTGTAAACTCATTTTTCTGTTTTAGTACAGTTTCAGTTCAATAAATAAGTTACCAAATTGTAATTTTGAAAGTGATTCTTATTTCAGTGCCACCACTGGAAGGTTTTGTGATGAACAGAGTGCAAGGTGATTACTTTGAAACACTCCTGTACAAGATATTTGTTTCAATAGATGAACATACTAATGTGGCAGAGGTAAGTAAAACTTACCCTGTGTCAGGGCGATAGAAATACTTGAAAATGGCCCAAAGCACACTGCTAAAAACACTTAAGGATTCTGATTGATATCCAGTGATTTTGTTTAGACATATTGCCAGGCTTAAGATCCAACCTGTAGCTTTTACAAGCTTGAAGGAATACCTTCAGTTCAGTGAAACAATTCCATTAGCTGGAATGAATTTACACAGAGGTGGCTAAAGTAGGCTTTTGTATGAGTTAGAACTGGAACAAAGTCTGTTTTGCTGATGTGAAATAAAAAAGTTCAAGTAATTTTTTTCTTTGGCAGTGAAAGCACACAGGGTGTTGGCTTAAAGTAGGAATGTAGCTTTTGCGTAAGCATAGTTTGAGTATGAGAAATATGTTTTCATAAGGTCTTCTCAAAACTTGGTGAATAAATATCTGAAAAATACCCATTAAATGTATCCAGGATTTGTTTCTCTCTTCGTGTGTCTTGTGACATACGTGACTAACCTAAAATGATACATACATGGTTAGCCTAGAAATTACAAAGTTGAAGATAGCCTCATATTTCTTTTGCATGCTTTCAAGTGGGACAATTATGAGGTTTTGTGCTCTTTTTTCATCGTATTTGATGCAGACAAAATTTCTTCTAATAGTACAGGCTGGGTTTAGATGTAAGACCAACAAAAAGGTGCCAAAGCCCACCAAAAAGTGAATTACGTGCCCTGTTAATACTGTATTGCTGACTCATCTCATCTTTTTTTTTTTTTATTAGCTGGCAAATGTGTTAGAGATTGACTTATCTTTAGTAAAGGTATGTGTATGCAATGCATTTGTTTAACTGGATACAGAAAGTTCACTGTCTTGCAACCTTGGTTTCATACAGCAGTTCCTTACTCTGTATGTATGTTCCTGCAGAATGCTGTGTCCATGTATTGTCGGTTAGGCTTTGCTCATAAGAAAGGCCAAGTAATAAACCTGGATAATCTTCATCCATCATGGAAGAATGTTCCTTCGGTAAACAGACTGAAGTAAGTGTCTTTACTCTTTCTTAGGCTTATTTTTCTCATTGAAGGGAAAACTTAGAACCAACATCTGATTTTAAAGCTATTGGTTGCTTTCTTTGACTTCTGCAATAACAAATCTCATTTGGCTTTCTAATGCGTATAATGACAAGAATGCTTGATCCGCATGTTAATCTGAGGATGAGGAATGGTAATTCAGACTGTAAATTCAGAGTACTCCATTTGGTGCTGTTACTTAGTGCTGGCTTTTTCACCTTTGGGTACCTAGTTGCTCACTTTTTCAGCAGATGAATGTGCATTTGTTTTACACTCCTGGGGCTAGAAATAACAGCTGTCAGTGTGCTATTAGAGAGGCTGTGGCTCTTGGCACTGCTGGCAGTGAATATGTGCATAGAGATCGCTTGTTTGGTGTAAGGAACCATTGCAATTCTGTCAGTGACATTCTCACATACCTGTGCATCGATACCACTCCCAGGAAAGGGCAGATAATACCAGTCAACAAAGAGTTCTCCAAGCTGAAATGCCAAATTGGATTAGTTAAGAATTGTCAGGTGCTTTTAGTTCAATATCTGCTAAGCCATTTAAAATTTACTGCTATGCCTGTTTTCTTTAATGCTTCTTCAGACTGTGAGAACAAAGTGGATTAGATTTTTTCCATTGGATTCTTCAATTATGGTGGTTTGATTTTTCAGGTCTTTTCACAATCTGATATTTTCAACCCCCCAATAAACCTTTCTGCTGAAGCTAAAGCAGGACCCTGAGGGTTATTAAGCTTGGCTGATTTAGGGCTTAGACATATTGAAAGGCATGTGTTGGGTATGCCTGTGCATGGACTACTAGCACTGGAAGGCAGAGATACTTCTCTGGTGCTGCAGTGACCAATAGATGTGGATTTTAATTCACATTGATAGGAGTACTTTGGATCCTCAGAAGATGCTGCTTTCCTGGGACAGTGGGGAAAACAGAAGTCCTATACAGGAAGCTGGGTCATCAGCCACAGATACAGATACCAACAGTCAAGATGATCCAGGTTAGCACTAATAGTAAATTTTAATACATTAGGATCAATTATTTTTATGTTTATAGAGTGGCACAGGCTGTAAAGAGGTCTAGAAATAAGTTAGACTATATAGATCCTTTTGTCATATGGACTATTCAGTGGGGGAGGTGGTATCTACTTCTTGGTTTAATAGTCTTTAGCTAAATAGCTTTTTTCTGAAGATGAGACTGATCTGTATTGTGGATATAAATTGATGCAAAGATACCAGCTTCTGAATTAAGTTAATCAGTAGTTTAATAGTAAGGAGGGAATTTTGTTTTACTTGGTATGGTGATAACTAACGTATTTTTTTCTTTGTTATTAGATTTAATTAAACTTGATGATACTGTTTTTAAATGAAACAGATGTGATCATCTACTTCCTTTTTGTTTTCTATTAGCTGAAACAGCCAGCGTGAGCAGCCTGAACCTGTCCAGTGGACACACAAAGCGCATTGCCTTCCTGTTTGATTCTACCCTTACAGCCTTTCTAATGATGGGGAATCTCTCACCAGTATGTCCAAATTGTTTGATGTATTATGCCAAGAATAAATATGTAGAGCTTTAAATTACTCTGACATCAATATAATACAGCTTTATTTAAAAAATAAATATTAAAAAAAATCTCTATTATTTTTAAGTAGTTTGCTTAATATAACTTTTACTTGCCCATTCTCTTCTCAAAGAAGACAGTTTTGTTCTGTTGTTCCAGAACTTGAAAAGTCATGCAGTCACAATGTTTGAAGTTGGGAAACTGTCAGATGAGAGTCTTGACAGCTTCTTGGTGGAGCTGGAAAAGGTAAGTTGTTACATGTTGGGCAAAATGCTTTTTCAGCACTTGAAGTGTTAAAGGGTCCAACTCCACCTTCAAAGATAAATCTAGAAGGACAACTGTAGAATTATGTAGGAGCAGTGCTGTCAATTGCTGTATCATTTCATACCAGTCAGGATGACTGGACACTTCAATCCTTTTACCTAAAGACTGAATCATGGTTCTGATATATAGATATTGTCTTTGTGTACTTTTTGACTGTTCCACTAGCATGGCCAAGACCTGCTTTTCATTTAATAGTTGCTGTAGATCACCTTTGGATATAAGCTGCAGGGTTATTACTCAATTACAAAGCTTTAGAATTCTAATTTGTTCATCTTTCCTTTAGTGTAATTAATGCTTATGTAAACAACCTGCCACTTGTATGCATTTATTTTGTTTCTTGTTTAGGTTCAAAGCACAGGGGAAGGGGAAGCACAACGATACTTTGATCACGCCCTCACACTAAGAAACACGATCCTGTTTCTGCGGCATAACAAAGACCTGGGGTCACAAGCTGTGCAGCCTGATCAGCCAAATAATGGTACTGTGAGCACTTTCAGAAATCCTTCTTAGTTGGTTTACTTATCTGCCATAGACTCAGCTTTCTGCCCTTGCTGCTTTTGTAGAAAGCAGTCAGTATCCTACTTGCTTAAAAATATTTTGGAATATTTTTCATCATCCTTTGAGACTGTGTTATTGGGTTTGCTTGTTGAATGACGGATTTGGTTAACAAGGCTTGCACTTAAGATCTAGAGCAAGAGATTAAAGCGTAATGAAGGCAAGACAAGCTGAACTTGAGAAAGAGATTGTTTCAAATCACATGCTTCTGAAAGCCATATAGAGGAGTAGTTTTTTCAGAGGAGTAATTCACAGCTGTTCTGTCAAAGAAATATTTTTCAAGCCATGAAAATGAATGTATATTCTTCTAATGGGGATAATTTTTTAGTGGTGTTTTTTTTTTTTAACTTAGGTAACTTCCTCAGTACCTCTGTGTTTATTTCCTGGGTTCAGTTAGTTGGTGAGGAACTAGTTCAGTCTCAGACAACCCTGTATGCCTAGAATTGCTAAAATTTTGTGCCGATTTATTAAAATTCACCCCAATTGTTTAAAACTTCATTGTGGAAAATACTGCACTAATGGCTTAGCAGAGAATGGAAAATCTAAAATCATGGTTTGTGTTTGTATGTTCCATTTTAAGTGATAATTTAAGAATCTTGTATTTTGAACATAGGGTTCCCCTTGGACTTGTTACGATGTGAGAGTTTGCTCGGTTTGGATCCAGCTACCTGCAGCAGAGTTCTCAACAAAAATTACACTCTGCTGGTTTCCATGGCACCGCTCACCAATGAAATTCGACCTATTAGCAGCTGTACACCCCAGGTGAAAAAATGCTGAGGGATTTGTCCCTCCCTCCCCCTTCCTAATAGCTTTTTTGGATACATTTGTTAGATGTCCCTTTTAAAGTGACCAAATTATTAGCGTGTAGAATATCACTGTAATTAATCTAATAAAAAATGTTAAGTTGAGGAAACGTGAATATTTAGTAAATTAAGTTTGTTTAACTTATTAACAGTTTTTCTGTTCAAATTAGTGTCAGTGACAGACATTTTAGTTCTTGAATTTGGATTAATAGAAAATACTGTCACCTTTCTGTGAAGAGTCTTGTATCACTGGACTAAGTACCTAGAATATAGTCAGTAGAGAGTAATACATTTGTACTTCAGTGCTGAAAAACTGGATTTCTATTTCTTTAAAACTGTTGCTTCTTAAATTAAATCTGTATGTATGATGGTTGCAATATGAAGTTATTTCTAATTTCTTGAATAATCTCTCTTCAGCATATTGGGCCTGCAATACCAGAAGTCAGTTCAGTTTGGTTCAAACTGTATATATACCATATAACTGGACAAGGACCACCCTCCCTGTTGCTCTCTAAAGGAACACGTCTTCGAAAACTTCCAGATGTTTTTCAGGTAGTCTGCGCATGGATTTATTCTCCCTTCCTTCTCCAAGTGTTTCAAAGCGATAACGGTTGAAGTCAGAGGTACAATTCATTGTAGATGATGTTCCTTTTCTAGAAGCTAGTTTTATGTAGCATCTTGGTTTGTTTTCTTTCAAGGTCGTGAAAAAGGAATGCTATATATGTCTCTGTCAGAATGAGACTCCAGTATATTTAATGCCACCCCTTTCAAGTCCGGTGTAAAATGTGGTATGCAGTCTTAAGAATTGAGGTTTGTTAGCCCATCCACAGAGAGTGCTACAAAGATGTAGAAGAGCAGTGTGAAAAGATGGAGACCTAGTATATTGTGCTTTTTTTTTAGTATTGTGCAAGAAACGTCACTTCTACACATAATTCTGCCTGTTTAGAAGATAGCTATCATGATCACTTCCAGTTTGTCCAAATCTGTGCTGGAGACTTTGGAGTTATTGGCTGTAATTCTCCCTGCAATTTAAGTGATGGAATAATTTAATAGAAGTTGCATTAGGTTGGAAAAAAGGTCTTCCTGTCCCCGTAGGCTGGCTTGTAGCAGTGTCTGGAAGCAGGGGGTAGCAGCACATTAAGTAATATGTCCTTGTAAGACCTTTCCACTCTCCTGCATGTTCTGGTTCGGAACTCCCTGAGCTGCATGTGATTCTCTGTACACAGAGATTGTGACTCAAATTCTTGGTTCTGCACTGATGAGCTGATTTCCTCAATTCCTTCCAGCCTTGAATCCACCTAACTTTTTAGTGTCCATACAGTGCTTTGGCAAGGAGTCCCAGAAAACAGCACAGGTGATCAACTTCTGCCTGAAAAATTTCAGATGCTGCCTTCTGCCATTCTGTCTCTGAGATGCTAATAAAGACAAATGTACCACAAAGGAACACTGCTGGATATTCTGTATAGTAGACAAATGTAGGTGGAACTGGCCATGACAACTTCTAAACTTGCCCAAACCAGAAAACCTTTGCATCCATTGACTTTGATTTGAAATGCCATGGGCATTTAGCAGTGTTTGGGTTTTGCTGCTTACAGTGGAATTTACAAAATAGTATTGTTCAAGTTTATAATTGCAGAGAGGCCTCTACAGTTTTCATCTCATTTTTTTCATCTTGTAGATTCTTGAGGAGCTAAATATATTAGAAAGGTATTGAGATATTCAGAGAGGGACTGCATTCTTTGGTGTACCTACATCAGCAGTCCTCTCTAGCACTAGGATTTGTAGATTCCATTCCTCAAACCTTTCATGTGTCCCTTCCCTTTATGATTTCAAAAATTTTGTACATACCTCCATTTCTAAGATTTACTGTAAGATCACATAGGATTAAGTGAATCAAGTCTTCTAGAGCAGAAGGCATTTTGTAAGGATATTGGTGATGACTTTGCTTCAAACCCTAGTCTGTCATTAGTTTAAACCACCAGTACATGTATGGATTGTGCACTTTTATTAGTAAAAAAGCATTCAGTGTGGTAGCCTTGGAAAACTTCAGTATTGCATGAATCTCAATGTGCTGATAGGACAGATTTTCTTGAACTAAATGATCTCCCAGTCTGGACTTTTTTCCTCTGTGGGAATATGAGTGCTCTCTCCTGCTGCTGTTTTGTAATGTCATTTTCTTAGGGAACTGTCAAGAGGTTTCTAGAAATCTTATGGAGATGCAGTGGAATTGAATCTTGAAAACTGAGACACTAGGAAATTAATTAGTGGTTTTGTCTTCCTGTTTCCCACCCTGCCCTTGATAGGTGTTTTGGGGGTTGATTTATCTTTGTTCATTGCTGGGAGTGTTAGTTTATCCATCTTATATTTTCCTTGAAATTTATGTGGGATTATATTCATCTCCGGTTTGCTAGAAGGCTGCTGCAATGGCCATGTAGCTCTACAGGACTTGGTGGCAGATACTTCCTGTCCAGAATAGCATCTTAACTTTGAGGTTGGCAAACTTCTGTCTTTACCAGGAGTACAAACATGAGTGATCCTTGGTTCCAAGTACAAGACTGTAGAGCTGTAGTTACCTATGGTAACTTCCTAGTTGTAACAATATACTAATGCTTAACTCTTGTATTTCACTTAATGTGCTTAGATAATTCATTACTACAATAAACACTTTGAATTTCTCTCTTCCAGGGTTATGATCGCTTACTAATAACATCTTGGGGTCATGACCCAGGAGTAGTTCCTACTTCAAATGTGCTCACAATGTTGAATGATGCTTTAACACATTCTGCTGTTCTAATTCAGGTACAGAGTGCTCTGTATAAATGATGAAAACCTGCATAATTTTTTGAGTTAAGCTGTTACATGGTAGAGGCTATTAACAATGTAGAAGAGCTGCACTTTTGCCAAGAGCTGAAAAATATGTTTAACTTCTGTGGGCAGTGCTGCTGTGATTCAGTGGTGGTTAAGACACGGGTTTTGGACAGAATTCACATTATGTATGTGTTACTGTTTTGTGGGCAAGCATAACAAGTTTTGGTAGCTAAAGTAGGGGAGATAGTAAACTGAAATGAAAGCAAGGGGCCCACAAGCTTTTTAGACAGCAGTGACACAAGGTAACCAACCGGTATTATGAACTGTTACTGAAGAAATGCGCCTTTTCAGACTGCTTGGTATTTAGGCTCTTACAGTAAAGTATGAACAAAACATGCTGTTTATCATAAACAGCAGAATAGGTTGAACTTTTCTATTTGGGAGAAGTAAAATGGCTTCCTCGACAATTTCTTTGGTTCAGCTGAAATAGTCTTTGAATTAATCATTTAAATAAACAGATGTTTTAATATTGTTACAAACATAAAATTGCACAGTCTCAAAGGCCAACTTATAAGCAGCCTGTGACTGCTGAAAAATGTTCTGTATGCAGGGGTGGAAGCTCCCTTTTGCTCCAGAAGTGCTCAGCCTTTAGAAAATACTTTTGTAGCCAGTAATTGGAGAGAAAAATTGCTCCTCTTCAGTGAAACTTAGCCTCACTGTGTTTACCACATGCATTTTAAGGGGATAGGTGGGGTACTTCAGTTGTTTCTGCTAAGGAAGACCTTTAATGCATAAATACCTCCATTTGTTTGTTTCATCAACTTGGCTGGTACTCCTTAAAAGGGAGCACAAGTGAGACTGAGCTAAGCTGATGAGTATTTTTTCTGTTCCTAATTTAATTTCTTGATGTTCAGGGGCATGGCATGCATGGAATGGGAGAAACAATGCACATACCTTTCCCTTTTGATGAAGCTGAGCAACAGGGAGGTAACTGATCATCTTCTGTGTAATTTCTACATTACATTACACATCTATTGCACATCACCTTGTGCAGTAAGGTTGTAATAATCCTTTTAAAACAAATTTTGTTGATCTTATGAGTCATATGAGAAAATGGTAAGTTTTAAATGGTTGACAAGTCTGTTCTGAGCTTAGAGGTATCACCTTCCCCTTTGTATCTTCTCTGACCTAATTAGAATCTGTTTTCTGGCCTCTCTTCCCTCCTAACACAGATGTAAAGAAGTAACTTCCACAAATACCTCTAAATCTTTCTTTGTGCCTACTTACTTACTAACTAGCATATTTATTAACTGCATAAATAATTCTTCCATATATTACATTGAGCATTTCTTGACTGTTAGGTGAGAACATAACTGAACAAACCTTGATTATTAGCACCAGGAACCTACTACCAGGAGGTTTCTTCCCCAGGAAAAGTTTTGCTAGCAAAATCTATGCCTTCAAAGTCTGCCTAGCTCAACTGATTTTGAAAGGCAAGAATTAACATCTTCCCAAAACTCCTTGATGAGTAGGACAGAAGCTTTGCAAAGTTGAGGCCATAACCTCTCCAAGTGAGAGCTGCCATAAAAGTGTGAATTTCCAGATACAAAATCTAAAATTTTTTAAGCTACCACTTAGAAAAGTCTGGCACAATTAGAAATAAAATTAACTTCCTCATTTAGTTTTTACTAGGTTCAAAATTTGTTACTTTTATGTTTGTACTCTCTGACATGTCTGGTTTTTCATTTAGTATCAGTGGAAGAAACCCTGAAGTTCGAATCTCTCAAGTCCTGACATGAACAGCTCAGTGTTAAAATCTGTTGTTAAGCTCTAATGCTGTATTCTAATTCTTCAGAATTTCAGATGTGAAGCATATATCTTGCATTGAATTTGCCATAAAAGACTCTGGCACTGAAAGAGCTGGACACCCGATTCCTAGCTGAACCTTGCCATTTCTGCTGTCTGAATATCTCTATGTAGGAGGGAGAGATTGTCTTCTGTTTGCATTTTTCTTTCTCATTTGCTCTATTACTGTACTATAAAATACCATGTCATGCTTGTTGTTATCCCATATATAACAATGTGATCACTAAGATGCAGCATTACAAGCAGGAAAAATCCAAATAAAAAACTTAACCTGGCCTAGAGAGGAACCACATGGTTATGGGGGAGACCTCTTGTAAGCTGGAGTATGTTTTGTTTCCTCCTTAGCCTTCTCTCGTGTGAACATGGGCATTCATACGGCTTTAAAAATACTGAGAAACAAAGTGGACTTGCAGCATTTTTGTGGCTATGTCACAATGTTGAATCCTTCAAGTCAATGTGCTAACAGAAAGCTGAGTGATGCTTCTGATGGAAGAGGTTTGTTACCAATAATTGTCTTTTTTGTCTGTGTCCCCTTAATTTCACATACAGTTACTTGAGCAAAGGTGAACATAAGCTTAAATTCTTTGATTTATAACTCTACAAAATACTATCCAACACAGATAGGAACCCATTTTGAGTGTAAATCTATTGGCAGTAGGCTTACTTCCCAATTCTTCTTTGAGACTAGCTCAGAAATACCAAATAGAGATTGATAAATGGCTGAACTAGAACAGTCAGTGAAGGGAAAAAATACTTTTTTAAATATTACAAACAAATTGTGTCATTTTTATATGCCAGAACTTAATCTTTCATAAGTGTTGAGGATCCCTAAATAACTCTTCAGTCCCAAAATGAGTCAGGCCCTATGTTTCTCTCTATCCCTTCTTCCAGTTTTATAGCTTTATAGTCCTTGGGCAGAGGCAACCAAACTTACATTCATGTTTGTGTTTATGTAAGAATTACTTTGCCTTTAGGAGAGACTGAACTAGCATCAGGATCTGATGTAAATGGGAGCACAGAATCATTTGAGATGGTAATAGAAGAACCCTCAATGGATTCTGCAGTCAAGCAAAGCCTTGAAGGTAAAAACATGACAAACGGCTTGTATTAAACATTTACCTTGTTTTTAGGGATCTGAATTCATTGATTATTCTCTGCGGCAAGTCCAATGCTAAATTCCTCTTCAGATTCCCTTATATATTTGAGCAGTTCAGTAAATGACCTGTCTTCAAAAAGCATGAACTGTCTACTGGATCCAGATCTAAGACTGTTGACCCCCAATGAGCTTTCTTGCCTTTTTTTCCCTAACACTTCAGTTATCTCTTGTTTTTATTTCTGTAGTACCCACAACTGAACTGGAATGGGTTCCCCTGGAATTATGCTTTGGCATTCCACTTTTCAGCTCTGAGTTGAATCAGAAAGTCTGCAGAAAAATTGCTACTCATGGATTATGTAGAAAAGAAAGGTGAGCTGTAATTTATTGGCTGCAGCTTTAACAGGTAGTGTGTATTATGTCTGGAGCTTCTGTAAGAAGAGATACCTACAACTACATGACTATAAAGCAGAACTGAGCTATGTTTATAGAGTAGGTAATTCTGATGTGTAAGGGAGTTGTTTTTTGGCTCATAGATAAGTACAAGTAGTCCTTAGTTGTGGTAAGATAAAGATTAGGCTTTTTTTATAGTTTCTGTAATGCAAAAATTAATTCTTTGTTGTAAACTGTCTATGAGCAGATCAGGAAAAAAGTAAATTTGGGTGCCTTCCTACTCATTTTCCCTTCCTAGCCTAGCACAGGCTTTTTTTCCTCCTCCTAATTGTTCTGTAGTGGAGGAGGAAAGCTTGCTGGTAATGCTTTGATGCAAAATGCATTTAGCTCTTACGGAAATTTTCTTTACTGTTGGTATCATACTTGATCAGTTTAGTCACAGTTTATGATCCAGCTATCTAATGCTTTTTACTGCAGCTTTTCTTTATGAAAGATTATTCTTTCAACAATGGGGTTTTGGGGTTTGTTTCTCTTGTTTTGTGGGGAATTGGGGGTTTTTATGGATTATTTTTTGTGGCTTTTTTTTTTCCCCTAAGGCATGATTCTGGAAATCAAAAGTAAGGGTGCTTGAAAATAAGCTCAAGGTTCTTACAGTAGTTGACCTGCTTGTAACAGTGTGTCACTAATATATTTAATAAAAGTCATGTTACCAGACTGTCCTATATAAGAATGAGTCTAATGTATTAGTATCTTACATAAAATAATATTTTTCAATTGCAATAGTTTCATTTTACTTAGTATAAATAGTGTGGAAAATAGCTTTTACCTGACTAGACTCGAGCAGATGAGTCAAGCACCTCTTCAGTGATTACCGTATTATCAAGCTTTATGTGTGAAAGCTTTTAACTTGGTCACATGATGTTAGATACTACTGGAGTTATTTGTGAGCAAGTTACTACATGGGTACTTTACTAGTGAAAAATTGTGTTCCTTGACCATAGCTTCTTTTCTTTTGTTTTTTCCAGCCTTCAAAAACTCCTACATTCCAGTAGAAAGCTGTCTCTTCAGGTCCTTAATTTTGTTCATTCATTCCAGGTAAGAAGCAATAATAATCCAGATGTTAATCATTCTGTATGGTCTGTCATCCCTTTCTGCCCTCTTGCCTTTCTTGGGTGTATGGAAACATACGTGGTTTGTTTTATTTGTCTTTTCTTCAAATGGTACCAGTATTAAGCACTCAAGTGCTACTTGAAGGACAAAGCAAGTACTTCTCTATCCCTTCTCTAGCCTCACTTAATACTTGTATCAACTCTGTGGTTGCTCCTGGTGCGTAATTATTTTCATTGTTTTTTAGGACACTTGCTCAGCAGAGTTGTCCTTCACTCCTCCTGCTGTAACACAGCCTACTCTGCTGGTTATGTGGTGGCTGCTTGGATATGTTGGAGAGATTTACTGCTAACCAGGGAGATGCTAATTTTATCTGCCTCTCAAGTCAATGTGTTTCCTTAGAAAAAAAAATATATTAACATGGATTTCATTTTTGTACTTGTCCTAAGATCCTCTAGACCTTAGTGTTCAATGAGTATAAATACATAAAACGACATACTCTGGAAGGATTGTTTAAGAGTGTAGGTAGGAAATAGGGATCTTGTGTAGTAAGCAAAGAGGAATGCCAGGTCTGCAGCCTGCTCTTAATTCTGCATGGAAGCAAGCCATGTGCATGTGTAACATGGGATCTGCTTAGCTGCTCTGTCTTACGATACTTTTCTCTAAAACTCTGGGTTTTCAATAAGATAATGAATTTGCAGGTTATTTAACCAGGTAGTGTTATGGACGCTGTGATCCTGAAACTGTCTCTTGATGAGAATGTTGGAGATTCCCAGTAGGTTTGAAGCCCTGAAACCAACTGTCTGTCTCAAGTGACTCCTGTCCTAATGTGTTAGATGTTATCTCTGAGATACACTTTTCTACATGATGACTGTAGAAAGGGGGAAAAAAAAAGTGCTGATGAGAGTTTTAATATGAGAAAACCAAACTTCTGAGAAATAATACCTTCAGCATATGGTCAAGTAATTGCCTCCAAATACATGTATCCATCTTAGCATGGTAGAGGATAAATAGCAGTCTGATAGCTGTCCTGAAGATTTTAGAGATTTCCATTTATTTTTTCTAGGTCTTCAGTTTTAAGTCCCAGTTTTCCCTAGAGGTTTGTTGGAAGGCAAATTATGCATGCACAGATGCAGCTGAGGCATCTGTATGCTTATTTTATTTTGTTTATTCTGTTTTTACTTCATAATTATTTGGTATTTATTGGATTATAGTAACACACTTCAGAAACTCAAAGTGTATTTGCAGATTAGATTAATCTGTCATATTCTTTGCTTTGAAGACACGGTTTTCTTCTTTTTGCTTTTAGGAAGGTATTTCAACGCTGGATCAGCTCCATGATGCTGGTTCTTCAAGTTCACTTCTGCAGCCGATTTCTGCAGATATGGGTGTTCCTCTTCCTGCCAAGAATCTCATGTTCAAGGAAGGTGTATTATCTGAATGGAATGGATGGGCCCCTTCCTCAGTTTTTTTCAACCACACCTAAGGAACAAGTCAAATAGAGGTTTCGTGCATTGATCACTAAATGCCTTTCTCCTATTACGGTTAATTCCTAGTGCCAACCCCTAAGAAGTGTACTGCTGCTGCAAGCATAACCCATGTAAAAGTAGTGTTACAAAAATGTGTTGTGTTGCAGTATTGGGGAAGTACTTAAACTGTCTAGAACTTGTTACTCATTACTGCATATCTTGCTGCAACAGAGAGCTTTTTAGCTGTCAGCACTATTTTTATCTTGAGACAATCTTTCTTTTATAACTAAACATGCCCTTTCTAGGCTTTCTGATGATTGTTAAATTTCTATGCTGTCACCACAAAATTGCAATAGTAGTTTTCTATGTTCGTTACTCAGACATAAATTCTGTTTAGTTTTGTACTGTATTACTGAAAATCTTTCTGTATAAAGGTAAGAGATTTGATTCTTCCTCTGAAAGCTCAGTGATACCAACTGATTAAATAAAAATATCATGATGATATGGGGCATTAAGGATTGTTGAATTCTGTAGTTCAGCTTAATGCTGGGGCCTTGACAAATCAGTACAATGGAAGGAGGAGGCTGAGTTAGGGCAGACTCAGTGTCCTGCTGATGACCTAAGGCCACTGCTGATGAGTGGTTCACTTCCACCCCTGTCAGTATTTGGTGGAGGTATGGAATTGTGGAAGATTTGAGGTGGTTATCTCTGTTCGCAGAGTTCTTAATGATAATTGATTCATCCTCCTCTTGGTGTGAAACCAGGAGTGTCTGAGATTTGATCCCACTGGGAGTCTTTTGCTGTAATTTGAAGCTGGTGATGATTCCTGTGGGCAAACTTCTGTTGTTATAAATTGAATTTAAGGTAGATAACTAATTCTGTCCTGTTGATTAATGTTTGAAAGAACAGAGGTCTTGATTTTTCACATCAGTCATTAGCAAAGGAAGATAACAGCAGAGGATGTGAAGACAGAAACTTCAGTGAATCTGTGTTCCTTGAACTATTAGCTGTTGATCATGACAAAAATTAACAGTAAGCTGTTTCATCTAAATAATGTTCTGGCTTTATTTGTAGGGGATGACTTTATGTAGCATGATTTTACTTTTGTTTATATTAGGTATTAACAACTTACTGCCAGCTTTAAAATGTCTGTCCCGTTCAGCACATGAGGAGAACAAGCGATGCAGTGTGTTAAGACTTCTCTGCTAGCTCCCTTCTTTACTAGAACTGCCTTGTTTTAAATAGTCATAACTAAAAGTGAGACTTTATCATCCTGTCATTACTATCCTGCTACACGTAATAGCTCAAGGATCTGTGGCACAGATGGTGCTGAACAGCAGCAAGGAGAAAAATGGCAACATTTGGGTTTGTGTCCTGTTCTGCATGAAAAAAACACGTCAAAAGCTTGAAGAGGACAAATGTACCATGATAGGATAAAGCAGTGACTTAATTTCCAACTGTGAAGATCCCATTCTTTTTCATTGGCTTCACGTGCATTCCTGAAGTGTAAGAGTAGGACTTGTGCTGTAAGAAACTGAAAGTCTATAGTTCTTCAGTTTGCTCAGTGCTGCTTTCTTACATCTGTTTTTTTCTGGAATTTTACCGGCAGCAGCTGAGCTTAGTAGCATTCTGCATATGTCACAGTTACATTATCCATATAAAGTTGATCATTTACACTACAGTGACTTTTTGTACTGGACATGCATATTCTCCATAGCAGTTTTTAAGTTGCCTTATTTCCTCCAAAGTAAATTAAAGAGGAATTGGATGTCAATCTGCTAGAAATAGCTGAGAAAACCTTTACTGTGAGAACTGTTATGTGGAGATTAGGCCAGTACCTGGCACTGTGGAGGAACTTAGTAGTAGGTGATGGCTTACACTTTCAGGGCTATAGATGTTACTTTAAGTGCTACTGTGAGCTGCAGTAGGTGAGCTAGTTTGCTATGTTGTATTGAATTTTGCCATGCACTATCCATACTAGTATGTAAAGTGATGATAGTGCAAGTTGTATAAAAGTTTGAAAATAGATGAAAACTTACTGTTCTCACTGCATATTCTTCAGTGTTGCTGAGTGAAGGATATCCTTTGTTATTAGGTTGTCTAAAGTAAAGTTTCTAAATAAAAGTAGCCTGTTCCTCAGAGTTGGTTAATACCCATAAATCTTACAGTTAATGGTGAGAATTCCAGATGTGTTGCAGTTTCTTAGAACTCAAGCCACCCTAATTTAGGGGCTTCAACACTAGTTTAGGAGCTTAAATATTCAAATCTGCATATCTGATGTTTACTGAATAAATTGCAACCAAAGAAGTCTATTGAAATTCCTGACACTAGTACAGCACCAGTGCTTGAGATGGTCAACAGGCTTCAAACTATGTGACTTTTGTTTTAAATACAGTGTAAACACCCAACAGGTCTCAAAGATCTTCATACCAAAAGAATCTATTTTATATTGTTTTGCAAATAAAGACAAATTAAATCAATTTCTTCAGGTAGTTTTATTGACTGTGGGGAAAATCACGTGCATTACATATTGTGAAGCTGTTTTAAGTTTCTGTTTCAGCAAGATTTTTAACTTGCAGAAGACAGCTTGGCTTCATGCTCTGGCACAACCCAAGTAGTACTGAAGCTAGATGGATATACCTGAAGATGTTCAGGAGCCAGCTAAGAAGTGTGTTACATTTGTTTTCAGTTTTTTTGATCATGACTTATTGCACTTTTTTCTTTTCCTTCATTATTCTCAAATTTTCTCTTACTTTCTTCAGTGTTTCAAATGGTTTGTATTTTGGAAGTTTTAAGTACAACTGTAACTGAATACAGTTGTGCTCCTCTAGTGTGACATTGTTAATATTACACATTGAATTGTACAAAGTCTGTGTTCAGTTAAATTATTGGCACATGTAACAAATGTTTACAAATAAACTGTGGTGTAGGTCAAACCATGTGCAGCATCCTTCTCATGCAGTACTTTTATTCTTGGGCACAGCTCTAAAATGTCTCTCTGTCACCGTAGTGCTCAAGCCCACCAAATGTCACTGAAGTATCTTTTTCCCAGTACACCAGCAGTTCTGCAGAGATGCAGTTTAATCAGTGGAAGCCCTCTCTTCTAGTGTGGTCTTTCCCATCCCAAGTACTTAACCTGTGAGGAGAAGGGGAAGGATAAGAGCATTGTGTATGCTGCATCTCCTCCAGCCACAATCTAAACCTGGAGTTTTGGATGCTGGGTATTTGAAGGCTCTTGTGCATGTGGTGTCTTACCTGTTTGCTTTGGCTATGGACAGTTTTTTACTAGGAACTTGAAAGAAATGAGACCAAAATTCCTTATGTAAGATCATGCAGGGTGGGGATTCATTTTAGCAGTATAACTGTAATGAATCTGGCGTCAATATGAAAAAAGAAATACAGACCTAGATGTTGAAAGAAACCAAATAACCTCCTCCTTGTGCTTAAACCTTCCTTTATTCTGGCCTGGATTTATTGAGAATGTGTATGTAACTACCTTTTTCTATGTTTTTCCTCTTCACCATTTGTTCCACTGGAAAACTCCTGATGCGTGTCTCTAACTTTGTCATCGTGATAGAGCTCAAGGCTCCTTTTGCACCACAAAGAAATGTATCTGGTTTTATTGTTCAGCACTTGAAGCTAGTGTTAATCCTCCCCCCAGTCCCCCGGAACAAAGCCAAGCTTCTTAACGCTTCTTGGAAATGGCTTTGGATTACTTTGATAATCAAGATTGCTTTCTTAGGAGCTACTTGGTATGAAAGATATCTTTTGGAAATGGTCCTCCTGGTGAGGGCAGGTTGGGGCTGGGCAGGGTATAGGAATGGAGCTGGGCCTGGAAACATGGAGTCCTTGTGGAGCTGCAGTGAGGTGCTGAGCTCAGGGTTCCATCTGGTACACACAGAGTTGAGTGAGGTGGGACAATGGCCTCAGGTTGTGGCAACCTGAGTCTCTGCCCTCAGCTACACAGGCTTTAGGGCTTTAGGGCTGCGCAGGACTCCTCTGTGCAAACTCCTTTGTCCTTGATTGTGCAGAATTGCACAGAAGTGAATTGAAAGTATCACACTGATGGAGGCATTAGTTTGTGATACCTTTGATACATTAAATTATTACATTCAGCTAGGGAAAAATGGAAATGAGAAGAAACTAATGACTAGGAGAGGGGAAGGATAATAGTCTAGAAAAAGTGTTGGGAGAAGGGGGAAGCATCTTTCTGACTTGTTATGTCATAGAGCTTGCTGTTAACAGAATAAAGAAATGGAAATACATCTTTTAATTACCTGTGCTCAGGGACCATTCCTTACTCACCCCTGCCAAAAAAAAGGGAAATAATCTAGACACAAAAATGATAAGTGCCAAGGTTGTGAGCAGACAGGGAAGTAGGGAGTATAAACAGAATTGGAAAGTACTCTGATAGCTTATTTTTTGAGCTTTCTGAGCTTCAAAAAATCAGCATGAATTGGCCTGGATTGTATGTTCACAAGATGTATTAAAGTGTTGAAAAAGTGTATGAAGTATTACTCCAGTCATTTGTAAATTAATTCTGATTGAGTAGCTGTGTACTCTGAAGCCATCTGCTTGTTTAACTGTACCACAGTGTGAGTGATGTAGTAGGACTTTTCTAGACACACAAGTGTCCTGTAGGTGTCAGCACGTCTCTTGCTATTTTCCTGACTTCCAGCAACAGGAGTAGCAGGAAAAAACAGTGGATTTTTGGAGGGGTTGGTTGGTTTTTTTAAATTAAAAGTATTCAAGTGCATGTTCTTTGCTAGTGAATACTATTTAGGCAAAGTTTTATATAATTAACTGGCACAGCTCTCCTTACTCGATAAAGAGGCTTCAGAAAATTGACTTGGTTAAAATGCTACATACAGAATATCATATAGCTATTTATAAAACTATCTAAACAATAGGACTAAGCCTTTGGCAAATATTGAAACAAATGACATTCACCAGCTGTAATGTGCTCTGCCATATGTGACAGCATCTCTTAGGTTAAGCATTAGCTCCAGGTTGGCAGAGTTCTGACTTTTGAAGCAGTCATGAACCTCAGTGTGAGGTATAGGACTTACAAGCAGCTGGTTCACATTCATGTTTGTTCACCTGCTGTAAATCCAACAAGGGCAGGCATACTTGAACCCAGCCTTCCTGGAGCACTGGAGTCCAGCTCTGGAAGGGTCATTCAGTTATGAGTAAATGTGTGTGACTCAAGTGTCTGAGCAACATGGAGAACTTGGGTCTGAAACACCTTGGAAGAAGGAGGAGAAACATGGTTTAGTGCTGCTTACAGAACATTTATTTTATAATTGTGGTTGGGAGGATGAAAGAGTTAATTTAAACCTTCTTTTTAATGCATAGGAAGAAAATAGGCATGGAGCACCCTCTCTCTTGAACTTGGTACTCTCTCAGCAGCCTGGCAAGTCTGATGATATCAGCATAGCCACTTGATTCAGAAAGAGATTTGGGGTTTGTATTTAGAAGACTGCTGAAGTTCAGTTTTGTAGCATTCTGTGCTTTTCTTGCTCTATATTGATCCTGGTTAGCATTTTGTCTAGGCTGTCTCTGAATTTCTGACCTCATGGATTAACTAAAGAGCTCTTTTCCTTGACACTTTTTTCCAAGGCAGTCCAAGAAAGTATTATTAGCTGAATTTCCATACGGCAGTTTCTAAAGTATTAGTTTCTTTGGCTAAGGAGTGTGATTTTGTTGGCTCATATTCTTCATTAGACCAACACTTCTTGCCCTCTTCCTAGAGAGCTGATGTCACAACTATGCAGAATATGTTTTGAGGGGATTGAATGGGTGTCAGTGACAAAACTGAAGGTTTATCCATGGTAGCACATGTGATAATATTTCAGAAGAGGGAAGGTGATACTCCATTTTTATCTCTAATCTTCAGCACAGATGCATCTGAGATCCATTACTGAACAGATGGCAGGATCTATATAATTCAAGTGTTCTGCACTTGTCTTGAGGATGCCTGTACAGGAGGTGAAGGTGCCTTGAGGTGGGAGTGAAACAAGATAAAATAGAGCCTGTTCCTCTGGACAAGACAGTTTGGAGACTATCTTTATACTTGAGCTTATGCATTGAAATAATTAAATTATCTAAGTCAAACCTGAAGATTGAGTTGGTGAAGCCAGGAGCTCCTGAGGAGGTCACTAAACTTGTTTTCAGTGAGGTGAGTTGGGCAAAGGCAACCAGCCTCGTGCAAAGCCAGCAGTAGTGAAGAGTTTGGTCTTGGCTACAAAATAGACCCATGAAGCTGCATGAATACATGAAGTGCCCAAGCCAACTTCTACAAGCAGTCCTGCATAGAAAATGCTGATTTGCTGAAAGGGAACTACATGGGCCTGATATGCCTGGATGTGTGCAATGGATCCTTTTCCCTGCAGCAGAGACATGTCTGCAGGGTACTCAGTCCCTGCTTTGAAACAGGTGTGCCATTACTCTGAAGCAGTATGATCATCTTTGCTGTAACTAGTATAATTCATATAAATAGCTGCATATTATGGAATGAAACTCTGAAGCCAGCAATTAGAAAAAAAATAATCAGCATTCCATGTAGGAGAATTGTTTATAGTCCTGGCTCTGAGTTCGGCAGAACAGCTTTGTTTATCAAGGGGAAAATCCAGCTACTGCTTTCTTAGGATGCAAAACAATCTATTGCTTTTTTCATAAACTGATTTTTAACTCCCAGTCAGTGGGACCAGTGTGCTGCTGATACTGGAAGAGCACCAGTTGCTGCCTGACTGGGCTTTAAAATGTTCCTAACAGCAGGCAGGACTTCTCCAGTCCTACAGGGAGCAGCCTTGCATTTAAAAAATGATACTAATCTATTGCAGAGAAGTGCTGTTGTGTCTGATTCTCCTAGGGTAAGAGTCAAGAGCAGCTACCCAGGAGCTCTTGATTTTTAGAAAAATACTTTTGTTTTTCTAAAAAGACCCTCTCCCTTCCTATCTCTATTCATCTGCATCTCCATCTCCAGAGTGGATGAGTTCAGTGTGGAGGTTTAGATTTCTGACTGCAGCTCCTGGCTTGGGTTTTCCTTTGTCTTGCTTTCCTTCATCTTTGCAAGTGCCCCAGGGCTGATGTGGCCCCTGCTGTGTGCTGGCAGTGGGCCCTCACTGCCCACTGAGGACCCCAGCAAGTGCTAGTGTGCTGTGCCTGGCAGCCTGAGCTGTATCCCCACCTGGCCAATTGCCTTTTCCCAGGAATGACAATTGTATAGTGCCCAGAGCCCAGCTGCCAACAGCTGTGTGTTTTTGCAGTTGGTGTTTGTACACCCACTGGGTGAACACCATCGCTCCCTCTGTGCTTAAAAGGGACCCCTGGACCACGTCAGCAATGTCTGACTCCTTTGGACCATCCCACATTAGCAAAACAAGGCTGGACTCCTTGCTGCCCTTGCAGTGGGGTGGGGGTTGGCTGGCTTGTTCCAAACCCAAGCTGGTGCCACAGCCTGATGGATTACCTTAAGTAATTTGTAGATGGGTGTCCCCTGTTTATGCTTTGCTTTTTTGTGTGCTAACAGTCACATAATATTTTGTGGGAGGAGGGAAGGAGAGAGATGGGAAGAAATTATTCTTAGTGCAAGGATCTTATTAGTAAAAAAACACAAGAATTTTTAGTGTTCGTAATAGATTTTCATTTGCTTCAGTAGAGAACAGCTTTAGGTGGATTTCTTAAAATATTTAGATGATAAGCGTAGTTTGATTAAACATTATGTGGTCTGCTGAAGTATTGTCATGATGGAAAAAATCTCCTGAGATCAGCTAGTTTGTGCTGAGATCAGTTAGCAGCACTGGTGAGATGATTCAAAGAAAGGAGCCTGATGCTGGGGTACCTCTGGGCTCTTAGCAGCATTGCAGGAAATGAAGAGTAGAAATTGATGGTACCACACAACTGAGGAGACTTGCAGGAATTTTACTGCTGTTGCTGCTGCATTCTGTGCCAGGACTGGTGGGCCAACACTGCTTTTGCAGATCTTTCCACTCCATTTCCTCTGGCCCTGCTGTCAAACCCATGACTTGCTCTGTGTTGGTATTACAGCACATAACAGCTCTTTGGGAAGGGTTTTTCCCCACGACAGAGTTGAGCTGTGTCTTGTCAGCTGAGGCTCCTGCCTGTGCCTCACTGCTCACCTCCCCTTCTCACTCACAGGGCCTTTACCCTGCTTGACAAGAAGAGATGGTCAGCAAATGTGTCCCAAACTGCTCCTGAGCATCTTGGGGTCCTGTCATCTCAGATAGCCTCAGAAAGGTCTGTGCAGGGGTCCCATGGCTGGAAGGGACAGCTGGGCCCCTGGGCAGCTGTGGCCACTGGTGTGTTAAATAACCAGCAGAGAGGACTCTGAAAGAGCTGTAGCGTCTCTGTAAGAAGAAAGGTGTCTCCTGAAGGTGTGCACTGAGAACAGAGGCTTTCAGAGCTGCAGAGCTTATGTAGCCATTACATTTGAAAAGATTGTTCTGTGCACAACAAAAATTAAAAGATTGATGTTGTCAGAAGCCTTGCAAAGTGTTAGAAGGGGGGTTATATGCATGGAAAAAATGCAGCAAGCTTATTTTTAATTCTGTGGACCCTTTTTAATTGTTGTGTCTCTGAAATAAATCTTTCCAATCATAATCACTACAAAGTTTTAATTTTTCTGGAGCAGGAAATTGAATGGCATCTCAGGAAGAGGGTAATTATTCTTGAAAGAGGAGATGTCAGTCTGAAATAGGGTTATTTTTAACCTGGGATTAGGTGTCCCCGTGGGGTGTTACACTGCCGTACCTGAGCTGCTGGTAGCTCTACTGGAGCATTTCTTGCCCCTTCCTCTGTCTTCACGTCTTCTTATAGGTTTCAAATGCTTAAATTTTGCTTTGTCATACATTATGGTCCCTCAGGTTTAAAACTGGAGCTAAATTAATAGCAAGCTTCAAACTGCCAATCCCACTTTACATGCACATGAAGGAAAAAATTACAGAAAATGTTCAAGTGCTTCAAAGAAGTTATCAGATGAGCTTACCTATCAAGGGTGTTTTTAATCTCATGCATGTCTGGTAAAAACTGTAGCTATCCTCCAGGGTCAGGCTTGGCTTGGAAAAAAAAGAAAGAAGATTTTGCAAAGCCAGGCTCCTACCTCCAAACTAGTTTGGACTTTTGCAGATAAACGTGGATAAACGTCGGGGTCCCTCCCCCCTGCCATGTGGCCCTGGGAGAGGGGCCCTGGGGGGAGACACGGGGTTTCCCTGCCCCTGGTCACCCTCGTTCCCCATTGGTTGTTTTGTGTTCCCCTGCACGGGCAAGGACCCTCGGGTCCCGGGATTGAGCAGTTCCTCAGCAGAGCCCCGGCCATGCAGCTGGAGAAATAAACATCTCTGAAACATCTGTCAAGAATCCATCCATATATATTTCTTTTCCATGGCCTCCTTGTTTGATACATTGTGTTACAGAATCCCCACTGTAGCAGATAAAATGGGATACCACCAGCCCTTCCTGCCTTCCATCCTGTTTTCCTCAGTAAATTTCTGCCCCAGGGACCTATGTGGAGGTTGGACACCCTGCAGTTTGCTCACTGTGGAAAGCTGCTCCATGGAGTGTTCCTCTTCCTTCAGTTTTTATAGTATTTTCTCTTAAAAAATGTTTAAAAGAGGAGGGAGTGAATGGCATACAACACTGAAGTAATACTGGATATCACTTCCCACTTGGGAATGTTTCCTGAGGGTTTTGGCTTTTTATAGCAGCTCCAGTGAGCCAGTTTGATGTCTTCGCTTCTCTGACACCTGACATGTGCCAACAGCAGGGAGATGGAAAGGTTTCCTCTTGGGTTTCATTGAACTCCCAGCAGAATTTGTGTATCCCAATTCTGAGCATGGTTTTTATATATATTTAAAATGTCCCCTGTAAGGATATATATCTATCATCTCCTTGCCATGATCCTGTAACCACATACCTAAAGGTCCCCTGGCTTCAGAAGTCAGTCCAGGAAAGTGCTTTCTTGAATTATCTGGGACTATAAAGCAATTACAGCCTTAGCACGTTTTCCCTCAACAAAATGGTCAAAATTTGCATTTGGGGAATGTTGTGCAATTTTTACCTGCCCTGATGTGAAAGATTGGCACTGGTGTTTTATACTGGGGGTGAATTAGATTCCTTTGCTGACTTACTGCTCTGCAGAAAAATAAAATGTTGTCCCCAGAGTAGATTTACTTTTTCATGCAGTGGGTAGGGGGAGGCTATGGTGCTGCCTTTGGAAACGTATGCTTTGAAGCAACTATGGAAAATGATCCAAGAGTAAATTTCCTTGCACTGGATCATTTGAAAAGGCTGTGGAAATTCATGCCTATTATTTTTGGGAAGAAAGATGTCATCACCAAATATATTTTAATTTCTTTGTCTTGGTCTTTTTAAAAAAGCACTGAAAAGGTGGAGGACTGAGTGAGAAGCAGTGACATCTTTCACAGCCCCTCTTTGCTCCCTTCTATGTTCAGAGGTAAAGAACAACAGGTGTAAACTGGGCACAGGAGCTCAACTCCTGACATTAAGCACTGCTGCCAGCTCCTGCTGCCCTTTTCAAGCTGTTTCTCTGCCTCTTTTTTGTCAGAGAGGTGCAAATGCAGCATCACTGGCCTCGCTGGAGGCCGTGAGGACTTACTGTCATCACCTCTGCAAAAGCTCACAGAGGAGATGGGTGCTGTAAGAGCATTTCTGGTTCTGCAAGTGCAGCAGAGGGAGCCTGGCTGGACTGGTTCTGTGCTTGCTATCCTGGGGATGCTTCAGCACAGCTGGTCCATGGGCCAGCTGCGCTGACCTCCCTTCTGCCAGGGTTAAGCTGCAAGAAAGCCACTAGCTTAAACTGGGCTAGGTCTTTGCTGGGGAAATGCCAGGTTCAATTTCTTTCCATCAGAGGACTTTGGCAAGGCTGGGCTGGAGGCCTTAGCAGCATGCCTTAGCACCCTGACCTATTTAATAAGTATCTAATACACTTAACACAGAGCTCCTCAGGACTAGCTGGGGTTAGGGACAGCCAGCCCCTGACTGCAGTGATCTTGCACCCTGCTGTTCAGCTTCTCTTGTGTTGCGTGACTGATAAACCATCCCAACACTGTGGATGCAACAAGCAAGCACAGCCCTTTGCAGGTGCTTTCTCATTTTGCCACCCCGAACTGCATTGCACTCTCATGTATCCCTGCACAGCCCAGTGATGATTGTGGAAGGGAACCCAGAAGTCTGGATGCTCAAGCTATAGCTCATTACCCTCATTTTTCTGCATCTGTCGTGTTAACTGTGAGCTACAGTGGCATGAAAGAAAAGAAACAAATAGTTGCCTTTGACTATTTAGAAATTGGAGGAGTTTGTTCATGTCTGTCCCTGGGATGTCCCCAGTCTCACACGTACAGAGCAGGAAGCATGCTCTGGAATTCCATACCACCGCCTGTAGCTGTCTATGCCCAGCCCTGATCCAGATGCTAACACTTCTGTGGATAACAAGTTCAGTCAACAGGATCCCAGCAGACTTTTTTCTCCTTCTCCAAACACATCTAAATTCCCATGTAATTATGAAGGTGTCATGCTAATTATAGCTGTGAGAAAAGGTTATCCCTTTCTGCCAACAGTTCATCTGCATTGCTGAGGTACAGGTTAGGCTCAGGAAGAACTAATTTCACTGTATTTAGTCACGTTAGCAGTTCTAGGCTTTTTTATTACAACAGCACAGGCACCCTCTGTTAACTCATTGTCCTGGTGTGTCTGTCACACGTGGGCTTGGGGCTTCAGTGCTCAGTGGCTTCTCAGGCTGTGTGAGGCTGCCTGTGAATGGGTGATGTGGGGAGCAGGCTCAGGACAGGACTGGTATTTTGAGGGAAGGACAAAATGCTTAAACCAAATGAAAATGGATGAAGGTGATCTGTGGTTTGGGATATCTTATTAATATTTAGAAATAGAGCTCCTAGCTCCAAAAGTTACGGAACAATGCTGTGTATCAAGTTATTTTGCTGCAGGCTTATCTTTGCTCTAAGTGGGATAGAAGACAACGACTGTGATTGCATTATGCCTTTTTATTTTTAAATAAAAATAGTTAGGCCACCAGTGACTTTGCGATAAGCCTTCTTACTCAAAATTTTAAAAAAATATACTTCACCCATGAAGGTGGCATTTTTAAGGAGCTATAACAAAGTCAGAGAGATTTTACAGCTGACAGTGTGATGTTTGCATGGTACCTGCAGAACAGCTCATTGCTGTTCTAGAATTGAGGGAGACCTTTTCCCCTTGACTTACCCCTTCCCTGGGCTGCTGCCAGAGCTCGAGTCAGCAGAAGGTCAGCTGTGGGTGAATGGAGGGAGATGAGTCAGGAGGTGTCCAAGCTTTGCCCTGCCTCTGTACTGGGCTGTGTCTAAAAAGCACCAAGTCTCAAAGGAATGAATATGCTGTAGATTTGCAAACTTGACTGAACTTTTAATGTTATTGCCCAGAAAGGTACTGGAAAGTTGTTCTGCATCCTGCATGGCAGAGACAGCTTTGTCTTTGGTGTGAAGAGCTCCCATGTAATGTTGCCTGCTTCTACTGAAACCTAGGAGTCTAATGGATAGTTCTGGAAAGCTGTGTGTGTGTCTGTGCATCGTGTGTATATAGTGCCACATATGCGTTCCTTTCTTCTGTGCCCTCTCTCCCATCTCTGATGTGTTCCCCTGCCAAGTGCGTCAGGAGGAAATGCTCTCAGGTGAGTCTGTGAGTGAAAAGCCTCCTACCTTATCACCCTGTCAGACACCCTCCCACGGGATCCACATTGTCTGTTTCTGTCTGATGCTGTTAAGAGAGATCTCAGGCATAGAAATTCATAGCAACAAATCATCCTTGTCCCACTTGATAAGCTGATTTAAACTCCTACACTGAAATCCTGAAGAGCAAAGACAAAAAGAGGTGTTAATGAATGAGCTGCAGCTAATTAAAATCTAAATCTGGTAACACTGTGGAAAAAGCACAACTTTCTGTTCTAGGCTCTGCCTTGTTTCAAGGCATATGATTCTCATGAAGTGACTAAAATTGGCCAAAGTGGTCGTTGTTCCACATGCTATCAGACATGCAGCACTTACATGTCCAGCCAGCATGAGTCTTCCCAACCTGAAAAAAGTCGTAAAATATTAAAAAAACCTTTATGCTAAGGGATTTTTGTCTTTGACTGTAGAATCAGCAGTTTATGCTCAGATTATGGGAAACAAGTAGGTTTTCTAAAACACAAAGATGAGAATCAAGCATAGTTACATGACTGCAGAAGGAAACACCCAAGTCCTTTTTATCTGTGGCATCAATTATGCAGCAAGAAAACTTTCTGAAATTTTCAGCAATAAAAAATGGTTAATTGCATTGCAAAGGCAAAGGCTACAAAACATCAATCCACAGTTCAGATCCTTCTTCTCTTAACTTCAAAGAAAACAAATTATTTTAAGAAAAGGAGAACTGATTTTTTGTACTAGTTTGAAAACAAACCAGTGGGAGGCACCAAGTCAGAATAACAATTTAATGGAAATTAAAGAAAAGGGGAAAAAAAAAGGTAAAAGGAAACACTGTCAAACTGACAGAGTCAAGGTACAACCTGACACCCTGTTAGGCAGGGTGGTGGTAGCAGTCTGGTAGAATGGTGGCTGCAGTCCTCTGAAGCAGTGATCCTGTAGTAAAACAGTCTGCTCTTCCTCAGGAAGTCCAGTGGTGGCTGTGTAGCTCCTGTCCTCTGGAAATCCAATGGGAAGCCAGTGTCTCTGGTGTTCAGCCTCAGATTATATCCACGATGGGATGCTTGGTTCCTCCCTCTGGGTGGAGCATCTCACAATGGGGTAACGAGTCATGAGGCCAAGTGTTGATTAGGCTCATTAACAGAAGATAGTCCGGAGGGAGTTATCTCTGAGTCAGGCTGCAGGACAATGATGGGCAATTAACAGAAAGATAGTCTGGGGGGAGGAGGCAAGGAAACACTGCCCCACCTGATTTCAACGGCTCATGGGGATGGTAATAGAATACACTGCAACCCAGGACACTTTTAAAGACAACCTTTTCTTCCCCATGTTCCCCAGAATTTTCTCTCACTAATTCTTTAAATATCTTGCACAGTCAATTAAAATTATTATTATAACAATTTATTATGGTTCAGCAGCAAAATACACAAGTGGGCATTTTACCAAGAGGGACTGTAATGGCATAAAACATGCGATTATGCCTGGAAGAAACAAGTGAGTAGTTGCAAATATGTCTGTGTGATATTCCTAAAATGGCAGGTCAGGGAGATACCCTTTGAACTTTTGCATGGAATTGGTTGAAAGCACTAAGGAAGGCAACAAGGAGGTTACCAAAACTGAGCTGGGACTCTCCAGGATGAAGAGCTGTATGAATGCTCAAAGCATGAAGCAGATCCGAAACACTCATCTGAATAAGGGTCTGAGGCTGTTACACTGATGAACATTGTATTTTCAAAGTTTACCACAGTGCCTGCAGACTTTAGCTGAGCTTCATGGCATTTTTGCTGTCATATTTAATAGTTGCTTTTTTACCATAATTTTTTAACTTCCTAGTATGATTTTGTGAACCAGCTGCCCTGCACTCAACTTGATATTTTTATCAGACTATCCTGGTAGAAGACTAATGGGAAATAAAATTCAGCCCAAATACATATGAAGCATAGCCATACTATAACAATTTATATGTTTAAAACCTATTAGAGTGTTGTAGACAGGGACTTGTTATGGCTCGTATGTTTATTTTACGCACAGGAACATTAACTGATATTAGTTGCGTTAGCAGTTCTGGATAGAGTTGCACCTCTGAGAATGTAATGCAGAAAGGATTGGAGGGTTTAGTATCTGGCTGCTAAAAGAGTTTTATTTAAGTGACTGTCTTTCCTGGCATTTAATCCCTGCCTAACACCTACTGCCCTGATGCTGGTGTTGTAGTCCTCTACGAAGTATTCAAGATTTGTACAGGGTGCTGGGATTTCTGTAAATGGATTTTGGTTATCTGCTCTGAAGAGGTTGAAAAAATCACTGAATTAGACTCTGGAAGAGCTGTTGTTAGTTTTACAGATCATTTGAATGTGATGCTCACTTTTTCCAGAAAGGCGAGTACCTGAGATGAAAATTTAAAGAATAATGCAGTTTTTGTATTTTGAACAAAGTAAATTTTAAAAATTCAAATAATATTTTAAAGTTAGACACAAACTTTTCAATCTGTAGAAATTTATTGATTTGCAATTGCAAACTGTGGTTTCTTATGTGTTTGAAGCAGATACTCAGTGCTGAAAACCTAGAAATATATTTGTGAACCTGAGTTGCAGTCGATGGTCTGTTGGCAACAGTGATACTTTTATATTTGCTGCCACTGAGTGCTGAGGTGAGAAAAGCCATTTTCAGCATGGAGGTTTTCTGCTTATATTTAACTACCTATGTGTCGTGTCTTGAGTGATGATGTTGGAACCAAAATCCATCATGACGGTTCTGTTAAACCCTGCTCACAGTGTGAGCTGAGCCATGGCAGTGCTATGCTTTGTCACTGAGAGCTCAGCCCTGGAAACTGTAATTAAAACATCCTCAGGCTGGGCTGTCAGGCTGATGTAGGGTGTTTCATGCTGTGGCCAGAGAGGAAAGCACACAGCTTCCCAGATTTCATGTGCCATCAGAAGTGAGGTGTAGGGGATGACAGGGTGTCTGGCAGGGAACAGAGGTGGCAGCCAGGAGGCTTTCCTGCTGGGATGGGGCTGTTCTTTCTCTTCCCCGGTACAGGCAGGGACTGAGACTGCTCCTCTGTAAGAAAGAATGTCCTGTGTTGAGTATTCCTCTCAGGGGAATGCCACATGCTGTTTTGTGGCTCCTGCTTTGAGCTCAGTTCAGCCCTCACCTGCCACAAACAGCAGCAAATCTGCAGTGAGCCTAGGCTGCTGCCTGCCTTGGGCAAAGCCAAGGGGAAACCAACTTCTCTGGTGGGTTTTGGAGCAAAACACACAAATATTTTATTGGCCAAGATGTTCATGGCCTCTTGCTAGTGTTGTATTTGATGCCCTTTGGGGTTTTTTTTAGCATCCTCAGGTGAGAAAGAGCAGTGGATGGGACAGCATCATGTACTTGCATCATCTGGTCTGTATTTTAACTGTGCTTCTGTCTTGGGGTGACTTTATGATGTGTATCCCATATAGCTGCCCTATGCCCAGAAATTATTTTTTGTGCCTTTCTATGCCTTTAAACTGAGCCTGAGAGGAGGAAGGAAAAACTGAGCAAAACTTTCTCAAAGCAGTTTGCAGCTTGTTCAAGGTCACACAGAGATAGTGACTTTTTTTTCCAGCTGCAGCAGGGAAGCGAGGAAGCACCCGGCTTGAGGGTTTTTTTCCCAGTCAGCTTTTGGCCAGTTGTTCAGTTTCTTTTTCTCTGGAGAGAGACTGAGAGTTGAATTTTTTTTCCTTTCCTGGAATTTCAGATTTTCTCCCTTTTCTGCTGGACTGCTTAAATATCAGAACACATCGGGAGGACTTTCCACTGGGCACAGAGGGCCTGGCCCTGGGCCAAGCCCCAGCTCTGAGGAGACCAAAAGGAGGACTTGAACACTTTCCCAGGTTTTTTTTCCATAGAGAAATTTTATTATTTAGCATTATTTTCCTTTTTCTGTGTGTTTGTTAAATAAATAGTTTTTATCTCTTTCACTTTCCTTCGAGGAAAATTTATTTTTCCCAAACCTGGTGGGGGAGGGGTGGTTGTGCCTTCTCTCAGAGGATATATTTCTACATTTGACCAAACCAGAACAGCTTCCTCTCTGCAAAGTTCCCTGCCTTGGTATTTACGGCTGAAATTTTTTTTAAGGAAAAATACAGTAGACGGTTTGTGCTTAGGAGTATCAGAAGTTTCATTTCAGTGTGCTGGGAGCTCCAGGAAACAAAAATCACTTGAAGGTCTTCCTTTGATCATACTATATTTATTCTGAAAAAGGTAGAATTTCACTTCTGCAGCCTGTCATCTCAAACTCTGAAGACTAGAATAGTTTTTGCAACTTCCGGGCCAGATATGGAGGGAGAAATGCAGCACCCATACCCTACATATCCTTCTGCTGTGCTGCATACCTCTCACAAGTGTCCTCCACAGGCCTGGCTTTTGGCAGCTCTTCTTTGGGGTGAATGCAGGCAGTAGGAAAAATATTAATTGTCTGTGTTCTGCTGCTCAAATTTATCTCGAGATTTCACTCTCACTTGATTAAAAAATTTGCAAACCAATCTGCAGTCCTGTGCAAGGAACAGGATGGCAAAAAGATTCATGCGTGCACCAAACTCTAATTTGTTTTTATCGCTCGCTTCAAATAATACAGATAAGTGGTATTTTCTGGAGAAATGGAGTTGATTTTTCCTGTATCAGGTATAAACCAAAAGTAAACAGAAAATTGATGAAACATTTTTATCTAAGCAAGGAAAAAAATGCTCACACTAATATCAAAGTATGTATCTACAGGGGGATGTAGTTGTTTATGATCATCTCTGAAAGAATCATAGCATTTTTTAAAACTTCAGGCTGAAGGATCACCCCATTTCTTTACTGATGCAAACAAGTCAGTTAAAGCTGAAGATTGGAGCTGAGGCACTCTATTAGAATGACTTTTTTTTGACAAAAAATTTGCCTGTTAAAGAAATGCAGATGAAATAGGCTTTTTTTTTGCTGAACTGTTTGCAGATTTAATCTAAATGTATGCCATTGTGAGATACTTTGCCTATGTTTGAATTTGGGGGGGGGGGGGGGAGGGGGAGAATCATACTAAAACAGGTGTTTGATTCGATTCCAAACTGACCAAGGTTATATTCTTCACTTCACCAGCTGAACCAAACTGCTCCTCTCCTTTTGGTCGGCGACACAACATGAGACAGCTGCAAGGCTGCTGTGTGTACCCTGTGGATGGCAAAGTGCTGCAGTGAGGTTGTAACTATGTCAATAGGTTTATCTGTTGGAGAGATGTAAAGGGCAAAAAGGTTTTAACTCCGTGTAATGCCTCAGTTTTCTGGCCTTGCTGAGCAGCAGTGCTGTGTCTGTGTGGCTGATACCTGAAACAATAGTACTTCAGAATAAGAAGTAAAGAGCTGGATGAAAATAGAAGGACAGAAGTGAAGGGATGTCCTAATTACAGTGGTCCCTACCACCCCCTTAGGACTGACTCATCAGCTTCACCATCACATCAGTGTTATGGATGGCATTGTGGTGGTCAAAAAGTTCCTTTTGTTTAGAGGAAAAGAGTGGAGATCTGTATCATCACAATGGAGTGCAGTGAAAAACTTGTTTATTTCCTAATTGCGCTGAATCCAAGATTGCTGAAACACTCCAAAGCCAGTATGGTTACCACAATAGCAAGTTCCCCAGGAGCAACCCACCTTATCTGATCTGTGACAGTAAAAGAGGTGAAGTGTCCGAAGGGTCTTGGCTTTCAATGCACCAGATTAGCTCCGAAAATACCATGCAAATTCCTACATAGGGTAGTTTCAAATACAGCTGGTTTTGTGTAGTTTGGAATGGCTCTTTGGCAGAGAGTATTTCTAAACAGACTCACAAAATGCACAATGTCCTGCTTTTCTGGCAAATATTTGGTTAAATTGGATGTTTTTGGGAATGTGCCCTGCACTGCTGTTGTTGACACTAAGGATTTGTCATTGCAAGTTAGAGGACAAAATGATGGGATGTTTTGAAATCATAGGATTTCAGAGTGGTTTGGGTTGGAAGGGACCTTAAAGATCATCTAGTTCCAGATCCCTGCCACAGGCAGGGACACTACCAAGATCCACATACCTGTCCCTAGTGCTGGTTGCAGTAGAGATTTATCCCACTGTCAGCCAAAATAGGAATTTTATTCCTGTTGTACACTTGAATTAGGGTAAAACTTCTCACAAATATTGTTGAATTTGCTGCTGCCATCATTGCAGTATAACCAGACAGATAAAAGAAATACAAGGTCTGGCTTCAGCTCCTCTGACCTGTATCTATAGGGACCTTTGTAGTCCTGAGTTATTCAGGCACTGGCTGCCAGGATTCAAGCCTGAATTTGTCTTATAAATCCGCTGCACTTTTTAAACCTGCAAGAGACCAGGTAACAGAAGCTGAAGTAAATCTGGAAAGAGAACTGGGCGTGCAATGGCTCAAGGTTTTCCAAGCCAAGGGTTTGCTTTATAGGAACAGCCTGTAGTGAAATACATCTGCAGAATTGTGCTAGTGAAGGGGGACTAGAATTGTGCAGTGGGAAAGCTCCAGCAACTTGGCAACAGCTATCAGAAAAAATTAAAGATGATTTCATCGTTCTTACAGGCAAACTGTTCTTGAGGGTAGCTGACTTGAAAATAAAATACGGAACGCTGACACGATCCCTCAAAGTCTTGCATTTGCTCTGCACTCAGCCCCCGAGTGCCTGTTCATGTGCTCTGCTGCCACCGTGCCTCCTGGGCTGCCCCAGGGCGGGGCGATCCTGCGCCGCGGCAGCCTAGCACCCGAGGGATGGGCTTGGCAGAGACCCGAGGTCTGTTTATTTTCTGTTTTGGTCTATTTGGAGAACATGTTTGTCTGCTGGCTCTGAGACCCCGCCCGGACCCAGCCCGGCCGAGGGCAGGGGACCCGTGGCTGGAGCAGTTTCAGGTTGTACCGTGGGCACACTGGCTCAAAGAGCCTCTCCCTGCTTCCACATCAAATAGGGGAGATGCTTTATATAATGCCGAAGAACAGGTTCAGGAGAGACGAAGACTCATGTTTCCTGTCTCTTTTCATTTTTCCTAAATTCATAGTATCACGGTTAACACATCCAGGTAGGATGTAGAAGACTAACCTCCTTGTTGAATTTCTATCAGACAATGACTTAACCTGGCTTTTCCCACATTTTAATGGAATTTTTTAAGGAAATACCTTAGTAGCTGTTGAGTGGAAGACTTTATCATGGAAAGTTTCAATTGCTATACAAGCAGTTCAGGAGAAATGCCCAGGGATTTTGGAAATACATGTCGTTTCATGTTTACTGTGAGGGTGGTGAGGCCCTGGAGCAGACTGTCCAGAGAAGTTGTGGCTGCCCCATCCCTGGAAGTGTTCAAGGCCAGGCTGGATGGGGCTTTGAGCAACCTGTTCTAGTGGAAGATATCACTATCCATGACAGGGGAGCTGGAACTACATATATATGTATATATATATATATATATATAATGAATAGATAAAGATATGACATTATTTGCAGCATGTGGTCAGAGCTCTGTGTGTTCCTGCTGCTGCAGCTGAGTTTCGGTAGCTATGGTGGAAATGGATCTCTAAGAAATGGGATGGGGGTTGTGCTGCTGCAGCTTTTGAGGGGAAAGGGAGAGAGCAGATGGGCTCTGGGCTCTGCTTGCCAAGGGTTCTTTACCTGGAAAGAGAAAAAATAAGTGACAAAGGATCTTGGTTATCCTTTGCAAAAAAGCATCAAGCTTTCTTCCCTCCAATTCTGTTCTGTGTTTGGGTGAAAACATGACAGGTAAATGAACTTTGCTAAATCTTTCATAAACCACGGTAGCTGTGGAGAAGGCAGAGGAGTTAAAACAAAGTCTGGCATTTTCCTTGCAGACTTTCTTGCAGACTCCTTCAGATACCGAGGTCTGCAAGTCTATGACTCCGAAGTGCAGTTGCTCACTTTTGCACTCAGAAATTCCTGCAAGTGGCTCTTTTCAGAGAAATCTCACAGATCCTGAATTTTCCTCTATTCCATCTGCAGTAATTTTCACCCAAAACAGTTCCATCTGAAGTTCATTTTGTTAAATTTTCTACATCTCTAAAAAAATGCGGATTTTTTTTTTGTAAATGTGATAGTGTTTTTAGGTACACAATTTTTTTTCATGAAGGATCAGCTAGTTATTTTAAAAGGAGGCATGCAACAAGAAGCAGACTTTTGGGTGCAGCTATAAATTTCTTAAGTATTCCCATTTCCTGGGTGTGAGTGGTTTGATATACTACCCCTGGATATAAACCCCTGTATGAGAGCAATCCAGGTATGTGTTTTACAGAGATTTTGCAAAAAAGCAAAGGCTATATGTGCTCAAATGCTGATGTAAGTAAGTTATATCACAGGTGACGGACAGCTGCATTTCTAATTTTATGGGTTTCACAGTGCTGCTTGGATTTGTTTTGTACTAATTAAATTTTATTACATCTGAAATTTCTGTTATCTTTCAATTATATCAATATCTAAATTCATATTGAAAAGTGTGGCTTATCAGCCTACACAGTACTTCTCACAAAACTGAATTACACGTCTTGGAAAAAAAAAAATCTTAATTCACGTTTATTGAGATGAATGACAAAAAAGCTTATCTCCTTTCTGTCTGCTTTTTCTTATTTATATTCCTAGATGCTTATTTTATCTAGCTTCCAGGTCCCCAGTGTAGTGGATTTTTCCTATTTAAAATAAAGCAGTCTCTTTGCAGGCAAACAAATGTGCTTCCAAATCAGAAAGGTAAGTATTTGGCTTTTCTGCCTTACTCACCAGAGCTGGTGCTGTGAGGAGGTTGGGCTGTTTTTGTGTTAATCCTGGCAGTGTTGGTGTGTTCAGTAACTGGGCATTTCTGCTGTGACTTATGGCACTTCAGAATATCAACTATTATCCCTAACTTAATTTTCGGCAGAATAACTGTCACGAAGCGATGCAGCTTCATGTGTGCCTCCTTGTTTAACCAGGGCTATAATTCTTGCAGCATGTGTTTGGTGCAGGAAGACAATTCAATGGAGACATATTGCCTCCCATTAACAAATCAAACCCTCCTGATAAACAATGAGTCAAATCACTGGGAGCTTAGGGAGATGCCTCATCTCTCATATCCTTTCTTCTTTGCTGGGTCATGCGTGATTTGAGGCAGCAGCTATGTTTTCCTGCCTCTGTCAGATGGAGCCCAGTGGAATGTTGCCCTGAATGTCTCAGAGAGTGATACAAAATGAGCATAGAAGTTATTTGTATAAAAAGCATCATCTACTTTTACCTTTGCCTTTCATGCTTACTGTATTTTTAGTACAGTTTGAGGCAGTGATCTTAATGAAGATGCCAAACTTGCACTGTGAAATCACGTTATCCTGCAATCAGACTGTGTACTTGGTGTTTGGAGAGGGATGGAATAGTGTATCCATATTCAAGCTCCTTTTAGCCCTTGGTTTGGGTTTAAAACTCTTGATTAAAGTCCTAGGACCAAAATGCTCTTGTCCATTCTTTGAAGTTTTGGTAGGGAGAAAGTGCTGCCACAAAAAGAACTTGGACCCACGTTTCAGCCAGACCTGTGCAGGTGATTAAAGACCACCATCACCAGCTGAGAGAACAAAAGCATGCAGGGTGTGAATGAACAGGAGTCTGGTTATTACAATTACCCCTATAAAGGCTCAGGGTCCCTTGGGGCAGGTTTTGGGTAATGCAAAGCAGAGAGGCAGTCTCTCCTTCACCTTGGTCCCACCGTCCATGGATCACAGCCTGGGCTGACTGTCCCTTGCTGGCACCTCCAAGGGCTCAGCAGGGCCCTGCTGAACTTCCTGCCTTGGGGGCACACTGATGCTTTTGGCATCTCTACGTGACTCTGCTTTCTTCTACAGCTCAGTATGGAGCTCTGGGCTGCCTCATTCATTCTCTAAAGTGGGAGTTGAGTGCTCTGGGTTCAATCTGTGTGACCTTACCCACCTCCTGTTTTATTGAGCTCAATTTTTGTTTCCATTTTCTCATTCTGTAAATCAGTTTTATACTTGAGTTATATGAAAATGATGTGAAAAGTAAAGTCAATGAAGAGAAGGCTATGCCTCAGGGTCTATTTATAGGGCAGTGCACTTACAGAAGCAGACCTTGTTTGCTCAGGTTTTTAATTTTTTGGGGGCAGGAACTATTCCTCTGCATAGGTCTGAATAGGTGTTAAGAGGGTAGCACCCAGATTTTGAGTGGGGTCTTTAAGGAGTTGTCACTCTTGCTGAAACTGAGACACTCTCAGCTACTTAGCAGTTGCTGAGGCAGTTCAGGGAGATATAAAATACTTGTGTTTGGCCAACAGCAGCATCTCTCTGAGAAAGAGGTTTGCGTGACCAAGGAAAAAGATATGAAGTGCAAACATGGAGCCAGGAGGTACCCACCAGGGACAAGGCTGGTGAGATCCACAAGGGTGACTCTCTTGGGTCATGTTTGCCAGCCTTGCCATCTCCTCTGTGCCCTGATAAGGAAAGTGGGTTCTCAGAGTCAGAGAAACCACCATCCTGGCTTTGCATATTCCATTCTGAAGTTGCACCTGAAATCCTGACTAGGTAAATACACATTTGACAAAAGCACAAGGAAAATTCTCATAAAAGTGGCACTGAAATAACAAGATACTTCCTCAAATTTAGCTCCTTGTTCAATATTGACTCACCTGGTCCAAACACACTGTGTACAGGGGTGTTGACACACCAACCAACTTGGCAGAACTCCATGTTATAGCCCAATTTTATACTTGTGCCTGGCTGCCCATTTGATATCTACTATGCCTAAATAATTTACAATAATTGTGTCAAATTCTCTGATCTCTTAAGACTGATTTGCATGATATGTGGGAACATTAAAAACTGCAGACCATCTGGAATGGAGTGCCCCAACAGATAAGATTTGGAGTTATTCCTTGATTTCTCAGCCTGTAGGTGGTTTTGGTGGACAGGTGGATGGGTTTTACTTTGCAGCCAAATCATACTAGAGGTGGAGAGGAGTATTTAAGAAAAGGCTGAAATTCTCAGGTGATATTATTCCAACAGCTCAGGCTATTTAAAAAAAAAGCCAAACCCCCACACAATAAAAGATGCAAAAGGAGACTACAATACTTGGTTAGATCTTGACTGATTACAAAAATCAAGACAATTACAAAAATAATTACAAAATCAAGATAAACCCAGTCATGGAAATACTTGTGAAAAATGTGTAGCATTTTTCCTGTTCATGTAATGACCTTGTGCCCTACCCACTAAGTAAAAAAAAACACTTCCAGCTTGTTGGTTTGATATCAGAAAGTGTGACATTTGTTTGTCATTTTCTTTAACTGAATTAAGCTAATACTGACTGAGTGGTTTGCAAGAACTAATGAGAGCTGAACACCATCTGGGATGCCTAAATCAGGGCCAGGTTATCAGATATTTGGAAGTGCGAGTGTGGCTATTTGTGAAGGTGTTAACTGTGCCCAAAAGTTAACACAATCATTTGGAAAGCTTGTTAGGTGAGATGCTCAAGAGTCAGAGGTGGTGTTTCCTGGCCCAGGACAGTCAGTACATGGGCAGAGTTCTTCATGGAGGGGCCTTTGCCTCCTTATAAAATCAAATGAGGGGGAGAGTGGCACCTCCTATTGGTAAACGAGGCCACACCTGAAAAGTGTTTATCAACAGTATTGGGAAATATTTTTGAGGCTGAGTTACAGTGTTTGGGTGACTGGGCTTTTTAGGGTCTGTGGTGCCTGTACTGGAGGCTGCTCTTCAGACAGTCCGTGTCTGCAACTGGCCCTCTGCTCTATTTTGGTTTCTGGAGCTGGTCTGCAAGGGTTCAGGAAGAGAGACTGCTGCCTGTTGCTGCTGTGATCTCTTTTTTAAGACCTGCATGCAGCTTTGAAGCAGAGCCATACGAAGACATCACCATTCTGGTCTCATCCTGGTTTGAGACATCACAGAAGAAAATTAAATAAGGAGATAATATGAAAACTGCTTTACAAATTATACCACTAGTATTTTGAAGGCAAAGCAATACAGATAAAATACATGGAGCAATTCCAAATCCATTAGCAGCAGATGTGCTTAGAAACCCCACGTCTATTATGGAAATTTGTGGGCAGGTGTCCATAAATTGATAAAAATGCGTTCTCCAAGCAATGCTCACAAAGCTGAGGCTGGAACAGTAATGGGGGAGCTGTGCAAGGCATTGGCAATAACTATTCTCCATAGCTATACACAAAGAGAAAAAAATATAAAGATGGTAAAATCAGAATTTATGGCAATCAAACTTTACAAGGAGAAGTGAATGTTTCACAGGTGCCTATAGAAGAAATGAAATCTGTTTAATGCAGAAATTGGGAAATAAAAAAAAAATCATGTGACCAGTGGCTTGGTCTGAATCACACCCAAGTGAAAATCATTTCAAAGGTATAGCTGTCTTTGCCTTATCAAGCCTATGCTATAGAATAAGGTCTAAACAAAATAAAGAAACGTGATGTTATGGATGCAGTAACTACTTGGTCTTGCAGAAGGGGAGAAGGTATACAAATAATTCTGTGGGCAATGTTAGCTTTAAAGTAACTTGCTTGTAGAAAATTAGGTTCAGGGTCAACAGAGGACAATAACATGATAAATTTTGGAAAGGGGAATGGAAGGTTGCTGTGGGTAATACTGTGTGAGGTTTTAAAGTACAGAACACACTCTGATGCATATGACAAGCCACTGAGGCTTGGAAGCTTGCTTAGAGGTGGAATTTGAATTATGGACACTGCTGAGAAAATTCTGTATAAAGTTGTTTCTGTTGAAGTGAAAGAAGCAATCCCAAAATGACATCTGCTGACATACGGGCATGAAAATGTCACCCACAGGATTTCAGATTCAATTTAAATGAATAAGCTTGTTGTAGATTAAATAAACCAACAGAGCATATCTGTATGAAATACTAAGAAGTGCACATATTAAAAAAACACTCTTTCCCTTTTCTAATGCAGCACATCTGAGGAAGGAAGCAAACCAACTTTACCACGTTTTTAATTACGGTTGTGAACATACAACTGTTTGAATGGTTTATACAGAATTGTATCACAGAGGGAACCTGAAGCATCTATAACTGAGCTGCATGGGAAGCTGTAATTATATAAATGAAGAGAATTTTATTTGATTCACATGGGATAAATCTGTGTAAATCTCAATCTCTTCATACTATATGTAAAAGGGAGAAAGGGATGCATATGGAGCAGAGATGGCTTTTTGTATGTTACCTTCAAACCAATAAAAGGTGCTCATTTAAAGCATTGGGGGATCCAGATACAAGCCTTTGTAAGCTGCTTTTGATTTTGTTAAGACAGACTAAGTGAAGGACATGGCTGAAGCTTTGCCTGTGGAGCAGGCAAACAAGGTGTCAGTGATCACACTGCAGGACAGGTCAATCTGGTGTGTATTTGTGTGATGTCCTTTCTACTTGATACCGGAAACAAACATTGCAGAGTTCTTGGGAAATGCCAGCTAATATGGTGTGGGGACCTTGTTGGTTGTAAGACTAGGGTGGCCTGATGTTTTGAGCTTGAGGAGGGTATTGAACAGAAGCTACTCCTGTCATGACATTAGTTATTAACTATGTCTTCTTGTTATGCCATTGAGTGTAATCTCAGTACCAGATTACTGGGAAGGACTTTTGGGTCATTTATTCCACCCTCTTTCCTGGGCCACGGCTGCAAATGTTAAACCTGAACCTGACAGGAGAACTCGGGGGTTCCCTGGCTGGATGTCCACACCTGCATGACCTCTCCAGAATGTGTTAGGTTGGATAAGTCTCAAAATGTTTCTTTACTTCCACTGACCAAGATGTTCTAGGTGACTATTTCACACATCAACATTTAGTCTGCAGACATGTAGAGTTAGGAGAGATGAATCTCACCTCTGTCATCCACATTAGCTCGGTTATGACCTAGCAAACTGTGTGATTTACAGCACAACTCGCTTCTGAGAGGAAAGCAGAGAGGAAACAGCAATAGAAAAGTAAGAAATTTGACAGCAGGTTCAAGATCCTCCTTTTATGTTGGAGTTGGCTTGTGCCTGACTGTCTTCATTTTGCACCTTTTTTATTAGATTGGTGGCTAAACGGGGAAATAGATTGTTTTAAGATGGGGTAAGCTGATAAATGAAGTAAAATGAAAGAGAGACTCCTCCCAATTCAGGTGCTGCAGACCCAGAAAATCCATCTCTGGGGGGGGGTTTGTCTCCCTTATCAGGGTTTCTTAGGAGTGTGTCCTGCCTCCATTTCCCAGCAGATATTTCTCTTGCTGCTGTCTCTATTAACTAATTCAGAGAAAAGCAGGGAAGGCTTGGACCTCCAGGAGGCCTCATGCCTGAGCAACTTCCAGCACAAGCCATTCCAGGAGAGGATGTCACAGGCTTACTCTTTGCCCAGGCTGGGGCTGGCCAGGGATGGGCCAAAGCCTCCCTGATATGCTCCAGACTTCACACCAGCTTTGGTTGGCAGCATAAAATTTTATCTGAGTGCCTCAGGGGGTTCCTGTTCTGAAAGCAGAGAGAAAGGGGCCATCAAACTTTTATGGCAGCTTGTAGTTCATTTACATGAGAACTCTTCTTCCATTTCAGAGCATGGAAATTTTTTTTATAGTAGCTGTGCATGTCTATTCCAATTCTTCTACATCAATAACCACCTTTTCAGGACTGGATTTTTTCACGAAAACTCAGCAAATTTTTCCAAGACGCATGAACTGCTAGAGAAGCCAAATAGATGATCTATTAATTGTGAATTTTTAAAAAACCTTTTATTTGAAAACCAACTGTATTTGAGAACCTTGTACTCTGTGCTCTAAATGGAGTAGCTTTACCCTTAATTTCTTCTGATATCTCAATGTTACATGGTCATGTGCTAAGTAGCAGCAGCTGAATGGCTTCATCTGTTCCACATTGTAGCAATGTGTCATGCAAAACGCTTCTTCAGTGATAAACTGTAAGTGTTTTGGGCTCATCTTTGCCATTCCACTGATGATTTTAGAGGCCCTAAAGTATCCCACCCATTTGTGTCATACATGAAATCCCCATTTGTGCTTGGTCTTTGCATATTAAGTGCTTTAATTAATTAATTTTGAGTTAATTATTTTTAAATTGAATCTTAAAATTAACCCATCAGCCTGGGTACAAAAATCCAGTTCCATTATCAGTGTTTTCATTTGTTTAAAGTAATTTATTAAGAGAGTTGCACCCTTCCCAGTTAAAAAATCACAAACTTGCCCTTTTCAAACTTCAAACCACTGGTACACCATAAGAGCTACCTTTCCTGTGTTTACTGTATACTTTTACAAGTGTTTTGAGATGTGTTGGATGTATTTTAATACTTTTTTTGTAGGTGTTTTCACTTGCTTTCTGATTCCAAGGCCAAAAAAAACCCCACCCAGTCTAATAGCAAGCAGCTATTTTTAGCCACGGCCATTACTCTGCAGGCAAGCTCCATGGCAACCTGAATACCTGAATTTTAATGAAGGCATTGTATTCCCTTATCTCAACTGATACCACCCCTCCTCCCCTCCCCCCCCCCCCCGACAACAATGAGCCATTGGTGGACGGAGATGATCCATCAAAGGGAAAGCACCAATTGCTTTGGACCGAAGGGGTGGGCTGTGGGCGGGCTGTGGGCGGGCTGTGGGCAGACTGGGGGCGGACTGGGGGCGGAGCAAAAACTACGAAAAGGATGAAGCGGAGAGGGGGGGTCTCTTTTTCCCCTCTTGCTCTCTCCAGACCAGCTGTGGGAGATGTCGGTGCTGGGCATTCAAAGCCTTACCCCTTTTAAGGGGCTTTTAGTAATTTTTTTAAAGTCAACCCAGCACTGCAAGTTCTTTTTCTCTACCTGAGGTCTAGTGCTGTCTCAGCCAGAAGATCTCAAATCCCTGCGCTCCTGGGGCATACCATCTACTGAGCCATAGGATCCCAAATTTTTATATTTTTCTAATTTCTGTAATTTTTCAATTTTTCTGTTTTCAATAAATTAATCTTTTTAAGAGTTGTCTCATTTCTCACAATTTGCCTTTTCCAAGCATCAGTGTCCAAGCTGTAATTTGTCTGGAAGGCACCCCATGCCCTTGGTGACCTCAGTCACTCTCCTCTGTCCCCTGAGACGTTCTATTGTCTTCTTTTGGGAGAACTGCACACCATGTTAGACTGCACAGAGTGTAAAACTAGGTGTGTAGAGTGGCATAATCCTTTTTGTCACAAAATGAAGAAATGATAGATGCTTCATCCACAAAAGGGACTCCTGGACATGGCCACTGCATAAATAAAATGTCCTTGTAATTAAATGCCTGAATGAATATTCAAAATGAACCTCTTAATTTGTCTTTATTTGTGCTTTCTTTCTGACGTGTATAAGACCTCTGGCAGCTTTGCATCTGCCTGGGTGGAGCCCTTTTCCTCATTGCCTGTTTTCCCATTTCTGTCCAGCAATGTGCTTTACCCAGACGGGGATCCTGCTCAGCACTTCAATGCACTACGTTGCATTACCCAAACCCTCCCTTGCAGGTATAATGACACTGTTCAAACTAATTAGGATAACCGTATAATGACAACCAGCCACACCTTGTGGCTGCTCTCAGCTAAACTCCCAACCAAATTGCCTTGTTAGAGGTGGGGATATTGGTGGGTAAACATTTATGAGTCATGGTGTTTCTAGAAGACAGCTTCCTGGGAAGCAGGAAAGTGCCCAGGTTTATGTAATCCCTTGGCCAGGGAGGTCTCTCCAAAGAGCAGTGCATTGCTGGAGATGGGTCCAGACAGACCTGATTTCACTTTTCTCCCACTACTGAAACATGGCAAATTTTTCTACGTTCAATCATTGGATAGCTGTTGAGAAAAAAAAAGTTCACGTGTTCTTCTTGAGGTTTTAGTGTCAATTAATACCAACCCAAATCCCACAGTCTGAGGACAAGAGGAGCCCCACTTTGGGTTTCCAATGGGATCAATCATTATCTCTCATTGCAAAGACTGTGCTACAAGGTACCCTGCTATTTCTGTGAGGACGTATTAACCCTAAGATATCAGCAGACTAAAAGCCTGGTATTGACACATTTTTCCTCTTCCTTTCCTTCCTGCAGACAGCAAACCTTCACTACAGTCACTGCTTTTCAGCTCACGGTTACATTTTGCACCCTCCCCTGCCCCCATGGTGTTCAAGCAGATCAGACAGACCTCACAGCAATTCTGGATGACCTCCTCCAGGGCACTGAAGTGTCCCTCATTTCACTTTCATTTATTTCATTTCCAAACTTAAGGAAACTAAATTGAATTACTGTCATAGCAGTTCAGAGCACATCTCTACACAGAGATGAATGCAGTTGAATTTGTCCACTTTAAATACTAATTCATAGTAACTCCCCTGTGCCCCCTGTGCAATAGAGCCATCAGTGGTCTCCCACAGAGCCAGGAGACTGGCATCTTTGAGGGAATTAGAGAAATAAAAATACTGAGGGTGAGATTAATGTCACTTAATGTCATATAGGCCCTTTCCAGTTCATGCAGAGCAGTGAGGCACAGCTTTGCTGGCCTCCTCTGGACAGGCACATTAGAAAGCACCCTGGACTGCTGAACTGAGGACAGCTGATACCTGATGGATGTCTGTCAACACGAGAGATGATTCTGTCACCTTAAGGTCGGTATCCTAAATGTGAAGGAAACGACATCAATTCTGTAAAGTAATGATCAATGGCAGCTATAATATCCACTGAACTAACTGTGCCTCAGAAAAATGCCTGAAGTAATTATGAAGTGAAAGAGCTCTGCACCATGAAAGACAAACTTTCTTGAGTGTGGGAGCTGGACTGATTGAGATCACCCAGTATAGCTTGGAATTACCTTTAAAATAATTGAGTTTCCATCTTTTATTTTATTTTATTTTATTCAGTTTTCAAAACTGAGGCCTGCAGCATTACCTGCCAAAAACTAGTGCATCACACTCAGTGCTCCTAAAGTGCTGTGTCACAAGACAAATTGGAACTGTATAAAAACAGGCATCTTGTGCCATTAGAGATGTCATGGAGGCCAGCCACACAGAAGGGTTGGTAAGTATAACACAGGATCTATAGGACACCCACCTATTTCTGGAGTAGTGACTGGAGACCAAGCAGGATGTCCTGAAGCACTGCAGATGGCACCGGTTGCCTCTGTTGAGCCGCAGTGCTTCGTTTGCATCCTTATTTTGAAGATTGGGTCCTCTCCTTTTTCCTATTGCTGTCCTGATGAGCATTCACCTAAACATACCTAGAGCCTTCCTCAGAAAGCTGCTAGAACTACTTTGTCAGCATAAACATATAATTGGGTGAAGGAATGAAGAAACTGCTCACCTGACACCTTCATAGGCCACACAAGGGAACATGTGAGTGGAGAAAAAGCGCTTAAGATGGTGGTTTCACCAGGATCTGAGCCACCCTGATGGCTCTATCTTCCCTGCTGTCCTTTCTCCTGTTCCCAACCGCATGATGGCTCTCCCTCCTTTCCTCCTGGGCTCCAGACTCTCTGGTTCCTCCTGGAAGACAGTTCCAAACTGTCCACTGCTTTCTGGTTGATAAACTGTCTCAGAGGAGTGTTGCTATAGTTGGCATAACATATGCATCAGAAAGATGGCTGAGAGCAAAGAGGGGACTGGTAAATTGGAGTGATGCCCCCATCCCTTCTCAACAGCACAGAGCTGTTAAATTGACTCAGATTGCCATGTGAAAAGCTATCAATGATAAATGTCTACACTATGGGATATGAATGTGTCCCTGTGAGTTTTCCTTAGCACTGAGAGCATCTGTGTGAGTAGCCAAGTGCTAAAACAGCCATAAGCCCTAAAAAATCAATTTAGAAAATAGTAATAAATGTTGATGCCCTTTACTGTTTCCATCTATCATAATCTGTTCTTAACTAAGATAGAGAGCAGTTCCTGTTTGGAAAGACCTGAATTAACCTTCATGGTTTAAGACATTCCTCTTGCCAAGTAGTCAGGCTTTTCTCTTCTTCCTCATTTACTCTTCAACACTACTCTTTGGCAACACTTAGAAATTAATTGCCGAGATACTGCACTGAGTAGAAAAATGACTGCATATGCAATGGACTGCTCAGTGAGACAGGTCCCCTCTTTTTGTGCTTATTAATTACAGCAGTTTCTTTATTCTTTATTAATTTAATGCATTTTTTAATACATGGAAGAGGCAGAACCATGGAGCACAGCATAGCATATGTATGTTTTTTTATATGACACATGAAATGATGAGCTAGTTAACACCCTCTGTATTTGGTCAGTAGGTTGATGTTCAGTTAGTTTAATTAGGTGAAGCAAGATATTGCCTAAACTATGCCTGTGCTTTGTCCCAAAGTCTACACTTACATCACTTCAAGCACTAATGGAAACGTTGCATTGGTCTACTGCTGTGACACTGTAGAACATCATTTTCCATATGAATAATTTTAAAATGTTATACTATGCCTGCAAATGCCCCAGGGAAATAAGAAACTAGAATGATTCCCATATAGCAGCTGCATAAGCTGTAATTCAGAGAAGATGTATGACCAACATCTCTATGGGGAGTAGATTTCATCCTCAACCCATGCTGTAAATCTGGATATGCCTGCACAACCATCCCAGTGTCAGAATATAGGATCACAGGACAGGATCACAGGAGAATTGAGCAAGGGCCCTTGGGTGGGCTCTAGTTCAACCTCCTGCTCAGAGGAGAGAGATTCATGAGTACAGACCAGGTTGCCCAAGGCTTTGTCCAACCAGGTTTTGAAAATCTGCCAGGACAGAGTTCGCACAGACTCTCTGAGCAGGTTGTTACCGTCCTCATAATTGAGAACAGTTTTTTTGTATGTCTGGGACATATAGGGAGCAATAACTCTGAACTGTAGGAGGAACTAAACTAAGCAAGATTTTTCTTGTGCCTATCCACTCTGATATCTTGGCCAAACTCCCATAGATTTTGTTGGGATAATTGTACATTGGGGAAAAAAGTCTGGACTGGTAAGTCTGGAGGGAGGGTCTATGCATGTGAAGAAGGAGCAGGAACTGTGTTAGTGCAACGACATGAAGGCCTGTGAGAGGACATATACCCCATAACCCAAAAAACCCCAGCATACTGCATTTTGACATCATTGCACCCCAGAACATGAGGCTATTTTGCCTCTGGGGCTGTTTTATGAGCCAAAACATGGGCTGAGCTGTAAGCTGATCCCACCCAACTACAGCAGCATGGTAGGAGGAGGAAAAATGTCTCTGTAAAGGAGCACTATGAGCCAAAACCACAGACTTTTGCTAGGCTTCAGTAAGCAGCTAACTGCACTTGTACACTTCAGTGCTTTGGGAAATCTTATCTACAATACCCGTCATGAATATAATTAAGTGTTTAAACAGCCTCACCTTACTGTGGCGGATCTCTCGGTGCGTTAATCATAAACACAAGCAGATTCTCTGTGTCAGCCAAAGGAAGAAGACTGGTGTGTCTGGCATGTTTGGGATGAGTTGCTGAAGGCCAGCTTGACACCAGACAACAGGAAAGTGTAGGAGATGGAGGAAAAAAAGCCCAGGTAATGTCTCCTTTACTTTTTTTTTTGGCAGTGAAAATGTAAGACATCTGCAGTTAGAAAAAGTGAGATTTGGGACTACTTAGAGACTTAGAACTTTAATACTAAGGTGCTTGCATGAGGGTTGCATTTAAGTCAGCAGGTTTTGTATTATTAATTTTTTGCTCCGAAAGTCTTCAAGGGAAGATCATGTATTCTACTGAACTGCAAATGGGAGGAGATTAATGTCTCTGGCAAGCATTTTTCTCATATCTTTAGGTTTTTCTTTTCCTGTCCACCATTTTCTCGAAGTTTAGTGTCTTCAGGATCACTCTGGCTCACACTTGGTGTGCGTTGACCCAGCAGTACAAGTTGAGAGAACAGAAATCCCTTGGAACACCCTGGTGCAGGGCTGTGGGGCGTGAACGTACAAGAGTGTTTTCTGTGTCTGCACCAGTTGGCCCAACATAACTGGTATCTCTCCCTGTAATTTTGTGATTCTGCCCTGAAGAAGTACTTAGAAACAGCATTGCTGTGTTTCATAGGTAGATAAATAGGTAGATACATGTATGCATCAGTTTATCCATTGAGAATGTGCTTTGATTTCAATAGGATGCATATAAAGGCAAAATTTGACACTTAAATCTTTTAATGCTCAGGTGCAACAGCTGGAAATAATCTTACTTTCCTGAAATTGATCTAATTCATGAGCTGGGGATTAGCTCTAATTTATGAAGTGCTTGTTTTTCATAAGGAAAGGTCACTGGCTTTTTGCTGAAAGAGAACAGAGGAATATGTGGGTGTTTGTGTCTTCAAGCATATGCATATATATATATATATATATGCATATATCCATATTTGGTCAAATGTTTCTGTGTTTCTGTTAACAGTAAGATTATTTAAATAGGATGTCCTGCTTGTAGCATATATTCTTGTTTCTACCTTCTTTTGCTGTAGAATGTGGATCTAGAAAACAAATTTTGCCTTGGCTGTAGGAGAACAAACCCAGAACTTTTTCATGGATTTTGTCGCATCTCTACAGACTCAGAGATGTGGAACTGAGACCAAAGCTTGGCCAAAGTTCTTAGAAAATTTGCCTTAGAATTTTATATAATTTATATAAATAGTAAATAAATGGTAGTGATTAAATAAATTCAGTGTAGCGACAAATTTTAATTTGTGCCTCACCCTAAATCCTAGGACAACTGCACAAGGTTTTTTTGTGTGCGAATAGAAAGTCATGTTTTGTTTTAATGGTTTGCTTCCTTCATTGAAACAATCTAAGAATATCTACCTAAAGCTAAACTAGCATTAGCTCTGGTAAGATTTATATCAACTTTTTCAATTTCTTCTGCTGAAATAGACTTGTTCTGCTGATATATATATATATGTGATTTTGGAGTCCAAGTCATTTATTGTTCTGTGGGACTGATCCTGCAGACAAGGGATATCTTTATCAAAGAAGAAAGATTTTCTAGTTATTATCACACAGATGTTTATTCTGCATTACTGAGGAATACCTTTAAAGTTAACAAAAGCAAGTGTTTTCTGAAAAGGGTTTATCACAGAAGAAAGTCAATAGCAGGCTGGGTGGGATTATTCGGATTAATTTTAGGTATTATGTTGTATCCAGGATGCTTGATGTCCCTGAGGGAAGTATTCTTCCTGAAAACAATTCACATAACACCAGATAAGTCCTTGTGGCTAAATGTTCTCTGGAAGAGCCTGTCTGTCTCCACTGGTCTTCCAGGAGGATCCTGCCTGCTAATGTGCAGTGGGACCAAACTCTGGCTCCCTCCCTCTATCTCAACAGTGGTTGAGATAGTGGACATAGTGAGGACCTTTATTTCAAGTTTGGAGCTATATTCCTGTTCACTACAACTCAGCAGCTCTGTCAGGGACTGCAGCACAGGAAAAAGCAAATCAATTGTGCTAGGGATGAAACGTTTTTGAAACAGTGGATATGGAAAATTACTTCAGGGACATACTACTTTCCTCTTTGAGTCATATGAATACCCTCAGCAAGTTTGCAGAAGACATAAAGCTGAGTGCTGCAGCAGATTCACTTGAGGGAAGGGATGTCAACCGGAGGGGCAGGCTTGAGTAGTGGGTCTGTGTGAACTTTATGAAGTTCAACAAGGCCAAGTACAAGGTCCTGTACGTGGGTTGCAATCCCCAGTATCAGTATTGCAGAATGAATGGGTTGAGAACAGCCCTGAGGAGAAAGACTTGGGGATCCTGGTGGATGGAACAGTGGACACGAGCTGGCAATATGCACTTGCAGTCCAGAAAGCCAACCATGTCCTGGGCTGCATCGAAAGAAACATGGCCAGCAGGTGATTCCTCCCCTCTAATGTGCTCTGTGAGAACCCACCTGGAGTCCCCTGCCCCCACACTGTGTTCAGCTCTGGGGTCTTCAACATAAGAAAGACTCTTGGAGTGGGACCAGAGGAGGCCACAACAATGACCAGGGGCTGGATCACCTCTCCTTTGAAGAAAAGCCAAGAGAGTTGAGATTGTTCAGCCTGGAGAAGGGTCAAGGGAGACCTTATTGCAGCCTCTCAATATATAGAGGGCACTTACAGAATAATGGAGAAAGACTTTTTACCAGAACAGGCAGTGGCAGGACAAGGGGCAATGGTTTTTAACTGAAAGTCAGTAGGTTTAAATTGGACATAAGGAAGAATTCTTTTGATGAGGGCAGTGAGACACTGGAGCAGGTTGTCCAGAGGAGTTGTAGATATCCCAACCTGGGAAGTGCTCAAGACCAGTTTGGATAGGGCTTGGAGCAACCCGGTCTGGTGAAAGATGTCCCTGTCTGTGGTGGAGGGCTTGGGCTGAATAATTTTCAAAGGTTCCTTTCAACCCGAACCAATCTATTCTTCCATGATTCTATGAATAGAAGATTAATTATCTCTCTGTATGTTTATATACAAAGGGGCATTATTAGTAATTCATCCAGCAATTTTTCTTCATATAATAATAATGATGCAGACCTGATTCCTCACAAGAGGACCAATTTTTATGTGGAGACAGGCTCCTTGCCAGACTGCATAGACAGGTATTTTTGACCAGCCATTTCTATCTCTGACACTAACAGGGCTTGTGGCAATTGCAGTAACTTGCTTCCAAACATCTTGAGAAATACTGCAATAACCAAAAGAACTTGGTTCAACCAAATGTGCTTATTGTTGACAAAGTGTGAATCATACCCCCAAAGAGCACACTCCTTTGGATTCCACCCTGTGAAGGGAGGATGCGTTCAAGCACATTGATGAGACACAAATATTGAGACATAAAGATGTTTACTGTAGACATTAGTAGTGCTCTAGACATTTTATGCAGCCTTTATTTGAGCTGCTTCCCTGTAGCAGCAGTAAAATGAAGGAGCAATATTAATAAACAATGTTATATGGATGGCTGTGATACAAAGTGTCAGAGAAGATATTTGTCCAGAACTTTCAGGCCCTCTCCTTTGAAAGATAAAACTGTCTTTGAATTAAGGTGTGATTTTGTGGAAAGTCTGGACTGGTCACACACTTTCTTTTACAGGTTTGGATTTTCTGGTAGCAAATGGAAACTGAGTTGCTGCAGCACCAGAGGAGACTGACTTCCAGTCCAGTTTAAAGGCATTTTGCACAGTCAGAATGAAGCACATAGTCCTGGTTTCAGCCAGGATACAGTTAGTTTTTTTCCTAGTAGCTGGTACAGTGCTGTAGGATTAGGATTTAGGATTGATGTTTTCATTGTCACTGAGCAGTGCTTACACTCTGTCAAGGACTTTTCAGCTTCTCACACTGGTCTGCCAGTGAGGATTCGGGAGGTGCACAAAAAGTTGTGAGTGGACACAGCTGGGACAGCTGACCCAAATGATCCAGGGCATATTCCACACCATATGGCATCATGCTGAACAGTAAACTGGGGGAATTCACTGTGGGTGGTGGCCTGCTGCTCGGGGAATGGCTGGGCATCAGCAGGTGGTGAGCAAACTGTGTTGTGCATAATTTGTTTTGTATTTGCTCTCATCATCATTACTATTACTATTATTATTTTTATTTATTATTATTACCATTATTTATTATTAATAGTAGTATTAGTATAAGTATTAGTATTAATATTATATCCCCTTTAATTTCTGTCCTATTGAACTTCTTTATCTCAACAAAAGAGTTTTCCCCTTTTTGTCCTATTCTCTCCCCCTCTCCACTGAGGGGGAGTAAGTGGATGGTGGTGTGGTGTTTAGCTCCCTGCCAGGGTAAACCAGGACACACATGTAGTGTGGCACTGATGAGCACTTCCAAAGGGTCAACTAGTGCTGAGTGGCAGGAGCCCCGTGTCCTGCTCGTAGCCTTTGGAGCCTCCCTGGGATTTGGCTCGGGAAATTATCCTCACACTCTACCATTGCAACACAAGTAATTGTTCAAGGTGTTATTATTTTTCTCTCTCTCTTGTGAGTGGTTCAGGTCTGGAGAATAAAGGCGTTGATTTGGCCTGGCAGGGTACAGGCTATCCATAGTGAAAATCAAGTCACCTTGCAATGATTGCTGTCTGGACCAGAACAGAATTACTGCAGCAGCTGTTCCATAAAATACTCACTTTAAACTTGATATCTATAGAAATGCTGAAGGCAGCATCTGTTCTTCTGGTTTTCAAAAGATATGTCTATTATGAAGATAATCCTCTAAAATCGTATTGAAGATTAATTTGAAAGTTTTTCAGAACAGGAGGTTATTCTGGAATGTGTTACGGGTGAGCTCTAGCATTTCACAGCCCCACTGAGCCAGAATAAATGAGTCCCCTGCACTTTAAGATAAGTGGGATGTTCATCCTGTTTCAGGAAATGTCAGAATCACAAGCTGCTTGCCTCTTCATCTAGGAGCATCTTTTACATTGGTCAGTTATGGTCTTTTCACTTATTTGGACTGGGACTGAAGTAGGGACAATAAACAGATTTATACTGTAAGGATAGATCTAAAAAGGAAAGAGATCTAATGTTGGAGGTGTGGGATCACAGGGACACAGGAAGTGAAAAAGTGTTGTCAGTCCGTGGGCAATGCAAAACTCATAACTTCAATCTCATATGTAAGCATTTGTAAATAGAGAACTATATTATGTGCTCAAGAATTATCAGTAGCTTTTGGTAGAACTCTGGGAGGGTAATATACATCCCTTATCCTCCACATTTGCTCACCAGGACCCTTTCTTCTGGATGTCTGTACTTGTCTTGGTAAGGTGAGCTACAACATTACTGAGGCTGGAATAAAAAAGCAGCTCTGTGCCAGGTGTAGTAATTTCTGAGCTGCTTTGTGCTCACATTTTTTTGTTTATGGAAACCATCCTGCTTGTCCTCCTGAGCCGTGTTTGTACTTCATGTCTACCTGGTAGAGAATCTCAGTTTGTGTGTGTGATAAGCTGAGATGCTGAGCACTTCCCTCAGCAAACAGTGTGGTTTTGTTGCTGTGTCAGAAAGGATTTATTTGGGATTAATACTTCCCTGCCCACAAGCCAATGGTTACGTTCCAGTGCAAACAATCTACTGATAAAACAGAAGCATCTTTGCAAATGTCACTGCTTAATTGACATTTATAGTATATTTTATGTCATCATGGGAGGGTGATGACCTAGCCAGCAGTTTCAGGGTTATATTGGTGGGCTGTATTTTTGGGTCATGAGTCCTGACAGCCGTACTGGGCAGAAGGCAGAGCCTTGTTTCCCCATCAGAGCATGTGAGAGCTCGCGGCACTGCTTGTTGGCACTGACAGGGTTTGGTACAAAGTAGGGCAGCCGTAAGTGTGTTTCATATCCATGACCCAGGCAGCCTTCCATAACCAGGAATGCAAGGCAGGGAGAGGAATTAAACCACCATGACTTAACTCATACCTTGACAAGAGACTACCTCTGACTTGGGATTGACAGCCATGTCCAAAGCATACATAATATTGTGGGCCAAGTCCACCCAGATGGGATTGATGATTCCTCTCCTTTTCTAGCTCCACAATAATTTGCTGACAAATCTTGCTAACGGACTTTGGAAAGTCAAAGAGTAAGTATATTGTGAGTACTGTAAAATAACAAGCCCCTTGGGGAGAGGTCGATTGCACAGCTGAGCTGCAAAGCACGGGCTGAATACTGAGACATGGCATGGCCTGTGAAGAGTTGAACCACTGCCTGTGAGAAATGGCTCAGCAAGGAATGCTTGTCTGCCTAGCTTCACAGAACAAGGCTTGGTCAGGAACAAGCCCCAGGCTTGTTTTAACACTCACAGGGCACTCAGTATCATCACTGCCTTACAGACCCTTCCTGGCTGACCTGGCAGTGAGACTGCTCTGTGACTTGGCAGCTGAGAAGGTTTCTTTTGCCAACCAGCACAACCCCTAGTCTGTCACCGATGCTTCATTACTTCTGCAGATACAGTAGCTTTTATGACTGCAATAGAACCAAAGGCATTAGCAGGGGTCTGAGTCACTTTGTGCTACCTGAGCCACATAGCAACACCTGCTGTACAAGCAGGGAGGTGGAAGGGGAAGCACGGGCACAGAGACCTGCCAGCAGCTGCTCACCTGCCTTGTGCAAAGGTGGGATTACAACTCAGGGCTCTCAAGCACCACTCCCTCTGACCTTTTGTATATCTTTATCTCCCTGAAATAAAAATTTTTAGTAAAGCAAGAGCTAAAAGATTGAGTTAGGGATGGTATCAGAACACTGACGTCTCCGTGGGCAGGACACTGAATGTAATACTTCACTTCCACAAGCACTTACTGTATTTCTCAAATATGAAATATTTTCCTTTACATCAAAGCATCCACCTTTTCAATACTCAGGAAGAAATACACTTACTGAGGGTAATCCAACAGCATTGCCCCACACCAGCCAGGTCTTGCGGAGGCCAGCAGGTTCTGACTCTCTATCCCTGTGTGACCGTCTTGCAACCTGCTCCTCAAAGCTATAGGAAGCATTGGAAAAATGCTCCTGTTATGACCCTGTACAGCCACTTCCATATCTGCACTTCACTTGGACCTTGGTAAGCTTTGCAGCACCACTTACAAAAGCCAAATTCTGCTCTTTACACTTGGCTCTATCAAACCTCTTTACTTATTTTCAGCTGGATCATTAGCTAGATGCTTCTGCATGGTTTTTGACACGTGTATTCTTCCCTGAAAAACTAGAGGAATCCCATTTATAGGGCCACCCAGTCGCTGAGAGAACACACCAATTTATACCTGCTGAGCAGACAGCCTAGTTAACATCTCAGTTTTTCTAACCAAGTATCACTCTCCAAAAGAGGTCATTCCAATGCTTTGAGGACTCTCTGTCAGCAAATGATTTATGCTTCATGTTCTCTGACTTGCCACAAAATGAAGTCATGACTGTTTATAACTGCTTGCATTTGGCAGCAACATGCTGAGTTTGATTTGGAATCATAGAATGGTTTGGGTTGAAAGAGATCTTTAATGGTCATCTGCTCCCAATCCCCTGCCATAGGTAGGGACATCTTCAACTAGATCTGGTTGCTCAGGGACCTGTCCAGCCTGTCCTGGAATGTAGAGATGGGGCATCTACTACCTGTCTCAGTGCAACAAATGGCATCAGGTCCCTCAGTCTCAGAGGCGACTGAGAACAATATTCTGCACCCATTAAAGAAACTGAACACAAGACATGTGGATCACTAAGCGCCCAGGGTAGTTGTGAGGAACCATTTTGTCCTCAGGTGCACCAGCCCATCTCTATAAATGCTATGCTTTTGATCCAAGCACATTTCAAACCACTGAAGTCTGATGCTCTTCCCACAGGACAGGTAAATGTTCTAAATCCATTAACTGAAGAGACCACTCAAAGCTACACAACGTTATTGATATGGCAGGAATGAGGCTGGAAATAGACTGTGTCTTGATTTTCTTCTTATCCCTCGCCTTCCACTGGAAGCTGGGCTTAGCCTGGGTCTGGTCTACTTTTTTATGACAGGAGAGGGGCTGAGTCACCTTTTTAGCTTATTGACTATTGAGAAACTCCCCTTATGTAAGCTTTCTATTTCTTGACACTCCTAAGTATCCTATAACTTGGTGCTGGGTACAGCCACCACCTTGATTTATCAGGCAGCTCAGAGAAACACCCACTCTGTAAATACAAGGGAGTTTCTATTCAGCCTCAGATTCATAAAATGAACATGCCAGCACTTTCTGTCCTTCTGTTCCTGTGGCACAGAGCAATCCGTCGGGCAGAGGGACTACTGTCCTGTGGTGCTTGGCCAGTGGGTTGAGGCTCACAGCTGGTGCAGGGGTCTTCCTGCTGGGTGCGAGTGGGAGACGCAAAGCTGAACTTTGAGCACGGTGGGAAAAAAATGAATTTAACAAATGTTGCTGAGGTTGGATTTACTAAGAGAGGGGAGAAAGGGGGGCAAGGCTTGGGAAAGTGTTCCCCCTAGGCAGTGATTCATGATGTGTTTTATGATCTGTGATGGACATCTGGTGAAGGCAGGGTAACTGTGGGGCTGCTTGCTGCTGCTTTCCTGTATTAACACCACAGCTGGAACCAGCCCCCTTTGTTTTACACCCGTTTTAATAAGATGCTGTTAATCACCTGCTGACGAAAGTTTCACTTTTGGCTACCACCACCCTGAAGCCTGTTCTCCCAACCGTGGGGACTGTGCCCCTCACGCAGCACTTACTGTGTGCCACAGCAATTGCCAGGATTACTATGGTAACATTTTTCACTGTCTTTGATACTATGGCAGGTAAAGGCCAGGACCCCGCTGCATTTAGGTCTGGGTATATTCACAGAAAGTCTCTGCCTTGAAGAGTTTTTAGTTTCACTAGCAAAGGGTGAGAGGAATGGAATTGTCAGTACTGTGGTCATACAGATAGGAAGTATTACACGGTCTGATTTCACTAATTCAATCTCTAGCTTCTATAGGGCACCCTTGGCTTTTCTAATGAGCAGTAATAAATGGAAAGGGTAGTTCCTGGAAGAAGAGTCTCCATTGTACTATGTACTCGGCAAACATGGCTTGATTTCAGAGCATGTATAGACACACACATGGAGTCTGCTTCTGCCCTACTTGTTGCACAGCAGTTCTGGAAACATAAACTTCAGAAAACATGGGCTGAAGTTGCACCTGGGACGTGGTCCTTCACAGCAACAAGAACAGGAGACACCACCCTCACAGCCTTTCCTTGCTGTTACAGCACTTAGTTATAAAACAGCCTGTGGGATTTCTTGCCAGCCTTGCCAGTCTGGAGGCACATGGACTGAAGAGCAGTGTCCATGTTTACGTGCACTTAAAAAAAGCCCTGTTGGCAGCTTAAGGCAGGCACCCCATATGGCCTGAAGGCTGATTTACACCTCTTTACACATTGAATCTGAACTGTTAAATTTCCTAAGTCTGAAAACATTTCCTATGGAAAATGAACCAGTCAAGACAAACATACTCTCTACTTTCTCCTTCTTCCTAACAAAGTGTCTCCCCTTTTAATCAAGATTTGAGTTTGTTGCCTTCTAAGAAAGAAAGCAAGAAAGAGTCCCAATTAGCAATTAGTTCAGGGCAGCTGCTGAATGGTCACCTCAGCTTTTGCTATTCAAGCGCTAATTGAGTCCTCAACGAAGAGCCACCATTTCCAGCTGAGCAAAGGGGATGTCATTGGATTGTTTCAGGTCTCATGGGAAGATTTGTCCAGTTAGAAAATATGCTGTTTGAGACCTGGGTGGTGTAGGGTGCTTGCAGCCTGGCAGAGAAGCTCTCTGGAGAGGTAAGCAGAGTTTGGTTGCCTGACAGGATGTTGGTAAGCAAAACTGATCATCTACTGGTATGTACTTGGGTGCCCAGGACTCTCTCTCTCCCTGTCAGCTTTTTTCCTGCAGAGCTGCCAGTTCTGCTTACTTGGTTGCAACTCTAGGTCAGGGTAGTGAAACTATTCTGTACAGGTCATGAATCATTTCTCAATTCAGCCTTGCAAGAGAGAATTTTTAAAAAATTTTAGCAGACTGCAAGCAGCCCCTCCACTGAGAGGGCTCACTGACTGCTCTGTGTGTTTAGGATTTCATCTAGGAACAGGGTGCTTTAAAACCTCACTTTGGTCAAAGTGTTTTGGAATGGCCATGATGTGTGGAGTGTCCCAGGGGACCACACTGTTCTGCTGTCAGCCCAGTCTGCCTGGACTAGGTGTGCTATTATGTGCTATTATCCGTGTTCCAATTCCCTTCCTTAGTGTAGCTCATGCTGTTTAATGAGAAAGTTATTAAGTCTTTTAAGGGAATTAGATAGGTAAAGCAACAGTAACTGCCTGTGGCATAGGCACATCATTATCCAAAACTGGGAAAGACAAGGAAGATGAGAAAAAGAAAAGAAATTTAAAATGAGTATCCCCAGTTAAAGCCAGCACAAGAACTTGGGGCTAATTGCAAATTCAGAAGGATTAATGAAAAAAAAAATCATTAATTTTCTACTCCAGTGGAGAAAAAGGAATTTTGCATATGCTTTTTAAAGATACAGGAGCATATGAGATATCTGATTTAATTACCATTTCTCCTCTGAGCAGAACTGTGCTCAATCACTCAAGTCAAACAAGAATGTGGTGGATGCTGGTGAAAGGCAGGGCAGCTTCTGGACAGCTAGGCTGGAATCTTCTTGAACAGAGGAAGAGCAAATAAATGTGCAGAGGCAGCCATCTCCCTAAATTCTGCTGAAAGAAACAAAAGGATGGAGAATTTTGACCATGGTTGATCACTTGGGTTTAGCTGCCTGTTGTAATCTAATTTCTCTGCATTTTTCACTCCAGCAAAATTGCTGATACCTTACATGCTATGGGTACTTCATCACGGCAGGGAACTTAATTATGTATTTTGGGAATAATTAATCCTTCTGCTGGGGTTCAAATATTTAATTCCAAATGAGATGAGATTCCTTAATGAGATGTTCCAACTCACGGTAATATACTGTCCTCTTTAAAGGCCATCTCCCATCAGACAAGGTTAAGAACAATGTAAAAATGGCCTTTGGGAAGTGCAGAACAAAAGTGGTCTTGTCCCTCTGTAATTTGTTCTCAGCGAGGACTGGAGTATGTCCAAGAGGAAATGTCAAGGAAGTAGCTGTACTTACGAGACTGGAGGCAAGAGTTGTGACTGATATATTGGTTTATTAACTAAAAATAACAGATATTAAGCCTTTGAACTGGGGAGGTGGGAGGAGTAGAAGGGGGAGCCACAATCCAGAGCCTTGTACACTGGGCCGCAATAGAGAGAAGTTGGGCAAGCTATGGGTGGAAAAAGAAAATAGAGAAAAAGAAATGTTCTTATTAAAAAAGAAGCAAGTGCAAATACAAGAATACTTCAGATAGGCCTATTTTTCCAGAGGGGGGTTGCTAAGGCTGTCTGAAATCTAAACTTCTTCAAGGTGTCTTGGTGGGTGTGAAAGTCCTGGTGGCCTTTTAGCTTGGAGCTGTTGTTCAAGAGCAGTGCAGGCCTTCCACAACTGACTGGCTCCTGCAGATCTCTGCAGAGCAAGAGGAGTTAATGTTTGCGCTAAAATAAATCTTTGTTCTTGTTCAGCGTTTACCAGATTGATTAACCAGGCACCACATTTGCTACCAGCAAGAAACAAACTTAAATACAAATAGAACAAGAGGGGACAGCCTCAAATGTGGCCAGCGGAGGTTTTAGATTGGATATTGCAAAAACTTTCTTCACTGAAAGGGTTATCAACCAATGAAACAGGCTTGCCCAGGAAAGTGGCTGAGTCACCGTCTCTGGAGGTATTTAAAAGACGTGTAGAGGTGGCACTCAGGGACATGGTTTAGTGGTGAACTTGGCAGTCTCAGGTTAATGGTTGGACTTGATGATCTTAGAGGTCTTTTCCAATGTAAATGGTTCTGTAAGTTTGTAGACTCTGTTCACAATGTAAAAGGTAGAGACTGAAAGATAAACAGCAGGATGGAGCCCTCAACAGCAGCACCTCAGGCCCACAGGTATGTCTCATACCCTCAGGAAATTCCTCCAAGGTTTGAATAAATTCAGCTAACTATATATAAAGATTTTTTTCTTGAAGGAAAAGAAAATCAACAAGTCCTTTAATGCTTGTTTTAACTGTTCCTAGAGGTGTGATTATTATTTCTGATAGAGATCTAGTCTATAATGCCTTGTGCTGTCTAATAATTTCTAACTGCACAAAGCCGTGGAAAGTCCTTCAGAGTTCAGCAGATGATAGCTCAGGATCCCTGTACAGGGAGGAAAGAGCTCTAAGAGGCACAGGAACAAAAGAAATTACCTCCCTGCATGTAACAACTGCATTCTTTGTTTTGTAGGCATATGTTAGTGTTTAGTAGATCTGTTATCCAGCTCTTGACATGAGAAAAGTTGTTGAATATGACCACTAATTTGCATCTGTTCAGGATGTGGCTTCCTTGCTGTCACGACTCATGATGCATAAGGATGCTAAATTTGTCAATAAAAAGTCATTGGTTTTCTTCAGAAGGGACAGGCTGTGTGTACCAGGGTAAATGGCCAGTGTTTGCAGAGATTCTGTGCTCTGGTGCTGCTGTTTCTGAAACCTTCTCGGAGTTTGGAGTTTTGGATCGTTTGAGGCAGAGCTGTGCACAATGCAAAAGTTCAAATTACAGCTTGTTCAGAGTTTGTATCAGTATGCCTGATATTTCTTCTTCTGCATCTAGAGAAACAATTTTTTTAAATTAAAATGCTGAAAAACACGGAAGCAACTGTGTCAAAGCAGTTTGTGCTTCCCAAGAGGGGCCAAAGGTGGATAATTGGAAATGCCCTTTGTGAAATAGGTATGAGCAAGGCCCTCAGCAATTCCATGCACTTAAATTTATGAGCCGAATGGATATCAGACTGTCTGTCCACAAACTCCATTAATATGTCCAAAATATCTTTGAATTCTCTAACTCAACGACCTTCCTTGCAATGCATCTTATGATTTATGTGTCTCACTGAAGAACACCTCATTTGTTCACATCCTCATTTGTTTTAAACTTGTTGCCTGATAATGTCATTGAGCGCTGTGGTTTTGTGGTCTGGGGAGTGAAACTGAGACACTCCCTTTCTCTCCATCTTTCCATGTCACTCATTATTTTATAGCTCACTTCCAAAGACCACTTCAGGTGTGGTTAAACAATACAGTAAATCCAGGTACCTCTCAAAAACATAGTGGTCACATGAGGCCGTGCTAGCTGGGGATGAATTCAGCTTTCTGTTCAAGTGTGTTCCACTTTTAGTGTTTTTCACTATCAGGCTTTATGCTGGTTTAAGTATAATTTTGGCAAAAACTTGTGCTGTGTGCTTTGATCATTCAGACAGAAACATGATCATGAACCCATACCTGATTCAAATCCAGCATGACTGCCAGGTGACCCAGCCATGCACAGATTTGGTATTTATGATCAGGCAATGACCAGAACAGGAGAAATATCCTGTGAGGTCAGATCCTGTATTCATCTGGCACTGTGCTTTTCTCCAGCAGTGGCAAAAGGATGGGATATTCAGGGAGAGCACATGAGCCTGGGCACTTTCTGTGGTCCATTCTACTTAGCATCCAGAACATTTTTATCACAAGCGTTAATGGATACATCCCTGTCAGGTCCTTTTAGTATTTTCAGTCTTGTTTCATCAAGTGCATCCTTATTCTAGTGCTGTGAATTATGCTGAGTAACAAGCAGTTCTGCTTTCATGCTATTTGTCAATTTGAATTTATAAAATTTCATCCTATTCCCACTCAGTCATCTCCTCTCCAAAGGAACAGTTACAACTGTTTCAGTCTGTCTTAAACTAACTTTTCCCACCCTTTTTCTGTGCCTTCTCTAACCCTGTTGCCTTATTTGAGATGTGGAGACTAAAGCTGCACACAGAATGTGAGATGTTAACCTGATTTATTCTGTGATCCTGTGTAATGACCTTGTGTAGGTTCACCAGTGCTTTAGAGGCAAAATGACACTCGCTCCTTTCTTTCTAACATCCATCCTGACAACATCCAGTAAGGTGTGGTGTTCTTAAATGATGCTGCACACTGAGCTGCTGACTTCAGAGACCAGCAGGGATGACTCCAGGACCATCTTCTAGTGTTTGGTGGCCAGTTCAACACTTCTCAGACATGCTTCATTGTTTTTACCTCACCGCACCTCCTGAAAAACAGGCTATCATCTCTTTCCCAGGCTGAATAGACTCTGCCAGGACCTTCTTTTGATCACACTTCACAGTGTTTTCTTTGCTTTGCTGAGTTTTGGGCTCCTTTTGAGAGGGGAAGACAAAGCAGCAAGTTGTAGCCAAAATGCAGTAATTTAGTGGCACAAGATGTTCCCTGACATATTTTTATCTCATTTCTTATGCTTTCTAATGGCTGATTTCAGGTTTTGACTGCTGCAGTGTAAGAAACTGAAGTTTTACACAGAATTATCCTCGAAGACAGCAGAATTTCTCCTGAGTAGCTGTTTTAGAGCCTGTTCTTGAATGCACAGAGCCAGTGTGTAACTAATCCTGACCACTGTATTGTCAGCTTGCAATTTTGTTTTCTAATTGATGAGATATTAATAGTGGAGACAAGACAGGTAAAGTCCCAATGTCACATAGATATGAAAAACCCCAAGATTCATAACCTGTGTGTGTGCCACAGCTATTTTTTAAATTGCAGCTTGTCATACAGGATTCTGTATTCACCTTCTTGAAGAGCTGAAGCTTCCCTATTGCAAATCCTTGGACCTGTCAAAACAGCAGAAGCGGGAGAAATCAGGAAAAATGTAAACAGGTTAAGGCAGCTCGTAAGAGCTCCAAGCTTTGAAAGAACCACAGCAGAAATAATGCATATGGGGATAAAGGGAGGTTCTTTACAGAAACAGGATGAAGGATCTGGCAGTATACTGAATGAAGCAACCCTTCACTGGGAAACAGAGTAAATTAAATGAATAAACAGGCGAAGTCTTTCCCTGAACTTCTATAATCCTGAGAAAGGAAGGCGTGAAATGAGTACCTCAGTAACCACTTATTAAGATTTTCTTGCTTTCCATGTGCCCAAGATCATAGAATTTATTTTATTCAGCCCTCTTTGATAATTAAATGTAGTGCAATAAATTCCTTCTCTGGGACTTCATTTATTATCACAAATGACATACTATCTTTATAAAAAATGGCTCTGAATTAACCACCTGTGCTTATGTGACTCTTTTAGATTGGTAAGACTTTTCATTTTGAAGCCCCATCTTTGTATTTTAATTATATTTTATTCTTTGGAAAAAGGGGTTTAAGTTATGAGATAATTTACTTTTCCTTTCAATTTCTTTGACTAGTACATATTGTGGAAGTGATAAAATGAGCCAAGACTCATTCTTACGTGTCAATTTTTTTTTTCCATTTGAAAAGAAGAAACATCTTTATAACCTAGAGAATTAGGTTCTTGTTGCTTGTGTTTATTTCATGGAAATTAGAACTAATCATGTCTAGATAATTATTCACCTAGTGCAGTACTGTTTAATCTACTGAAAAACTCTTTTGTAAATGAACTTATGTTGAAAGAAGTGGAATTTTAAGGAGCTGAATAAAAACCCCACCAAGACATCTTACAAAATGCAAATAACAAAATCCAAAGATACAAACCCACCTAACAAAATTTACATTCATGTGTAGGAAGGCTGTTTTTCCTCTTTCTTCAATTTCTAATACTTCCTTAGCCAAGGCAGTCACCATACCCATGGCTTACAATCCTGAAGCACTGGAGCTGGCTCAGAGCTGAGCTGCACAAACCTTTGATCATCCCTGAACTAAATCATTTTTGGTTCCAAAAGGTTTACTGAGATTGCTGTTTCCAGGGAGTAAGGGACTTGGGGGAAAAAGCAGGGCAGCTGCTCCAATAAGGATTTTCTGCTGCCAGGAGCACGTTGGCAGCTCACTCAGCCTTGTCCATGTCAGAACTGGATGGTCTCAGGAGACATACTGGATAAAACAGGCTTTGTATCTGCTTCTGTCCTCTGTGTTTCGAAATCTCACTCCCTGGTTTCATTCCTCTGTGCCCACCAGGGGTGCAGCTCACACACCAGCGCAAGGGAAGGGCATCTCAAGACTATAAAAATGGACCTTGACAAGTATCTTGGTCTAATGCATGCTAAGCCCAAGTCTGGGTTTTGCTTGAACAAGTGCTGGAAAACTGCAGGGAGAGGGAACTCTGTAGAAGAGGACAGAAGGTTCCTCCTCGAGCTGCACATGCCTGTGTTTAGATGGCTCAGTTTATTCTTCTGACTTTGTAAGCAAGGGAGAAGTGTTCTCTGCCATCCTACAGTGAGTGCCTAGAGTGGGGTAGGTAGCCTGCAGCCTAGGAGTTCCTGTTTGTCTCTGGATGGTGTGTAACCATTCCCACAGCAAGAAGCCAATCTCCTCTTACATCAACTCTCCAAGCACACAGACTTCTGAAAAGATTTTGCTGGCAGAAAATACTATATATATAATAGTAATAAACAATGTGGAGGAACTCTGAGGTTCAGTATTAATAAGGTCACTTGAACTCTCATGCTGACAGCTCTGAACTCAATGTTTTTTGCCAACTTTCCTCTAAATTAGACTGCAAATTGCAATTATTGGATATCTGAGAGAACATTATGCTGTGCAGGAAGTGATCACGAAGCCTCTGTGATGATGGAACAGCTTAAATGAAAAGAAAGGCGTGAAAGCGATTTTTTGAAAGCTGGAAGCTGCCAGGGAGGAACCTTGACAAGAGGAGAACGAAATTTCAGAGTCTTTCTTTTGAAGTATGAAAATTAATTCAGAGGCCCTGTGGCACTGATAACAGGAAATGAACCCTTGTATTTACAGAGTTCTGGTGCAAATTCACCATGGTCTGAGTATAGTCAAATGCTGGGGTATGATTGATGTTCCACTCTTATTTACTATTTATATCAGAGAAACCTCAATGAATCACAGTCATAAACTAAGGTCTGCATTGTACTGTGCGTATGCAGAAAAGAAAAAGTTCTCCTAACTTCAGATTTTTTAACAATCCCCATGTGAAAGCAACTGGGACTCTCAGTCCTCTTTGAACTAAGAAATGTTCTTGATTAGCTGAGATGGCTGATTTTTAATTGCTTCTAATCAAAGCACTTAAAACAGGAAACCTCTTGGTAGCCCGTAAGAATTCTTTTATCTGCCTTCTCTTTGGACACAAAATTGCTTTATTGTATCTCAAATTAACTTGTAGGATCCAAGAAGGAGCAAAACCTCTATTTGTGCATCATGTAGCATATGGGGGTTAAATCTTCACTGATGTTTGTAAGTAATACCACAACACTGACAACCTCCAACCTCCCCACAGGTCCATGACAGGTGAATGAGTTTTTCTACACCACAAGTGTCTCCTGATTTCCCGTGTTTGTGCCTTGCTGAGAGCCAGGAGGTCCTGGGAGAACACAGGAGACATTTCCTTATGATATCTTTGGGGTTTACCTAGAGGTGGAACACAGTTTTATGCCTGGCTTGGGGATATAGATGGGTATGGATAACTCTGGGGTCATTATCGAATCTGGTATAACTGCATAGAAGGCTGAAACTTTCTCTTGTTAAAATTTGTGCCATCTTGGGGAAGAGGGGATGGAATAATTTTCAGGTTTTCAGCAGTTGATTGAATTTATGTTAAAGCTTCAGTGAAAAACATTTTGTGGAAATTTGGAGAAAGGTTACTTTTTTTTATTCCTTCCATGTGAACAAACTGTCTACCACAAGAAGAGTCGCCACAGAACATTTTAAAGAAGCCTAACTGGTTTTATTAAGCGTTGTGGATGTTACCCATGTGCACACTATTAGAGTGTGCACACTGACACTGGCTGACAAGCAGCTTACATATCGAAGTGATGGAGCCTGTTGTGAAGGATTGATTCATTCAGTTCCCTGAAGACTTCATTTACTTAGTTACAGAGAAGATTGTCTCTGGCAAATCCCATATACAGAGAACGCAGCCCTGCTCTCTTGGTAAACAAACCCACACTCTTCTTTCCTGTAGCTGAGCCTTGCAAGTGACCTGTGCTTGCTGCCTCTCTGGCACTGTCAAGGAGTACTTCTCTGCATGTTTGCCTTGGTTAAGGTAACCTCTGGGGTCAGGGGTGCAGGAGAGCTCAGGTGCAGCCTGATGCCTTTTTGTGCCCAAACCCCTGGCAGACTAAAAACCTGAAACTGAAATCTGGTTTACTTCAAAGATGGATTTTGCACTTGACACCACGTAGTTATCCAAAGCTTGGCTAGTTCTCTTGCTGTCACCCTGTGGCACCTTCTGCGGTTCTGTCTTTAAGCAGTTTCAAGGGTTATGTAAACATAAGAATAATGGAAGACAGCCCAGTTAACACATCAGGCTTTATTAATGATTATTTCCTCCAGTCACAGTCTAACTCTTGCTTTGCTTGAAGCATGTTTATGTCTGGGTACTACATTTGCACTCATACTGATCAGATTTTAGCGTTCTTTGACAGACAGAAGTTGTCTATTTTCTGCTATTGTACCCTACATTGCTGACATTCCACTTGGGCTGGCCAATAAACTTAATTTGCTTGCTCTGAATACGACCTTTAAACATTACCAACTTCCCTTTCCAGTTTGCAGTATCTTTTCCTCCACAGCTCGAGTTTGCCAATGATTTCAGATGTTTGAGCACTGGTTGCTATCAGGTTTACTCAGCTTTTAGGTGCCTGCTTGTTTTGGCTAGTTGGGCTGTGTGCTTCTCCAGGTAAATTTTTATACCTACAGTAATTTAGGCAAACAAATCCTCTAATGACAGGGGGGAAAAGAAATGTGCTGAATGTTTGTCACTGCATGCTTGTGACCAACAAAGAACCTGAAAAATGCTGCTATTATACTAAATTCTCTGTGCTTGACTCTCACTACCTGGTTTGTTTGTCGGTAGAGTTAATAGCACAAAATTTGCAAGCAGCACAGATTGTTTCTCCCTCTGAAACATGGCATATTTATTTTCTTGGAAGAACTGATGTTAGGCAGAAGCATCTCTCTAATATAGCTTGAGGAGAAACCCTTGTCCAGACTTGTTCATTGCTTTGCTGCTGAAGGGGAGTGAGAACTACCTAAATTATGTGGTGTATGTGCCACTGATACCTTGGGTGTCATCACCAAGGAATTTACACAAATGGCTTTGTCTTAATTCAGTGGAAAACTGCTTTTGATCTGGATCCTGTAATCTGCCTTTTATCTCTGGTTTTGTCACAGGCATAAGGAATGAACTACATGTGTGGGAAGTTGGTAGATTGGAAATTTATCTTTGATTTCCTTTCTTTGCATCTTGCTGTCTTGGTTTGAACCTTGTCACATTATGTTTGCCTGTACATGGCCAAACTTTAAAAAGAAACTAAATCAGATGAAGCAAAAAGTCAGAGCTTTCTCTCGTTTGCTGTCGGTAAAAGGAAATTCAGAATATAACGATCTTGCTTGGGAATCAAAACTCCCTCTTAACAACTCCTTGAGTTAAATTAGAGTCCAGTACAGAAAAAGGTTTGGAGATATGGCACTGATCAATTTTCTTTAATTTTTCAGAAAGGGGCTGTTTGCTGGCATGAAGCTGAAGAAGAAGAAAAAAGGCGAGAAAGGGCTGACTATTGCAAACAAAGATGCGTTGGGTAAGGCCTCATAAATCAATATTGCAACAGGGAAGAGCAGGTGGTGGGGGGTTATATTAGGTCTGATTTCATGTGAACTCATTTGAATTGTGTCTTAAGGCTTAGCATTGATAAAACAGGCAGTAAACTCCTTATCATTCCCAAATAAACAGAGAGCTAATTCTGTTTGCATTAGCTGTTTCATTAAGTCCACGTTCAGATTCTGTGAGTTCATACTGCTCTATTTGGTAAACAAAAAATGTCATCCTGCCTCTTACCATAGAAAGATGGCACATTTTTGAGGGCTTTTTTTTCTACTTTACAGGTAGATAATCTATTACAAGTGTGCAATTCCTCCAGACTTTCTGCTTCTTTCAGAAACCTTAAGTACACAACCTTCATAGGCTCTGATGGCTGGATGGGCTGGCTCAATAAAGCTGGCAGCTTTACTCAGGAGCGTGCATGTGCCTGTCATGGGTGCACATGGGGTGTGGAGAGTGGCTACAGCCACATAGATATGGAAAATGATTTTGCACAGGAGGGGAGCTGCTGCCATAATCAATGCTGCTCGATACAGACCATGAGAGTATCTCTAACTGGGACACCCAGATAAATAAAATGCTCAGTTCATGATGATAAATTCACTGCTCTGCTCCAAGTGAGATTTTTGTTGCTAGAAATCAGATGTGGGGTTTACTTCTTTGTTTTCTTTATCAGGTGATCATGATAGAGGTGCAAATTTTCTCCACAACACTCTTGGAAAACAAGAAGAAGTAGAGGAAGACCTAATGAACAACGATGCCTTGTCCAGTGCTTTTGGATCCTTAAGCCCAAACAGGAAAAGGTGTTCCTTCATGTATCTTACCTAACATCCCCCTAAACGTCTTTTCCACCCTGCCCAGGAAGGGCATTATCCTAGAACAAAATGTCTGTCAGAAAATCCATTTGCTGACAGCAGTGATCTCTCCACTCCTGCTCTCCCACATGACAGAGTGGAATGCACTTGTCAGCTCAGTGGTATCACTAGATGCTATCCAGTGCAGGAAGAGATTGAAATGGATCCTGAGAGTGCCTCAACTGTGCTAAGGAACTCTGCTAAAGATAATGAGCCAAAGGGAACAGCAATCTCTATAGCGAAGAGCTTGCGTAGTTGTGTTTTTCATACAGGGGCGAATGCAGTCCAGGGGAATGGGAATATTTGATGGGATCAAGTAGTGAAATCATTGTCTTACATGATAGGTAGCTGCACTGGTTTGTGTGGATGCAAAACATTTCCCTATCAAGAAGTATATGAGAAAGACAGAGATGGTCTTTGCTGATGAAATCAAGCCTAACAGTTCACAACAAAGCTGTCTGCCATAAATAATACTGGTTTACTGTTGAGAAGTCTTTCCAGTGTGTGTCCAAGTACCAGCCCTTGCCTAGAGATGTCTAATGACTTCTTTTGTCATTTAAACAGGGCAAAGCTGGTGACCAGAATTCATGAAGAGGAGATGAAATCCCAGAACTACCAGGTGAGCAGGGGGTGACAGCCTTTATGTGCCTGTGAATTCCCCAGGCAGGCTGTACCTGAGCCCAGGAGTGTTCTTGGTGTCCTTGTGCCCCACAGATTGCCATCACCATCATCGAGGCCAGGCAGCTGGTGGGTGAGAACATCGATCCTGTGGTGATCATCGAGATAGGTGATGAGAAGAAGCAAACTACAGTAAAGGAAGGCACAAATGCCCCTTTCTACAATGAGGTAGGTGCTTTCTCTTAAAGAAGACACTTTCTTCAGTGACTCTGGGTCAACTCTGCCATTTGGTAGCTCATAAGGGGATGAATTAAATTTGCAGCACTTCCACATCTGAGCAGGGAGGTCTCTCCAGGGACAAAGCACCAGCAATAGCTCCCTTGGGTTTAGATCCATTTGCTCTTTTTCTTTTGTCCCACCTGTTCCCCACCCTCTCCACCACTGCTGCTGCAGTTTTTCAAATCATCCTTTTGGGAGCTCTGTCTGCACTGCACCCCCACCACCTCCACTCCCTTTTCTACTATTTCATGGTTTTAGCCTTTTCTTGACATATGTTTGTTCCAATTGGTGACAAACAAGGCCAAAACAACCCCCAAAGCCACTATGTCCTTTACATTTCCTTGTGCATCCTGTCCCTTTTGACAATGCCTTCTGATTCACACTGAGGCTCATGGGCATTTGTGAAGCAAGTATTGTGCAGCCATGCAAGGAGTAGAGTAGAAAACAAGTCTGGGCCATGGCAGAAACATGTCAGGGGAAAGGAAAGAGTTTTTCATTGTCCACCACTGCCCCCCAGCACCCCAAGCATCTCACTGAGGCTCTGTGCCGTAACACAGAATGCTGAATCATGCAGCTGACAGCCCTGGCTACCTGCACAAGGATGATTCTGATCTGCTGTCCTCTTTTCCCACAGTACTTTGTGTTTGATTTTGTTGGACCACAGGTGTTGCTGTTTGACAAAATAATCAACATCTCTGTAAGTATCTAGGAAAGCTTAGCACAGTAAGTAAAGGTCGTTGTTGTTTGTCTGACTTCAACTCAAAATGATTCTTAATGTAGTTAAAAAGAAATAATTTTAGGTACTAAGAGTGCTAGAAAGCATGAAGTATGGGACAGAGAAAGGATAGAAGAGAGGATAAGGAGGAGAGACAGCAGAGATTTGAAGGAGCATAACCCAAAAGGAAGATTTAGTCTGCATTTTCAGCGACACTCGTTGCTGGCGTGGCAAACTGCAAGGTAGAATGACAAAATTCAGCTTAGGTCCCTCTTCTCTCACTGTCTTCATCCATCTAATTTTCAAGCTGCCACTTCATCCAAATGACTGAGTTGAAACTTCTGGTTTGTATCAGTTCCGCAGATATAACTGTTTCTAACTAAACTGAATTAATGCAGATGCCTTATCCTCAGCAGGGGCTCTGGGAGCTGTCTCCAAGAGTTCAGTGCTGCTTCCACTGCTCACTGCAACTAAAGTTCCAGCAAAACTATCAGGGGACCTTATTGCTGTCTCCAAATACCTGAAACAAGGTTAGAGGCAGGTGTGGGTTGGTCTCTTCTCCTAAGCAATGAGACAGGACAAGAGGAAATGGCCTCAAGTTGCACCAGGAGAAATTTAGCTTGGATATTAGGAAAAATTTCTTCACTGAACAGGTAGACAAGCATTGGGAACAGACTGCCCAGCGAAGTGGTGGAATCACCACCCCTCCAGGGATTTAAAAGGCATGTGGATGTTGCAGTTGGTTTAGTGATGGATTTTGCATTGCTGCCTTAATGGTTGGGCTCCATCTTAAAGTTCTTTTCCAACCTAAGTGACTCCATGATTCTGTGACATCTCAGAACAGTCCTGATGGAAGACATGCATGCTCTTGGACTTGGAGCATTAGATAATGATGTGCAGTTTGGAGGTCTATGGAGCTGTGTTAATTATCTTGTCTGAAACTCATCACCACACTTAGCAAAGCTGCTAGGGAATTAAAGATCTCACGAGACTCTGGGCAGTGCTGTATTTGTGTTATTTAGAAATATCACAAGCTGTGTTCTTCGTGAACTCTTTTTTTTTGCTAAAAGTCCATCCATTTTGTCAGAGACTTCTCTGGCAAATAAACAGTGTGTTGTTGCTCCAGGAAAAGTTCTTTTTCTCTGAAGAGCTTTGTCTATTTCAGTAATGTACACCAGGAAAAGATCTGTGCTGGTTGAGCTTGAAAGAAACAAGCAGTGCTCAGGAGCTATAGGACACATTGCTCTCTACTTCCTTTTCTGAGCTGCTAATAGAGTGACCTTTCTCAGCTACAGAATAAAATGTATTCATTTACACATGGGCAGCTGGACAACTAGGTTTTCAATGCTAGGAGTAAACTGACAGTCGGAATCCTAAAGTTCCATTCAAATCCACTGTATCACACACAGAGCTCAAATATATGAAGTGCATAACTACATAAGGTATCTGCAGATCTGATCTCATCTTTCCTGTGAGCACAGAATTTACTACAGGCTGACAATGGCATGGGAGTAGATAATCACCTCACTGCTATGACATATCACAACATGTGGCCCCATAGGTGTTTCAGGCATGGTTTGTGCATCAGCACAATGCCAAGGCACCAACTCCTGTGTGGTGCTGCTGCTGCTTTGGGGGATGTAAAATTATTTTTCTCGGAGGTATAGCCAGTCTTTCCAATTTCACATTCTTTCGATAAAGATTCCATATATCCAGTGGTGGAGGGGAAAGCACCAGCTTTCTGACTGCATTGGGAGTGTGGGAAAATGTGTCACAGTTACCTGCTGTTTATCTGCACAGTTTCATCAGGCTCAGCAAACTTACTTTATTTATAGCTGATGAAGGTGCAACACTAAGAAATTAAAGGTCTTCTAGGTAAAAATGACTTTAGGAAAAAACTCAGTAACAACAATGAACTAACCTTGGGAAATGCTCATGTATGTTACTGAAAACAGAGATTCATTACCTTGCAACATAGTTTTGGAGAATGCAATCTATCAGGGGAGCAGAAACAAAGAGAGGAAATATGTGTGCTTGGAGTGAAGGAAACCCCGAGGGATGGAAAGTTTCACAGCACTTGCTTAGCACAAATCTCGTTTAAGAAGAAACAAAGATTGGCAGCCTCCATTATCAGCAATAATTAATGCACCAAATTTGCTTAATCTGTAAAAATGAACTTATCTACATATGGAAGCTCAAGGAAAACAAAATAGATTAGTGCCCTTGTCCATCAGTTTAGCAGTTAGTCTAGATGTATTCAAACCCTGCATTTGAGAGAGAGATGAGACTTTCAATGTCCCAGCACTTGCTAATTACTAGATTGTTTTCCTCATTATTCTCTTCCCATACATTTCAGCAAACTTGTAGTAATACCACAGTAAAACTAAGGTGCCCCTTTTGTGCTAAACCTGTATCTCCCTTGCTGAAATATTCCTCAGTGTAACACTGTGTTTGTGCTCATTCAGAAAATCTGAAGAAAATCCTTTGGTCATCTACAGCCAAGTGAAAAGACACTAATCTTTAATTAGATATGGTGTGGACATGATGTTCTCCCTCAGAGAAGACAAGAGATGTTTGCTATAAACTTCACACTCACTTGCTTTGTTGCATTAGAAGAAAACATGCTTGGAATAAAAAGGAACAGGAAAGATGCAGAGTGTTTAATAGAAGCAATGAGTTATTTCCTCAGCATTAAAAGCAACGTGTACTGCAGGGAATGGAAACCCGCATCATTTCAGTGGAACAGGAGCATTTACATTTCACAAAGCAATCCTCAAGGACAGAGAAGTGAGTTTTACACATTTAACGTTTGACACTCTCTGGAAATGCTGTTATGGAGAGGAAATAAGCAAAGAGCAATGAGACAGCACCACTTTGGACTCACCACATACCTTCATCTTGGTTTTGAGTCTTAAAGAAGCTCCTAGGTTTTTTTCCTACAGAAAGGCTACAGCCTTCTTCCCTGTTTAATCTATCCTGGTTGCATCTGTTGATTTGAGCATTCCCATGTACTTCTTCCAAAGCTGTAATATTGCCTGGCTTCAGGGAGAGACCCAACAGTTTTCAAGGCTTCTTCCCAACTCTTCGTGTGCCCTAGTCCAACCTCATAGGAGGAAGGGTCCAGTGCTATGATGGGACCTGACAGCATCAGGGATTGAGGAAAGGCAGTACTTGTGCACGAAGCATTGACTTCACACTGGCTCCTCTTCCACATCAAGGTTGTTTCAATTTTAAGCTTTAATAGCAGAGTAAAGAAAACTGCTCCTTTGTCCACTCTTGATTTTTCAGCTCTGGAAACTGCTTCCATATTGAAGTGAGGAATTACCAAGAGCAACTGAGTGTGTTTCTTAGGTCACAGTGACACAGTGGCCATAGGCCCTTAACAGGGAGTGACATTATATTGCAACTAGAAACTTCCTGAATTTTCTGGTGAATCTTGAGGAAGGTGTCAGTGATCTTTACTTTGAAATGTATGTTTCCTGCTCTTGAAAAGTGTAGAAAATAAATTCACATAACAAATCCAGTGCAAAATTGCAGAAGTCTTCCTATCTAGAAGTATCCTTATTTATGATGTGTAGGTCCAAAGAGAAGATGTGATGTATTCCAGATTCCTGAAATGCTGTCGGAGGCTTGATTGTTTACTTTCAATATTTGGATTTAGCTTCTGTGGAGTTGAATGAGCTTAGTTTCTCTTTGCAATTTGACCAAGGTGTTCCAGAAAATTCAGCCTCTTTCAGAGGCTTTTCCACAACCAAGGAATAGGTTTCAACCTTTTAAGCTATTCTGAAACCAGCTGAGACGCATTTTGTGAGAAATACAGTTCTAGAGGAAATCTTCCCTTAGAAGATGTTGCTAGCCTCTGCCTTGTCTGTAAAGTGAACCACATGCAAGTATTTGAAAACCAGACACGGAAATACATAGGTCTGGGAATCATGGCAATTGAAAATTATTAATTAAATTTGAATTAAATTAAATTAATTACTTGGCAGGAAGAATACAGACACAGACTCGCTGGGGCCTGCTTGCCATCTAATTTACATCTATATCACTTCTCCGATTTCATTAATGTTGTGGGGGGTAGACTAGAATTGAGTCTCTTGGTTTATGTGCACATCAAAATGTTGCCAAGAAACACTTAAATTCTTTCTCCTCTGAGTGTACTCAGTTTTTACGGCAATTCAGCTATTGCACAGAAAGTGATAAGTTTTCTGCAGCCTAGTGTGAAACCAATTATGTCCCATGTGTTTATATTCATTATGATTTATTTAAAACTGGCAGGGTAAGTAATATAACTGCATCTGCTCTGAAGGAACATCCATCTAATTCCTGTTCTCTATACCCAGGGACCTGGGATGATCATGTGTGATTCCACTCAGATGCAATTATATTGTTTTCTAAATTGGCACAATGTTGGGTAAAGAACATATTTCAAATACTTGCTGTATTTGCTGTGGCTATGTGCCCCCAGTTTTGGGTGGTGCTGGATGTTGCTGCTTATTGCCTCTGAACCAAATGTGATCTTTGTTTGGATGCTCTTTCTTATGCTGACTGGGAAGAGAGATAGTGACATTCTTTAATAAGCCTTTTTCAAACAGGTTATGCACAATAAACTGATTGGGAGTGTGCTGATAGGCTCCTTTAAAGTGGATCTGGGTACAGTGTACCTTCAACCAGGTGAGTGGTGCATTTTCTGCCCTTTTTGTCTTTTAAGTGGTTTGTGAGGCAGGGAAGGAGAGGAGAGGGAGATATGCTGCTTTTCCACTGAGGTGGTTGTGGTTTACACCAACTTAAAGCTTTTGGGAGGGTTGTTTTCCTATTTGGAGAGCAGAGTACCAGCAAAACTGTTGGAAAGAAGTTCAATACTGAAAACACCTTGGCAACCTGCCCCTTGGTGGGTAGCACTTTTCAAGGATGGCATTGCTTTAAGTGATCAGAGTGGGCAGCTGAGTGTTCTACAGAACTGAACTGCACTCATTTGTTACGGAGCATCCAAAGCTCTGCCACCTGTGTTGGGGTGGAAGGAGCAGAGGGAGGGAGAGCAGGATGGAGAGTTCAAGTAATGGTGAGGAGAGCACAAGACAAGAGGAGGAACAGATCATAACAGGAGAGAGAAGATGACAAAGAGGTGACCATGGGTCCACTTGACCTTTCATCTTCAGAGGTGTTCAGTGCTTTCTGAAATTAGAAGCTAAGAAAAGATCACCTACCTCTCTTTTGGTGTTTTTTTTTCACAACCATCCACTAAACATGTACCTTTTTCTCTTCCATAATTACTCAAGGACACAGTCTCTTCTTTGTCTTTGGGAAAGAACATATTTAGGCCACTTGCCGTAGATGTCAGAGTTACAGGAAGAGTGTAGAGTCATTCAGGCTACCTTCTCTGCAGAGTTTCTGTAAGAGTCAGTGGAGAGAAATGGCCTATCTGAAGTGAGCAGTCTACATACGTGCTCAGGCTGTGTTAGTCTCTGAATTCTGCCCCATACCTCCTGCTCACACTCTAACAGGAGGGTGATGTTTGAGGGTTGATCTTGAGCTCATATCCCAGATACACTGTGGTCTCTCCTTCCCACTCCTTTACCCACCCAAGGTGACATCCAAGGACTTAACATATAATCTTAGGGTCTTTCTCAGGGTTCTTGAAGTAGGGTTACAGAAAGGGCTGTTGTGGGTGAATTGCCTTGTACGTTTTCCCCCTTGAAAGGTGGAGCTTAACCTGCTTCTGGCTAATTCTTCCTCTGACGGCTGTCCACTCTCCTTCCTTCCTTTCTCAGCTGACTTCCAGTGTTACGGTGGCCACAGCACCGAGCAAGGGTTTTGCTGCCACAGAGTTCTGAGATCTTCAGACAGTTCTCGTCAAAGAGGTGGCCTTTCCTCATAAAGCTTTAGTTCAACTGCTGAAATCTCACCCAGCCTTCCACTGGTCTTTAGTCATTGATCTCAGTAAACATTGATGAAAATGAGCTTGTTTCTCACAAGCTCTGGATCAATCCTTTGCTTGCCTTTTTGATCACACAACATGTTGGACTCTCTAGAAGTGTCTGGTATATCAGTACACTTCAGCACAATCCCCCCAACGGAACAAACGTTGTTGGATGTACCTTTTCTGGGAGTGAAGAGGAAAATATTTGCATTTTTTTATGTCCTCTATTTGAGTGTTTAAGCTTGTCCTTCTTACAGGTCATCAGTTTTGTGACAAGTGGGCACTTCTCACAGACCCTGCTGACATTAGGACAGGAGCCAAGGGGTACCTGAAGTGTGACATCAGTGTGACTGGGAAAGGTGATGCAATACAAGCTACACAGAAAACAGCTGATACTGAGGAACAGATTGAAAAGTACTGCAATAATTTTTTGGGGGGTTTTCTTGTTTTTTTTTTTAACTGCTTTCTTCCTTACTAGGTGCCTCAATAGTCCTCTGTCCTCATTTCAGTCCTTTCCTTTTTAATGTGGGGTTAATAGCAGGATAACACTGTACACTTGGCTGTTCTCACATGCTCAAAGAGAGTTTTTACAGTCCTCTCATCTAAATTGAAGGGCATGTTAGGGTCACTTCTCTGCAGCTGATAGAATAGACCAAGTCCTGTTGGCTAAGTTACAAATTACCCCTGACAGAAGGTTCATTGATCTGAAACCAACTAATGATTTCTTAAAGCAGTGAAGCAAGAAGAAAAAATATGAGGAAAGCCTATTCCTTCTCCACTCTCGGATGCGTGTGTATGGATATCTCCATATCCTTAAATAAACTCAAGTCTATTATCATTCTCCTTGTAAAATACAGAAGTTCAAGGTGGTAAATATGCTACCCGCATAATTTAAATTTTACTGAAGCAATGTTTCTGGTCAGTGCTGACATCCTGGACCTAGTCTGTGGAAAGTCACCAAGCTGATGGAGGACTGGAGCACAGGGTCTATGGGGAAGGGCGGTGGGAGTTGGTTTTTTGAGCCTAAAGGAGAGCACTCAAAGGGGTATAATACATGAAGAGAGCAGAGACAGGCTCTTTTCAGATGAGTGGCTCTTTTCAGTAGAAGGATGAGGGCTTTGGAGGCAGGCAAGAACAAAGGAATTTCAGAAAAGATTTTTTTTTACCATGGAGATGGTCAAATGTAACAGGGGCCCGAAGAGAGTGGGAAATCTCTGTCCTTTAAGATATTCAGAATTTACTGAACAAGGTCCTGAGAACTTCATCTGACTGGACCTGATTCTATATCACATAGACAAGTTTGCTGAGTAATGCCATATCATTTTCTAGTGGTAAAAATATATATTTTTTGGTTCAAATGAAAAAGCAAATTCATACACCTTTTTGTGTCTTCTCAGGTGCATGCTAACTCAAGGTCACAATGCTGTTGGAAAAAATATCATTTCATTGTCCAAGTTTTCAATTTTAAGAAAATGGCTTCTCTTTTCCTTTCAGGAATCTCTTGATCCCCAAAGGCTTTCCATCTGAAAGACCATGGGCCAGATTTTATGTGAGAATTTACAAAGCAGAAGGACTTCCGAAGATGAACTCTAGCATCATGGCCAATGTCACCAAAGCATTCATAGGCGACAGTAAGGACCTTGTGGATCCCTATGTGGTGGTCATGTTTGCAGGTCAAATGGTAATTGGGATCCTCTTGATCACAAAAGTAGGCTTTCTTTCCTATTAGCTGTGCTACAGGCAGGTGATTATGCTGATGTCCTTTAACTTGTAGTTACATAAATTAGGTAAAACATGTATCTTGGTCATCAGAAATTGTTCAGTTCTTAAATTATGCAGAAATAAAGTCATGGAGGCACTTAATGCCAGCAGATCTAGCATCAGCCTCACAGCAGTAGGTTAGAGGCAGGCAGAAGGAGGGGAAAGAGAATTCTGTAGCACTGTTACTAAAACATTGAGTTACAAGACAGTGATTTACCCAGCACGGTATTAGGTAATTGCTATGTTCTGGTCTCCCTAGAGTGAGATAAGGAAGCAGGGCTGAAATCAGTGAGGATGGTTCAATCAGAGTTTCAGAGCTGTGCATTGATTTCTGAATTACTCTGAAATTCAGGACCTTCTCAGCTTTCCTGTGGGTGGAGTAAGCATTCTAGCAGTGTGGCACAGTGTTGCCTGGCTTCATTGCTCCTAGAGCAACTTCAGCATCAAACATGGTGTGACAGATTACTGCTTAGAGGGGCTTCTGACTCTGGTGGAAGAGGAGTGTAGAGGAGGTCCACGGGCCTGGTTCCCCTGGGATACACCCATGAGACACTGTATCAGGGAGCCTGTCTTGATTATTGGTGTAAATAAACAAAGGATCAAAATGGAAACTATTTTAAGCCAGCAATGCTTTCTGTGTGCAAGGAAAATTTAGGGACAGCTCCAGTCAGTCCTTTCCAAATATTTCAGGCATGAGAACAAGGCTCTTGATGCTGATTGCGTGTTTTGTCATGGATCCAAATTGCAAAGTACTACATCTTATACTACTGTGGGTTAAAACAGGCAAACACATGCAGCACCTTCAGGTTCAATAGAGGGCTAACAAAGACATAGTAATGGGTCACTGATGTGAGTTTGGACACTGGTGTGCAAAATATGGTTTTATAGGCAGCGTTGGTGAGTTTTCTGACTCAGTTCTCCCCAGCTAATGTGAAAGCAGAAGTCATGCCATGGCCAGTGACTGCACAGACTGTGATACAGTCCTGCCATCTCCTCAGGTTTGGAGGAATAGCTCCAGGACCTACACCTCCTGCACATAGGCATATGTCCAGAACATGAACCACAATAATCATATTTTATGCTAGATAAATTGCCTCATTTAAAGTAATCCCATTGGCACATGCAGCCTGGCACCTGTAATGAATTTAGTCTTTTATGAGAAAAACTGTGCTGCATCACCACTGCCCAGATATTTTAAAAGACATTTGAAGATGTGCAGTTTGTAGCAGAAATGCCAAAGTCTGGTTTTACAGATACTTTTAGTGGATAACGATCCTGAAGAGTTAGATTTTATTCCAGGCTCTGCTGTTTTCCAGTGAGAAATCTTTAGCCATAATGTGGTCTTTTATTAGATATGGAGGGCAAAATGAACAAGCTAATAGAAAAGCCAAAGTACTTTCAAGATAGGTTAGTTGTACTTTAGAAATGGCCAGAGAGATGTTGCTAAGCACAATTTCTGCTGTACTCCTTGCCTTCTCCAGAGTTCAACCCCTCTGGAGTTAAGTTTGCTGGACTTTCATTTCAGGGCCGGACAACAGTGCAAAAGAACTGTGCAGATCCCATGTGGCATGAACAGATTATCTTCAAAGAAATGTTCCCTCCACTCTGTCGAAGAGTCAAAATCCAGGTCTGGGATGAAGGCAGCATGAATGATGTGGCCTTAGCCACCCATTTCATTGATCTGAAGAAAATATCAAATGAACAAGATGGTGACAAAGGTAAAGGGGAAAATGTCTGTTCCAGGATATGCCCCTAAGATAAAATCTACTTGCATGGGATCTTGGCACTGGCTAATCCTATTTTAGGAATATCCAGAGTGAAAGTGTTGGTTCTGATACACCTTCTGTTGCTTAATTTCACATTATATTACACTGTGCTCAGTGCATGGAGGGTCTGACGTTGTTCTTGTTAAAGGGCTGCTGCCTACTTTGGTACCATCTTTGTGGCTGTGGCAATAGTCTACTCTAATCCACAGGGGATGACTGATGTAAGTTTATAGTTCATGTGAGTTTCTGTTGAGCAATGAAGCCACAAAATGAAAATCACTAAAAATCAATGGCAGAGTGGGCTTGTGTTTTTGATCTACCCACTGGAAGCAAAGTGTTTAGGTAAGGCTCAGCTGGGCGCTATCACAGCCCAGGGAGGCACTGTGAACTAGTGTGTTATCCTCTGTGTGAGGAGAGGCTCACTATCTGGAGTCTTTTCACCGATGTTTGAGTCTGCATGTATAGCCTTGTTGATGTTGTGTGACCTATGTGTAGAACATGGTCAATTATCATAGCTCAGCGAAGGCACAGTGACTCCTTAAACCTGCCAATTCAAATGTGTATCTGAGTCCTTAATCAGAAAATAAAAGAAAAATTCATATAAACTGAGTGACACAGACTTGGAAACAATTTGAACTAAAGGAGAAAGCTTCTATCCTCTCCCATCATGTCCCAGCCCTTAGCCTGCAGCGGCAAGCTCTTTTTTCAAGAGATGCAATAGACCTCCTGCCCAGCACGTGTGGTACCATGACCTTCTGAGAAAGAGCTCCAAACCAGCAGAGTCGCTTGGGTATTGGCAGAGGTTCTTTGGTGTCTAAGAATTGCCCTGCAAAGCAGTGCTCTGTGTGAAGTGATCCCCAACTGCACAGAAATGGGTCCAGGTTTGGCTTTTGGGGCATTAGAGGCAAGATTTCTTGGAGCAGACAGTGAGGAGAGCATGCTAACACCTAACAGAAAAGCCACAAAAGGTACTTTATCTCCAGGATTTTTGCCTACCTTTGGGCCTGCCTGGATCAATCTCTATGGCTCACCCAGGAACCACAGCCTCATTGATGACCACCAAGAGCTGAATGAAGGTTTTGGAGAAGGGGTCTGCTTCAGGGGACGTCTCTTCCTTGAGATTGCTGTGGAGATACTTTCAGGAGGAGCCCGTGAGTCGAAGTTTTCAAGCATTATCAAGGATATCAAATTGTCATCTAAAGATAAAGACTTCAAAGCACTCAAAGGAAAAGACAAAACTGAGAAAGCAGGAGAGGACCGAAAGTCAGCTTCTCCTTCAGACAAGATGAACTCAACTGAAGTGGAAGTTGAGCCTTTTGATGTACCTTTAGAGGTCAGTATGATATTAAGAGAATGGTTGTCACGTGTCGGTAAACCTCCAAGAACAGCACTGGTGTGTGTGTTTGGGGTCAGGCCATGTAATACTGCCTTTTGTGCTCCCTGGTTTCTCCATGCTTCCACATTCTTGGGACCTCCTCATAATAATACAGCACAAATGCAGCGTTTAGTGTGTACCTGTAAGTCAAAAAACTATCAAGTAAGATTTGGTGTTCATAAAACTTAGTCTCCTGTCCTATTATTCTTTTTGCACTAGCTGCATCCACATGTTCCTACAGACACTTATCTAACTTAATATCTGCTAGAGAGCCAGTGTGGGCAGCTGGGAATTATAAAGCCTGACTTCCTGCATTCATCCAAGAAAACCCATGGTTGTCAATTGAAGTCAATAGGGAATCACTGACATAGATTTTGTGCAAATGCAGAGAGATAGATGCAGTCTAGCCTGATTTAGGCTCTTCCTTTAATATTACATTGCCAATGTGGTGTTAGTGTTAGGTTGATAATCTCTTTAGAAGAAGAGCTGAAAATTATGTTCTCAGTTTCAAACAGTGTTAATTGATGTTTGCCTAATTCCATCTGTTGTATAGGATTACATCATGGGAAGATCTGCACTATGGTGCTTTGAGTAGGTTGGACAGTTGTGGCAGGGCGTGTGGGCTTGGGAGCAGGGCCAGTGTTTGAGCTTTGATTCTCTGCTCCACCACGTCACTGTCTGGGAGCAACAGCAATTACTGCATAAGCAAGCTCTTTTTTTTAACCCAATAAATAGGAAAAAAGTATTCTCATAACCAATTTTCCTCTCATTTTCGTGTATCTATGACAACTGCCTGAAAGGAGGTTGTGGTGAGGTGGAGGTTGGCCTCTTCTCCCAGTCAGCTAGCAATAGGACAAGGGGAAATGGCCATGAGTTGTGCCAGGGGAGGTTCAGGTTGGATATTAGGAAAAATGTCTTCGCTGAAAGAGTGGTTAAGCATTGGAACAGGTTCCCCAGGGAAGTGGTGGAGTCACCATTGCTGGAAGTGTTCAAAAAATGAGTAGATGTGGTGTTTTGTGACATAGTTCAATGAGCAGGTTCAGTCAAATTTGGACTTGATGATCTCAGAAGTCTTTTCCAACCTTGATGATTCTGTGAATCTATATCATTGATCAAAACTTTGGCTTTTGTAGTGCGAGTTCTAGCTCACTTCTTAAGATATGTGTCCTTCATTACTTCTGATTCTTGGTCTTTCAACTCCATCTCTACAAGTAAATAGGAGAGGAGCAATTATTCTTTGGTCTTGAGGCCTAGCCTTGAGAAGTGCTTTTTCTTGGCATGTGCCCTGGCACTTCTGGCATGAGGGCTGGCTGGAGTGGGTCAAGGAGTGTGTTAGCAGAGAACTGGCATGGGCAATTGCAAGCCAGTTGTGTGAACCTGTGCCCCGCTCTTACTTATTTACTCATATAGTTGTAAATTACCTCTGTCCCTCAGTTCTTCTCTGAAGACTGTAATAGAGGTGACATTCAAAGACCTTTATTTCCATATAAATTTTCCTTTATATGCAATAAATCCATTATGAGTAGCTCAGACACTATGGTCTTAGGTCCTGGCTAAATACCCCAGGTAGGGAAACAAACCCTGCTGTAACACCAAAAAACATTAATAGTAATAATAAGGATTTATTTCCAGCTGCTGTGTCTCAGTTTCAAAGAGAGAAGGAATAAAAGGCAACAACATGATACAGTGATGCTTGATATTCTTTTGGTTTTGACATTCAGCAATATTTCATGCTACAGTAGACAGTAATTGTATTACAACTCTGAAAGGAAAAGCAGGAACTGGAGACATTACCAATAATGTGAAAAATGTCTCATAGACCCTCCAAGACAACAGAAGCAAATTATCCATCCCCACAGCACAACTTTATTGACCTAGTCCAACAGCAAGAAGATATTAAAATTTGGGTTTTTTTATAATGGGAGATAGATGCGTGTGTCGTAGTCTCTGAGCCTCGGCTTTATTAGACACCCTATGTTCTGGATTTCATACTGGAAAAGTATAAAAAGCTAAAGTTACTCTGGAGCTGCACTCTGTTTGTGCTGTTGACTTTATACGATGCTGTTAATCCTTTCACTGAAGACCTATGCTCTTTTGCTGTGTATAGCAGAGGTTTTTCAAAATGCAGAGATCATGGACTGTGTCAAAAAGTTTTTCTGCTTTGCAGAAGACAGGGAAACAAATATTCATGTAGAGATGATGTTTCATTCATTGCCTCACACACATTGCAGAAGAAGCTACTGCTGATCTTGCCTAATGGGCCTCAGTTTGCACTTGTGAAATGAGAAGGGTTTGGATGGGAAGATGGCAGCACCTGGGGTGTAAATCTGGGGAGAACTCAAACCATAAAGTATGTCACCTTTGAGCTTAGTCTTGGCTTGGGCCTAATAGCTTTTTTGTTAATGACCCAAGAGCATCAGAAGTGTTAGCTGGTCCTCCTTGATTGAGAGTCCATCCCAGGGACAAGCAGATGCTGGGTCTCCAATAGGTGTAAACAGAGCCCAGCAGAGCCTTAAAACTCCACAAAAGACCATTACGCTTTTCCTTTGTCCTTTAAGAAATAGTAAACGGTAAAATAAATGCCAACATTTTCCTCCTTCTTCTCCAATAGATCTATGAAGAGAAATTTGAGGAATTCCTTCTCTTTGGGACATTTTTTGAAGCCACAATGATTGATAGGAAGTTTGGGGACAAGCCAATAACCTTTGAGGTTTCTGTCGGTAAGTGTGTTATGGTCTTACCCAAAGCAGAGAGGGAGCCTCAGGAGCAATGGGATGATAGGTGTTACTGACTGGTGTGTCTCAGGGTTCAGGAGTCAGCTTCAGAGTAGAGCTTACATTTGAGTTAAACCCTGATTATTTCTCTGGATAACTGTCAAGCTGAGCATACTGATGCTGTCTTATGCCCCAAATGCCCTGTATTAATACAAATCCTCTCACCCACTATATACAGCAACTTAGCCAGTATTTAGCCTCTTATGTGAGATCAAACTCGCATAATTTACTTCAGGCAGAGTTCATTCTGTGATGTCCATTGCAATTAGTCCCTGGCTGTGAGGGAGCCCTTTTTGGAAAGGATCCCTGTCCATTGTATTGGCCAATCCCATTAATTACCTGTGGGTGGAGTGGGGCAGGGGGGTGATGTACAGCCAAGACTCAAATTGAATGCACCAGCTTGTCCTAACATTCTCCTGGTAAGTCCTTTCCTCTTCCAGTGGAAAGCAGGACCGTACTCCATGTGCTCCTCATCATGGAGCTAGGTTGTCCATGGAAGCAGACTGAAGAGAAAATGAAGACATTTTCATGAACATTGAGTGCATATTTTCAAAGCAGAAGAACTTTCTCTTAAGAGAGAAATTGGTCTCGTTTCCCTTGCAGGGGTTTGATTATCTCTGTACGAGACCCAGCAAGAGCCCAGGTGCACGGTAGCACCCTGACACTTTCAGTCTTTGCTCGCGTCCATGACTGTGCTCAGCTGTAAGGCTATGTGTGCAGGGAGAGATGCTGTGACAAACGGGAATCAAGGAGTGATACTGATTCCTGCCGAAACTTAGCAGGAAGCTGAGCTGAGAATGACAAGAAACTCATTTAAATAGTTGGGCAAGAAACGATATTGATTCTTGTCAGAATTAATACTAAAGATGAATCTGGCTCTGAATTCTGGACCTGAACATCTATTAGCTACCTGTGTAGTGGAAATTTGGATCCAAACTTGGCAAGTTGTCATTATTTACACAAAAGGCTGAACCAACAATTCAGATCAGGAGGTCATATGGGGTGATTCAGTACACTCTTCTCTTGCAGGGATTGTTTTCTGCCTGTCTCTTTTAAAATCTGTAATTATCAGTTTGATGGATGTACCTCTTTCCCAGTGCTAATTGCCCTTTAAAGCAAAATCCTTTTCGGGAAGATGATTGTATCATTGGCAGAGTTGTCTGGCATTAGGCTTGAAGCTGAGGCCTCAAAGCATTGTAATTACTAACTCTGCAACCCTACTATACAAAATTTACTTGTCTGAAAAAGAGTTTATCACTTCTGAGACTAAACTTTGAAATGATCATCCATATGTTTGAAGAAAACATACATTTTCTGTGTAAATCAATGCCATATCAGGGCTCTGGAGTATAGAAATATCAACAGCAGTATTGTTTTGGTTTCTGAATTTCTTTAGCAAAAGCTGGAGGTCCTGGGGGCCAGCAACCAGAGGATCACATCACTTAGTGATGTGATATACTAGGTATATATCACATGGGACAGGTAAGGAAACACTGTCCTGGCACCTGACATTCCACAGACAAACATAACCTGTCACAACCTTTATAAACTGTGGTGTGGTTAAAACAGCTAAATGAACAGGAGGGGACAAAGATTTCCCACTGGTATGACTGGTTGTTTTCTTTTTTTAAACCCATTCATGTTTACCACCTCCAAGTTAGACATCTCCTGTAACCCTGGGTCTCTAGGTAACTTTGGAAGTACTACTGATGGGGTGTCAGCAGGAGCTGGAGGGAAAAAGAAGACACATAATGGAGAAGCAGAAGAAAGCCTTCTGCATGAGGGGGAAGATGACATTTCTCATGACCTTGGAGTACCCCTGATATCTACCACACCCCCCGAGAAGCCACTGATCACAGGTGGGAACAGGTGAGGATCTGTGTTTCAAAAACGTCATGTAGGACTCTGGTTCTTATTTTATAATCCTGTGGGACTCATTGAGGAACCTTGGCAGCATTAAAGAGTTTGTGTGAAATGGAGGGTTTTAGGTCCTCAATTACATCTCTCACAACAGTAAATTTTTTAGTCTTCACTGAAGTGAACAGGCTCTGAGCCATTTTATACTCATCTAATCTTGGGCTCTTGAACCCTTTCTAAAAGGGCTGTGTTACACCAACTGTACATTGAAAAGCTACAGGAAAACACAACTTCAGTGCCATCCCTGGTTTAGGGTCCCACACTGTGATCACAAGTAACATCCAGCCAGTGTCCAGCTCCAGAAGCACAATACCACATGTGAAATATTGACATCTGGTCAAGGCAAATTCAACTTCCCAGAACACTTTCCAGAGCTAATAATTACAGATACAGACTTAAACAGCAAGTAGTAACAGAAGTAGGAGGAAATAGTCCTTGAGAAAAGAAATGGAGCTATGGAAGAAAACATGCAGAACAGTTCTTCTAAATAGCCTTGTTTATAAACAGAATCACAAAGGTTTAATTCATTCGAAAGATGCTAATAAAAAGAAATATTTTCTTTATCGCTTTGGTAGGTAGAACAATCCCCGATATAGGTGACTGCCAAGACTAGATGGTACCTCTTTCTTTAGAAGGCCAAGCAGTCTACAGATACAAGGACCAGGAGGAAAATATCAACCTGGATCTGTTTGGTTTCTGGATATCTCTAAATTTAAAAAGCACTTTCATTCTTTTCTGCAGTCAATGGCTCACTTAGATTAAATAAGAACTTGTGAAAGAAAACAAGAATGACAATATCATGGTAAAAAATTTTGGTTTTGCAGCAAGTAAAAAAAAGAGGGAAAAAACCTCAGTGCTTGATAGAAGGATAGTTGCCTTTCCTTGTTAACAGAACTGCAGATTTGGGTGCATGCAGAGCATTATTATCCTCCCTGAGAGAAGCTGGGATTTTTTAGTTTTCCCTTAACAAGAATTTAGATTTAAAGAACTGTTATAAAAGAATGAATCACTCTTCAAATCAGCTATTTGCTTCTTGGCTTGCTCCCGTATTAATAAAGTTTTCTCTCATTAAAGATCCCTTTTCCTCAAATTTATGTAGAATGCTGCATATTTTTTTCCCTCCTGTGCTATTTAAAACAGCTTGGCCAGCCACAGATACCAATTAATGAGTTTTTCATTGTCTTCTTATAATGGCATCTTACTGGTCTCACCACTGGATATTTTTAGTATTAATCAGTATTTAATGGGATATTCAGTAGTTTAGATAAACTGCATTTTAGAGTCATAAATGAATAATGGAAAACAAAAAGAAGAGTATATTTTGGAGATTAAAACCACTAACTAATTAAAGGATCAGGCAAAGCAATAAGGCTTCTAAAGCAGACCCCGTGATACTGCCAGGAGTTTTCCACATTTATGTCAAAACTTATATACTAAGGATAAGATAACACTGAAAAAATTCAAATTCCTCAAAATTGTGATAGTGGGAATAATAGACATGAAATTTCAGTTTTCCATTTGAATTTTTTTATGGCTATATACTCGTCTTAGTAAATCCAATGAAAAAGCTCATAAGCTCTATGAATTTCAGGTTAATATGTTCAGGCCCTGGGAGATAGTTGAATTGATTTTCTCTTTTATGGAAGCACCAAAATTAATGATGCCCAAGGCCTGTGTAGCTCTGCTGTGCACCAAATTCAATGGGTAATTCTCACTTTGTAGTAGGTTATTGAGGAGAAAGTAAATGGAAAATTCTCTCTCTTTTGATATCATATGGGGCACTAAAATGAAGTTACAGAGAAGATATTAATCTTTTTAAGTGGAAAAAATTCACACATAAACCTCTTAGGGGTGTGTGGAAGTTTGGAGTCATTGATATGACACTCAAGAACAACAAGTGATTTGATTTCCATGGTCTTGGTTTGATGATGAAACACATGTGGCCAGTTCTACCTGAAATCACTGAGACTATCTGAGGCCATTAGAGCCATGGCCAGAAGAACGTGAAGTGGTTTGCAGATGTTCATACACATTAAAAAGGTCTCCTCTGTCCCACCATTGGTATGGAAAATGAGGAGGCCTCTATTCCTCTATTGTTAAATCCAGTGTGGCCAAGCAATTAAGTTTCATGAGGCTGTAGTATTTATATAAAGGAGGACAATGTGCTTATCAGATATATGGACTTGACATAGTACCTATTGCAGCTCTAATCAAAACATCAAGCTTTGTGGCAGGTCTGCAGAGACTCTGGTTATGCTGGCATCCTGCTCATTTTTTTTCAGTGCAAGTCACTCATGCAGCTGAGCACACAAAGCAGAGTTACAAGAAGAGTCAATATGACAACTTGGACCTAAGATCAACAGTGCGAAAAGAGAGAGCAGTGGATCCATTTTATCACTGAGTTATTATGAGTTTGGTACTACTTTTACTAAGCAGGGCCTTGCAGATCAGTTTCTGATAGGGAATGTCAGTCTCCACAAACTCTGAAAAAGAGCATCTTGTGGAAGTAATGTGGTGTTGAGACTCTGCCATGCCTCTCCCACTGTGCAGTGTGTGGAACCATTGCTTTTGGAGAGGTGATCAGATATTAGTCTTTGTTCCTTTTTCCCTCGTGGCTTCCCACCATTAATAGTATTTCAGAACCTCTCTGCATGCCTTTTTGTCTGGCTTTTCTCCCACCCTGGAAAGCACTGAAAGTAGATCCATTGATCTCAAACATTTTCTCTTCAGGGATCTCACAGATAGCATAAGTGATGTTTGTGTTTGCTCTTTCCAGGATTTACTTGTCAGTTCGTGAGAACACATCCTGTTGCGTCTACAGTTTCTGTGCTGTGAGAGCACCAAACAATTTTTCTTTGCTCTGCCTCCCCTTGAACTGCTCTGTCATCTTCATGATCTGTTCCCTACCTTTGTTTTCACAGGAACTACCAGTACCTGCCATATGATGAGAGGAAGCCCTGTACCTGTGTAAAGAGCTACTGGGGCAACCAGACCTTCCGGCTGTACTCCTCCAACACTCTTGAGAAAATGGCAGATCACCTGGTAAGTGGCAACCATCCTCCCAGGCTCCTGTACTCAGTAAAGTATAGCAGTGAGAGGCCACATTTCCCAAATCTGGCCTTCAAAATTTTGCCCAGCTGCATTCCTTGTTGTTAATTTTGTGAGAAAGTAGCTGATATTAACCCTTTCCTTTTTTCTCCCCCTAAATTGCTTTGAACTATTAAAGCTGCCCAAGTATTCCTGACCACAACTCTATTTTTTCGGCTGTAGGTCTGCATTCTTTCCTCAGCAATGTTTTATTCTTTGTAAAAACATTCAAACAATTAAAATATGAGATACAGAGCAATTCTGTCTCCTTTGGCTCTTCCTCTAATGTCTTCTTGCCATGTATTTATGCTGGGCACTCCTTAAAGGACAGTATTTGCTCTTAGTTTTCCTAAAACATTGACAGAGACAGAATGGCATATTATCTTAAGGGCAGTCACTCTGATGTCCTAGTCATAGTGCTCTCCCATAATGATGGTTTTTTCCTGCCCTTGTTTAAAGTTGACTATCAACAGTCTCAAGAATGTAGGTTTTGCTGTTTGGTTTTTTTTAAAAGTGACTCCTAATGCTGAATATTTTAATGTGGGGCACTGAGATTAAGAGTCTGATTCATCCCTCATTTATCCATATATATCTCGTGAGCAGTGACACTGAAGTCATACTTATGCAAGGTTGTATCAGGAGAATACAATGACTTATAAGCCAACGTTTTGAATCCAGGTATTTGAAAATTAAACAACTGAATATACAAATGTGGAGAGATATGTTTGTCAGTGCACCTGAACCCCCACAGGCCCTGCTGGAAATCCAGCTATTTATTTTAGCTTGTGAGAACAGACTCCATTCCTCATGGACAACAGCAGGTTTTGTGATGGACCTTACATATGGATTTAGGTGACCACTGAAGTTTAAGATGTTAACTCCAGCAGCTTGCTAAAGTTAAGCAGCAGGGTTAGAAACAGAACCAAGAAGAACTAGCTTTTTTTCTCCTACCTAACAGATAATGTTTCTCACTGATTGATCTTCCTCAAAGAAGTAAGAACACAAAGTTGCTCCAAGCAGTAATAGCTTGGACTAGTAATTGGAAAGACTGGGAAAAGGTCAAAATATATTATGTCTTTTCTCTGTGCACTTCAAGTATAGTGATATATCAAAGGTTCTTTCTGTCAGGCCACAAAGTTTCCCTTTGAATGAGCCTCCCTCATTCCTGCTAGTCATAAATGGTGCTGTAACACCGACAGAATGACAGAGTGCCCTCCTGTGCATAGTGGCTTTCTCATGTGTTTTTCATAGGAAGAATCATTAGAGCAAGTAAAGGACTTGATCAAGGTTTCAGAGACTGCAGCTGAGGAGAAAATGAAGAAGACCCTAAATGGTTTTATCAATCAAAGCAGGTAATAACATTTACTAGATGCATACAGAAAATCAAATTTAATGCTGGCTACAAATTCAAGGCTAGGCAAGGAAACTGATGATAATTTTTAGAAAGTACAGTAAACTTACTGAGATATATATTTTATTTATTCTTCTGTAAAAGTAAAGGCCTTCCCAAATTACAGTTTTTATTTAGACTGAGAAAATATTTATTGCTATTTTCCATATTCAGAACTGACAATAGACAATTGCCAATCATTGTCATATTATTTTGGCTTTCAGGACTCTAAGAATACGTTGTATATGTGATAAGTAGGATTTAATAAAGTGTGTGATAGATACACTGTAAAAAATAAAAAGACAAGGTTAATATAAAGACAAAGGATGCCACATATTGGTATGGATCCAGTGGGCTCTGTATCAAATGACATGATTGGGCTCAAAATAGGTATAACCCCTTATTTCTAGATATTATTAACCCATTTCTCTGAAGTGTGGTGCAGAGGTTTTGGATTCTTTTCTTTGAATCTTATAGTTGCATAATATTTTAGAGATTTTCAGCATCTTTGTCTTCTGCTTCATGTACTGCAGCAGACATAGAACATTCCAATGTATTTTAGCACATTAGGATTCTCACTTTAAAAAAATAACAGATTTAGAAAACCTGCTATTCATGTGTCCTAGGGCGTTCATGGTCATTGCTGAAAAGAAGCCCAAAGGGTTGAACTACACTGCTTTGGACAAAAAGAGGCTCATGCTGTTCAAGCAAGAGTTGGTATGTGTGTTCTTTTCCTATAAGCATTGATGTAATGATGATTACTGAAAGCACACTGGTTGTAGACATTTTATTTTTTGTTTGATTCCACCATATGGGAATGCTTTGTAATTCATATGAATATAGTATCCATGAGCATATTTTTTAATAAATCCCACTGTGCTTAATGAAGAGTTGTCAGATACACTAAAATGAATCCAAAGATGTTGCTTTTAAATACAAATAAGACATTATAATAATGAGATTATTGTTCTTGTCCATGCATCTTAAAATGGCATGATGCTGAGTTTAGTGGAAAAGCACCAAATTTACACTGCTGTTAGACATTTAACTACTGTGGTGCTGCTGAACCTCAAGACTAGTAAAGTCTGGCATTTGATATTCCTGGACCTAGTAATCTCCTCCAGGGAACCAGTGAGAAGAAACAAAACTGGATGGAGGTCATCTGAGTATTTATTAGCTTTTTTTACTGCTTGTAGCACAAAAGGTTGTGCCTTCTGGCAGGATTAAGGCCCAGTAATTCCAGGTGGCAATCACATGTTTTTGGGGACTTCCATACATGCAGTATACGCACAAAGACCAAACGGAGGACATTCACTTTTTGTGTTATCCAGCTCCAAAGAGTTTATCTGTTTCTGTTGTGACAAAGAAACATTGAACAAAGTGTCTCCATCTTCTCTTTTTGACTTGAATCAAAGACTGTTTCTCTTCCAGTTCAAACTACTTGATAACAGATGAAAAGTATATATTGTCTTTCCTGACTGCAGGAAGCAATGTCCAGTGATGCCAAGGGAATTGTTCAGCAGCAGAAAAAGAAGATGCCACTAGATGAAATGATTCGTGAGACTCAGAGCTTTATAGATAAAATTCGTTTCTTGGTTGATGAGGTAATCCACACAGAATTCAGAAAAAATTAAAATCCAAGACTTGGCTTTAATTTTCATAATCCCATGTGATTAATAAATCCTGGCTTGGTTATCCAAAGAGTTCTCCTTCAGATATCTGGACCCAATCCTGTTTTGCATTGAGTGGACCTGTTATCAAACCGAGGTAGGAAAGGCTGGGCTGTGTGGTATGGAGAGGATGCATCACAGATATATTTTTTATAATAAGGTCATCCGATACCTTGTGGCTTGGAGAAGCCAACTTTCTGATCTGAACTCATGTCTCCACCTGTATGGACACCTGTTTGGATTTGGACTTAGATGAGCTCAGGGGTGTCTATATTATTTAGCTTGAGAATAACAGAAGAATTTATTTATTTGGTTGGGCCAAAAGCCAGCCACTGGAGAGCTGTGCCTCTGAGAGCTGCCTGTGCTCACAAACCAAACAGGGCCATGGCTGTTCCCTGGCTCAGAGACCAAGTGGCACAGCGGCATGGTTGCATCCTACACACAAATTCTCTTCCTTCCAATAACAGAGTAATCCTGCTTACAGTTCCTCCGGGGAACAGCCCCTTGGCTGGTCTTTGTTTCAAACCTCACTGAAGCTTTGCTTGGGGAAACATTATTTGGGACAGGGCAAGGTAATCTCACTGAGCATCGTCACAAGCAGAAAAGATGATCATATGCCAGTGTTTGAGTTTGGTCCTGGTCCTTTTTGGTTTGCTGGTGTAATGAAGTTGATGGTATTTCCATGGTAGTTACTTTTGTGGTCTGTGGTTAAGTTATTTCCTGGGACAGAGTTATACCCAGATCCTTAATTTTAGTTTCTCCTAAAATGATTTATGAGGTGGGTGCTCCTTAATCACTCTACAAAGCTCTTTACCTTCAGCTGTAATTAGACATGGAGGTGTGGACTGCAAAGCATGAAGTGACAGCCTCTTTTAGTTCAGGTGCACATCTGCCACTCCACAGGAGCCATGAGGGCATCAGAGTGTTTCAACAAAAATACAATGGTGGTGGCTCACAGAAAAAATTCAGTTTTAGTTCAATATTCTTTGTTTAACAGCCACAGAATACAGTGCCTGATGTGTTTATCTGGATGATCAGCAACAACAAAAGAGTTGCATATGCAAGAGTCCCAGCAAAAAGCATACTCTACTCCCCAGCGAAAGAGCAGAGAGGCAAGGACTGTGGGAAGATTAAAACTCATTTCCTGAAAGTAAGTCTTTGGCACTCTGCAAACACAGGTAATGCCTGGGGGGCATTGGATATTCAAATTTCTTCCAGGGATGATATTTTACAGATTCATCTTTGCAGTGTAAAAATATGTACAGATTTGTATCTGCCATTTATTAGTATTTGCTTCTTACATTTATGCTTGTCATTCTTTAAGCACTGTATCATTGCCAGGCTTTAGATGTATGAGCAATTAATTCCCTTACTACTTCTTATGGCAAGTATAGAACATTGTTTATCAATGTCTGTATACATAAACAAATAGAAAAGGTTCAGCCTCTTTGCTGGCAAAAACGTCAGAATGCAGCACATGAAAGTCTGCGAGCAGACTGGTGGGAGATCAGCACTCAGCAAGGAAACCTAGGTATTCAGGGGTAATACAGGAATTATTTATACTTTCTATTTAAAACATGCATAAGTTTGTGCAATATATGTCCAAAATACTGTTATGGGATTATTCATGTTGAAGGAAAGCCCTAGTGGATATACTCCTACAAAGGCAGGGGGACTGGTAGTACCTAGAGTGGAATACTGTGCAGTGTAATTGCCACTGTGACAATCAGGAAAAACCCAAATGCTCCAGACAACAGTAACTTCATATAATGACATTTTAGTGGTTTTTCACCTTGGACTTCTGGGAATACTCCCATAAAGCACAGCTAAAGAGCAGATAAAAACATCTAAGATCCTGAGATAGTTGCCGTAGGTACTTGCTAAGCAAAGTACTACTTGCTAAGCAAAGTACTACTTGCTAAGCAAAGTGCTACTTGCCTGCATGAAATAAAATATTCTGCAACTAACTATCCAGCCCCTTCAGTATTAAGAACTACCTTAGGAACAGACAATACTAAACTCTGAACTTAGCAGATCTAGATGAAGTGGGAAGGAAGAAAAAGGAAATAATAGGTCAAGCCTAGTAACATTTTACAGTGGAAATGTTTTCTGACCTGCCCAATGGAGTAATATTTTTAGTACATGGGACTAAGTACTGGAGACTAGCAAAACTGCATAAAATGGAAAGTGGGCTGAAGTCTGGGCAAAGTAGGGCATAAGATAGCACTTATATGTGTGCAGCTATAAGGTAGCCTGCACAACCTCTGCATATTAGGCAGTATGCAGTTTACATAGACTGTTAGTTGAGCAAACTACTAATTCCTGCCCTAAGAATCACAGAAGTTTCTTGTGCTAAATGCGTCTCAGGGGCCACTCACTGTGGAGAAATGCCATTTATCAGTATATCAGCTCAGAGAATGGTGCTTTGTTTCACTCTGGCTTGATGAGACTCAGCATCCAGCCGTCTCTCTTGAGCTTGTTGGTGATGTTGGATTTTTTCTTAAGCTTCCAGGCAAGCGCCCACAGGGCTGGCCTGTGCAGGCAAAGGTGGACATCTACCTGTGGCTTGGACCTACCAGCTATGCCCACAGTGCCATGGAGAATTTGCCTGTAGGATATGAGATTGAATTACCATCTAACACCAGCTCAGGGCACAGTGTGGTGCCCTCACCTGCTTGCCTGCTGTATAAAAGTAAGACATTCTTCCTTCTCCATATTAACAATTAAGAGAAATGGCCTCAAAAGCACTAGTTCACAGTGTGGCACAACCCCTATATAAAGCAACTGTTCTAAGATGATAATGGCTTTGTTTCTTCCCATCAGAAAAGGCTGGCGTCATTGCCAAGTCATCAGTTTTGCCATGGACACTTTGTAGATGTCAGGGAAAGAAAGAACTTGTTTGCTTGCATTTTCTGTTCCCTGTCCCATGGATCTGTCTCCTTGCAGAGGAAGCATCCCTCAGTTCTCCTGATGATGCATAGAACACCTAGTAGATAAAAGAGTGATGGGAGATAAAAATTGGCACTTAATAGCCTTGCAGTAGAGACCTACATAACTGATTTTAAGTGAATTCAGATGTCTTGCACAACTTCTGAGTGTCTCAGGTGTTTCTTCAGTGAGACAGCACTAGCAACAGTACCCCTTGTCAGATCCTGGTTGGACAGCAGCTGATGCATCTTGCCCTCCTACCCATGTGCTGCACTATTTCCACGGAGCTGATGCTACTGTTTTCTCTGTCATGATGTAGCCCCGCACCTCTTCCAGCTGAGAGCCCACATGTATCAGGCAAGGGGGCTCATTGCCGCTGACAGCACTGGACTTTCTGATCCTTTTGCAAAGGTTACCTTCACATCACGCTGCCAGACCACAAAAGTAAGTTCCAAAGTCTCTTTTGGTGACTAAAAGCTTTTTTGGTTTTGGTTTTGGTTTGGTTTTTTTTTTTTTTTTTACAATTAAGCTATGAAAAGGGAAAACCTTGGTTTTGTAAGGAGGCACCTAGCAAGAAAAGTTAGATGCCTGCTGTTAAAGACCAGATCCTGAGAGTCCACTGCAAACAAGGCAAAAGTTTACGTGTTACTCACTACTCTAATAAGAGAGGTGCAGCAGTACTAGTTTATTTTAGCTCAGATATCAAATTCTCTGGGACTATTGGGACTTTGGAGCAAGTGTACCTTTCTTCACATCTTTTTTTACGTGTTTTAAATTTGGACTGTCATCATTGCTAGGTATAAAGGTGGATATAAGGATGAACCCTCATGGTTCTCTTTTCCACTAGCCTATGCATTCAGTCATTGAGCAGAATGAAGACCTTTCTATGGCTTCTGTAGCCATGTGAGCCAGCATGGCTTTGTGATGGAATGTGGCAAAGCACACTGGTGGTTTTAGAGCGCTAAGATGGAAATGAGCTGAAAACAGAGAGGTGGGAGACTTAAAGGGTGCTAAAATATGCCCATAGGGAATGGTCTCCAATCTCCCTCAGGAAACTCCAGGGATCAAATGGTCTCCTGTGGGGCCTCTAGAGAGAAGTGGAAACTTCTACAGAGTTTCAGCAAGAACAGTTGAAGTACAGCCCAGGAAAGTGAGCACAAGGACGGTCTCTCACAGAACATGAAGACTGGCTTTCAAAGATCCTGAGCTCTTTACAACTACCCTGGAGTTAAAACTGGGCAGGAATTCTGACAATGATGCCACAAACAGAATTTGCTGAGCCAAATATGGTCTTGCTTCACAAAAAGTATTTAACCCTCCCATCCAGCCCCTCCCTCCAAAACTTCACAGATGACTGTTTTAATTTAATTAATTCTAAAATTCCTCTGACAACTTATTCTGTTACAAAGCAAGTTCTGTTACATGTGCCAAAGGGAGCAAGAAATAAAAACCTTTCTCTAAATTGTAAATGCCTGCTTGTTCTACTTTTGCCTCAGGGTTATTAATTGATTTTTTCCCATAATGTGATTTTAACTTCTAATAGAAGATGGTGAATGAATCCAATTAAATTTGCATCTAGATGCACCAGATTCTGGAAAATAGAATTTGGCCCAGGAAAAATAGTGGTTTATAGGCACAGAAGTGTTAAGTTTATTCACCCCCTGAATAAAATATTGCAGCTGATACCTTGCATGTTTTCATAAGTGTGTCAGCCAAGTGCCAATAAATGGTAGTAGAGCCTTATTTCCATTCAAAAGAATGATAACAAGTTATGAGTCATTTTGAAGTTGGCACATTTTTCCACTTTAAATGTTATCTTTGTTAAATATATTTTCTGCCTAGACAGTTAAAACATTGTCTATGATGAAATGCTATAAGCATCCACCTAATTCAAATTACAACAAATTAAAAATTTCCAATTTATTTTGAGTGATTCATGAAAATATATATTTTTTTCATAAAGTGTTAAGTGTCATTACACAGAACTAAAAATAAGATTTTAAAAATGTGCCCTGGAGAAGTGAAAACTGTCCTCAGTTATGGCAAAGGGTTTATTTTAATAGGACTTGGCATGTGCCTGCTTTCCTAAACCAACAGCTTTCCTCTAACTTTAATAATGAAGTTTGTCTACACAGACTGGTTGTCATGTATTGATATGCTTGCCAGGGATCTGTGAGGCAAACAGGGAAATGGAGAAATTGGAGATACCAGCCTCAAAGTGAAAGAGTCATATTCCTCCGACTAGGAGGAGGTGCTGAAAAAATGGGATGTCTCAGTCGTGGCATTGTTCAGGCTGTGGGAAAGGATGTCATCAGCAGATGAGCATGTCCTGCTGAAGGACAGCCAACCAGACAGCTCATTAAACATTTCCTCTCTTCCATTAGATCATTTCTCAGACATTATCTCCCACCTGGAACCAGACACTGCTCTTCAACAGCATCGTCCTTCATGGTGACAAAGAGGAGATTGCCCAGTTCCCACCAGAGATAGTCATCGAGCTGTACGATGATGACGCAGTGGTAAGCTCAAAATTCTTCTCACTAAAAAACCTGGGCTCCTACATGCTACTGCAAGCATGGAAGCAAAGCTGAATCACTGAGTAGGCTTTAAATGGATCACCTGGCTGAATAGAGCTCAGTGCTACTGTGGTTTGCAGTTTAACATCTGAGAGCAGCCCTGAGATTCACTGCATGTCCTTGCAAAGATGTGGCCTTGCATTTTCCCCAAGTGAATCTTGCTGCCAAAGACCAGCTTGCAGAAATCAGAAGCATCTTTCCCCCAGGTCCCTTGAACACAACTGTAAATATTGTATCTAAGTCTGGGTCAAGACCATGCAGATTCTGACGCAGTCTCACTGACTGAATATAGAGCTAGAAATTTTGGATACTCTCAAGAGCTAATAAGTACTCAGCTCTTCCTTTTCACAGCTGCCTTGCATCTTACCTGGGCCTTTCCTTCAGGAGAAGGTTTTTTCATAAATACTAAGCTCTGCATCATCTTGGCTCCTATGACTGTTGTGAAATGCAAATGCATTTGACCCCTGTATTCTCCTTTATTTAGGGTAAGGCAGAATATATTGGGTCTACAGTGGCTGCCCCTGTGGTGAGACTTGCTCATCAAAACTATGAACCACCAAAACTTTGTTACCACCCAGTGCACTGTGGAAGTCTTTCAGGAGGAGACCTTCTTGCCACATTTGAGCTTCTGGAGGTAAACTTGACTTTCTTGACAATTACACTTTTACATCCTGGGGTTCACAAAAGCTGCCATGGCATCAGGGTCCGTGACCATCTTGAATTAATAGGAATTGCAACGGGAGCCATTGGGATTCATGTCACCTGCTCCACCCCATCAGGGTCCACTGCCCACACACACACCACTGCCAGCCCTTCACACACTGTAAGCCTCCTTTGCCTGTCATTTGCCCCGCCCTAAACTGTGCTCCAGCCTGAGACACTGTGAAAATCCCACTGCCATTGCAATGACCTGCTGTTTGGAGTAGCACATGGCCCTGACTACCAGCCTTGAAGCTCCCAATAGTGCTTTCACTCTTAGGAAAATGAAATGGTGAATAATAAGGATTGGATTAGGGAGGTTGAATTTTCAGATACCCCTACTATATTAAAAGAAACATTACATGATTTCCATCTGCAAAACAAAAGGAAAATTCGGTCCTGGTAGATGCAGGACTGGAGTGTATCATGCTGGGATTTCAGGTAATTTCACTGAAATTTGCAGAGCCACCAGTTAAAGGTAATTTTCATCTGCTGAAAACCTACAGTAGTTTATTCTGAAATCTGAAATGGGAAAAATGTGGAATGTCATAACATGTTTCACAGATAAAACAGGCTTTTAATCATGATAGCTAATTATGTTTTTGGTGGAAGCCTGGAATACAACACCGTGTGAAATATTTCCTCATTGTGGTGGTGTCACAGGAGAGAGTGAGAGCTTCAAAGTTCATTAGAGAAGCCCTCCTGTTGAGTCACAAGGTGCAGAAAGGACCCCTCTGCTTTCTAAACTTCTTCTCAGAGGAGCCTGAGTGTGGCTGGGTTCAATCATAGTCTCAGATTCTCAATGGTTCAAGTCTAAGGAATTATAGAGGTATGAGTGAAACTTTCTGTGATTTCACTTTTTGGTGAAAAAAGAGTTATATATTGTATTTTGTTTTGCTATCTTATGGGACAAAGAAGCAACACTATTTAGGGGATATATTCAAATATACTACTAGGAATTCCCTAGAAAGTTGACAACATCATTTCATGAAAGGAAATGAGATCTTACTATTTCCATGAGTATCAATTTGGGAAGCTTTGGTCCATTTCCCTGCACTTCATGTCATCCCAATCAATTTTATTTTTTTCACATGGTTTCAGAATTTCCTTTTTTTTTCCCCCAAGCATTTCAATTCATCAATTTCTTCTCCAATCGCTTCATTTCACATCATTCCCTGATTTCAGAATTTCAATGAGGATCATTTCGGGAAGTTCTATCCTTTCCACTGCACCTCATTTCATCTCAATCCCAAAGCATTCCAAGAGCTGATGTGCTGTTGGCTTTTTCCAACCTCAGGGGATTTCTGATGGTGTTCTGTGTGAGAAAGGAAACAAAACTCTCTCATCATTGATTTATTCTTGTTCTGAACCCATAACCTTTCCTATAACATACTACTATTCTTGATGACTCTGATCTGCAGGTACTGTTTGGTTCAGCTGAAGAGTGTTGTGTATGAAGTGAATGCTCCTTTGTTCTTTCAAAATGAATGTTGTGTCTTGCTGAAGGGATAAAATTAATCTTACAATGAAGCATCCTGGCATTTAGAGAAGGAGTACACCAAAAATGAATACTGAGAGTCTTGATTTTGCTCAGAATGAGCTCAGGGTTTATTGATATTTTTAATCAAAAAAGCAAAATCCCTTTGTAAAGCTTCATGCAGGTATTTCACTCTATTTTCATTTGAGTACTAGATAATTTTTCACCTCTTGTTCTGTGCAGGTATTATATTAACTGCTTTGGATTTTTACTGATAAAATGTAGATCACATGTGCACGTGCATTATTGTTGGTAATATGTGAATACTCACCTCTGCTGCAGGTGCTGTTTTAGATATTAAGTTTTTCTCCTATCTCTTCCTTCACCTACAAGGAACCAAGGAACACATCCTTTCTCCCTTAGGGTAATTAGACTCCCCCACAACTGTACATAGCCCGGTTAAATAAAGCAGAAGATTTCAACTTCACAGGACCCTTTGAGAGCTGTATCTCACCTGCTTCACTTCTCAGCAGTGACAAGTTAGCTTAGGAATACTGATGCACTCCAGATGTCGTGCTTCTTTTCCCAGAAGCTGCATATACAGTACTCCTTAGGTACCATGCTTCAAGTGAAAGCTGAGAAGAGCTCTGTCTGTAGGTTGTTCCCTGCTGCCACAGCCTGAGCTTCTGACAGAACTCATCATCATGTCCTGGCTTCTGCTGTTTTATGTAGGAATTTGCTAAATCAGGCCAGGCTTCAGATCTGCCCTGTATGGAATGAGAATGTCATAAATACACAGTTAAAAATTAGGAAGGTGTTGGGAAGTGAAGCCAATGAGCTTTGTCACAGAAGGTGCACCAAGTAGGCAGCAAAGCCTGGAGCACAACAAGAGGCAGAGATGGTCACGCCTCAGAGCTCTGTGGAGACTGCTCTCCTCCCACCCAGCTGGGACAGGGCAGTCATGTACACCCAAATATGCTCCTGAACATGGGGCAGGTTCATGTGTAATCACACACGAGGAACAAAAGTGCTGCCTGCCACAAGATTTAAGTAGCTGCACAGAGAAGACTCAGCCCTAATGCTGGAGAGGTGGTTTGCAAGGTCTCAAATGACAAGAGCATGCAATAATGCAGGAACATTATTCCATAGCAGCTGGAGAATATTATGTCTCTCCAGCAAATGTGTGGTTTTGCTGATGTGTGCTGTCTGTTCACCAGCTCTTTTTAACTAGAATCAGATCTAGAATCTTCCTGTGGAAGTCTTCTAAGCAGTTTTGCTTAGGTTTTTTAAAATAGAATTACCACGCTTCAGTACAGGCATGTCTTTAGGCCAAATTATGTCCTACTAGGACAAAGGAGCCCTTTTTTCAGAAAGGCACATAAACCCAATCTATTGGATACTCTTTCTGCTGTGTGTTTTAGCATCACTTCATGAGAGAGAGCATTTTGAGTCACATTCCTTTCACAGCACAGCTGTTCTGCTCTGCAACTTGTCTTATAAAACTGGTTCAGTTGGAGTGTTCTATGTGCCATTATCAACAGATACATCTGATACTGGTTTTATTCTTCCAAAAACCAGCCTGAGTTACATTTCCTTCATTTTTCAGATTCCTGAGTCAGATCCAGACAGACTTCCTCCACTGGATCCACCAGATACTGGCCAGATTTACTCAGTCCCAGCTAACATACGGCCTGTTTTAAGCAAATACAGAGTGGAGGTGAGATACTTGGTATATTTCCTTTTCCTGATCTCATCTCCTTTTATTCTCTTATTGAACTGTAACAGTAACTGATGATTTTACAATCTTGATCAATAGGATTCACATGAAAATAGCATATAAATCCCAAAATGGACGTGGTAAGTTCAGACCAAATTGTTTCTCTGAGGCTGAGCATGCCAGGCTGTGCTTCCACTGAGGGAACAGTGGGGCTGTGTCTCAATCCTGACCTGCTGGGAAGGGACTTCTCTCGTGGCAGAGCATGGCTGGTGGACCCACATTCTGTGCAGCCCAAGGAAGTGTCCACAGGAGATGGAGAGCTTCCCCTTGCAAATGACATCACTGGAGCTGAAGTTTGGTATCAGCTATCTCACAGGCTTTTTCTGGGTCCCAGACTTCAGCCAAACAATGCCTTCTGCCTGTGTCTACAAATGTCTACACCTCCCCTGCCCTTCTCTCCTGTACGATTTGTGTCCAAAGTAGCCTTATATTAGAAAGCTGGGAAAAGTGGCAGCTTTTCCTATCACTGTGATGCCTGATGCTGCCCAGCCTCACCGTTCACTGCCACTCATTCTGCAGCCTTCACACCACCTGCTTATTAGCCCATTTCCCCATGCCAAGTCAGGGTTTCTGCAAGCTAACAGTGTTTCTCTCTGCACACCACAGGTCCTGTTCTGGGGTGTTCGAGAGCTGAAGAAAGTCCAGCTCCTCTCAGTAGATCGCCCCCAGGTTCTCATCGAGTGTGCAGGCAAAGGAGTTAAATCCTCTGTCATACAGAGCTACAAGAAAAATCCCAATTTCACTGGCCTTGCAGACTGGTTTGAAGTGGTACGTATAGCATGCTGCCCCTTGCCTGTCTGTTCTCTGGTTAGGCAAGGTGTTAATTACCATTATTCTTCCTTTCTTGTCAAATAATTTCCTCTGTGTCTTGATTTGTTCAATTTGCTCTTGTTGCTACGATCAAGAGGGAATTTTATTTATAAGAGAAAAATATATCAAAACAATAAACTGGATAAGGAAGTACAGTTTCTACAGTATTTTTAGCTTTTATGGTGTATGTCCTAAGAGCTGTTTTCCTCTTGATAGTTCATCCCATAAGGCATGTAACCACCCATGGTCCACATCTTGTTGTTGGGCAAACTGAGGCAGATAGGGTTAATAGCCTTCAACACAGCAGCAGTGGCATTAAGACTCACAACTTCCCACACTGCATTCTATCCTTCTGAACACTCCTGATTCTCCCTGTTTATTCTAACAAGAGATACTTGAATATGACAGCATGGGATTCTACTCAGCAGCGCAGCCTGTACAGTCCACTCTGCATTCTTAAGAACAAGGCTTTCTCCAGATTTTGCAGGAAACAAAAATCATATTGCCTATGCTGAATGCATTTTCCATTATGATTATGTTAATAGCTGAGAAGGAGAAGGGAGGGAGGGAGGGAAGAGTACAAGCCTTATTGCTATGCATGAGAAATACTCTACACATGTTCTATATTCTCCAGCAATTCTCTCATTCTGCTGTCTGTCCTCTGCACTAGGAGCTGCCTGAAAATGAACTTTTGCATCCACCACTAAGCATCTGTGTGGTCGACTGGAGAGCATTTGGGAGGAGTACTCTTGTTGGAACACATACCATCAATTGCCTTAAGCAATTCCTATGTAAAACCCCATTGGGTCCTCAAGCTGCAGCTAACAGAGTAGACATTGCAGAAATTGAGAAAGGTAAGTGTTCAATTCTGACTTCAAATAAAAAGACAAAGGATCTGCTTAGAGGCTTACACTTAGAAGTGTGCTTTATTGTGTTGAGCATAGGGGTCAAACCCTTAATCACATGATTATGTGATGATCATCAAATGCTATGGCAGTATTTCTGGCAAAATCTTACCTAACTTGCAAAGTTTCAGTCTCAGCTTCACCTGAGTCATCCCAGCCTGCTGAGCTATCCCAAGAAGAACCAGTTTTAGCCGATCACATCTACGCTGAGGTGAAGCAGGGTAAATGGACAGTGACAGAGCCAGACTCGTCCCTCACAGCACTTCCTGCCGCTGAACCGGAGCACTCCGCCTCTGAGCCAGGGCAAGAGAGGAAACAGAAGGTGGGTACAGCTGAAGCTACCAGCTAACTTCCTCCTGCAGTCGTGCAGACTTTAGCCCTTCCTTATAAAGTGGTAATCTGCTGACCCCAGGTTTAGATATTTTAGGTATTAATGTTGACACCCACACTATCTTGCTCGCCCTCAAGAGAACTAATTAACAATGCGGCTTTGACCACACCGAATTTTATTACTTACACTAATAGATTCTTAAAATACTTGCAGACTCAAGTGGGAGAAGCCAATTTGTATCTGAACGTTTGCATCCCTTAAAACATCATTATTTATTATCTGTGTAGATTTGCCTGTTGTATGGGGTGCTCCTGTGGCAGTGTCTCCAATATTAAAATCTTGGCGTAGTCAGCAGGAAATACAGAGATAGCTTTAATAATGTGATGATCACGATGAAGTATCTTGGAATAAAAGACAGAGACAGAAATTCATATTGCATTTTATTTAACTCTTGGAGGCTGAAATTTTCTGTGTATACATCTGTTCATGCTTAATGTCATGAGTCAGGTGATTAGTTTTAATCAGTTCTAGTACTTTTGCCATCATTTGGTAGGATAGGAAAAAATCCATCCGACGGTCAACAAAGAGAAGAAAAAGAACAATTGCAGATGAATCAGCTGAAAATGTTATTGACTGGTGGTCAAAATACTATGCTTCTGTGTTCAAAATGCAAAAGGTGAGTCACCCAGCATTTTCAAAACTCTTATGAATGAGCAATGTTGTAAAAGTAGATTTACTGCTGAATGATTCCTTTTTGGTATTACACTCATAATGAGGAGCTTGTCCATCGTGTTTTTCTTTTGAAAGGCAAAAGGAATTTTTTCCAGTGAAGAAAAACCTGAAGACAGTAAGTAAATTATTTGCATTTTTTCTATTATTTTGCACTACTAATACTTTCTCTAGTATCACTTCTCTACTATTTTACTGGCAACAATTAATGTTTGGTACCAGAGTACTGTTGGTGTACTGGGCTCTTTCCTCTACAGCTGATCAGACGATGGGTAGGTTAAAACTTCAGAGCCAGTGTTGAGTTAACATGAATTTCCCGTCACTCAAATATTGTGCACAAAGATTAGCAAAGTTAAAGTCCTAAAGGATACAAGATGGAGATTATCCTGATCTTAGGCTGCATTTGTAGCAGGTTCAGAAAAAGAAGCTCCTCTCAATTTTTAATCCAGTTCAGGATCAGTGATGCAGGAACAGCTTCTGCTAGGAGACTTGTAGTCACGTGTGTTATTTCCATAGCTGGAAAGCTTTATCTAGCTCAGGTCCGATGAAAATTTTTTTTTCACAAGAACCTAAAAAAATTGGCCAGAAATAGGCTCTGTGTGCATATATATATATGTCTCCATACATACATATTCCGTGGCTCAACAGGTCCTCCCACAATAAAACTGAACTCTAGAAAATTTTATTTTTGGACAAATATGACTGCTTGAGAAGGCTGGGAAAGTAAACAAATATTTGATGTTTACACAGAGCTGCTATTCAGAATGAAATTAATCACCTTTTAATGCCAGAGCTGACCGCACTCCACCAGTGACTGAGGTGATTTAAAGGTTTAAAGGGGGTGTTGAGATTGCTCTGAATGGAAGACATGACCTAAATATCACATGATATCATTCTGGAAATAGCAGATAATGGTACTTCAGTGATCATCAGGGCTGCTGAGAGATGAGGAGGAGATCAGTTTCTGAGTGAAGCTCCTTTGTCCAAATAGAGGTAATATTTACACAGAAAATGTTCTACAAGGATATGATGTTCATTTACAGTTGTGACCTCCACCCACAGACTATTCAGGCAGTTGTGGTGTATTGTTTCTGACTGATTACTTCAGACCTTTTAAATTCTCTCCTGATCATTTTTGTTACAAATTTTCACCTGTGATGATAAGCATTATACATACAGGACATCTCTGACATGAAATATGTATCTCTAAATATTTATTGCTGTCAAACACACATGATCTACTCAAAAAATGAAAGTAAAGTGAACTTAAAATCCAGATTTCAGCTGAAGAACTGAACCATCTCAGTGTAACTTTTGATGGCTCACCCTCTTTTTGTTGGGAAATCCCCTCTCAGTGTTTGGAATCTGACTTTAGTCTGATCTACCTCCTCCCATTTCTCACACTTCTAGGCTTTGACCAGGTGAGATACACCCTATTTTGTGATACCTTTAAGCAGAGAAGAACATGGGTCACCCTGAAATCTAAATAACAGCTAAATATCTGACAGCCTAAGTAACAGCTTTCAGTTTTAAATAAACCTTAAATTTTATGTGAAAGCTGTTAAGATCTGTTTATTTGCATTGGGGAGGAGTCAGAGAAGGAGGAAAAGGGTGGTCTGGGAGGTGGCATCAGGAGGGAGTCATACAGGACACCATCACTCTTGGTCAAACAAGCTCATTATGAAGACTGGTAGCCACAGAGAGCATAAATTGCCACCTCTCTTCCTGAGAGGACCAGTGGTAATAGAGAAGATTCCTGTGTCTGGCAGTAGAGGAATAAATAGAGAAAAGAGCAAGGAGACTCTTCAAAAATGTATATTTGCATCCTTCTCTGAAGCATTTTATACGCTTTGCTTACTAAAACGTACATGATGTCATTAAATTTCTGCAGATAAGCAGACATCTGACCACATAGCGTTGATCATAGAGGATGAGCCAGACAGGAAGAAGAAGGATAAGACATTGAAAAGGATACAGAAAGAAACTCCAAACCTAGCAACACTGCAGGTAAGAGAAAAACAAGGCTGAGGTAAGGCTGTTGTTATTCACTGTCTCTCCAAAGTTTGACATCAGCAGCTAAGTTTGACAAACCCTCCTTACATATATTTCAGACACCTTAAAATGAATAAAACACACTAAATTATAGTCATAATGCCCTCCAGCACAAGGGACACAGAGGAAAACAGGGTCTCATAGGGTGCATGAGGCAAACTTGGTCTTAGACATAGAATTCATTGGTGTAGACAAACTCAGAGAGACTTCTGTGAAATCCAGTTTTGTTGTTTGCATGTAAAACACTGTAGTTAGAAATCCAAAATTTCATGTTAGAAATATTTGGGCCTATTAAGAATGTCTTAAAAAAAGAGATGGAAAGCATTGCTGTGATGGCTAGTGCATCCTCCCTGATGGGAAGTAATATTCGGCTCACATTAGATTTGGTTGGGTAATGATAGAAGGAATTCAAAGAAAACTATATGGGTTGTGCAAACTGTCTGGAGAGATGAGAGGTTTGAAAAGATTAGGACTGTTTGGATTAGATTGTAGCTGAGTAAATGGGAATTTGAAACTGCTGTTTCCATTTTTTTAGAGATGGCAGTTATATAGGCCCTTCTGTTTCACACTGAATAACACTTGAAAAATTACTGGGAGAGAGTATTGAAAAAACATGTTCTTTGAAAAGTGGTTTGGTCTTTTGAGCTATCCTAAAGCTCTGTCCCCACAGCACTTTATTATTGTCTGCTTTGCTCTCAAGTTCTGACACATTAACGTAGCAGAATGGGTCAATGCAACAAAGGCACGATGCAGCAAGGAAACAGAAGCAAAGAGCAACACATCTGCACTTTTTCACTCACACCAGTGCTTACAAATGTTCATTTTGGCCCCTCCAGAGTTGGTTCCACCTGTTGCATTAATGTGCTATTTCAATAGTTGGGAAAGACTTTGGTTGAGGACAAAACTAGTCCTGTTTTAAATAGGGAATTAACTCTTTTCCTCAAGGACTTTTGCAAAACCTTGGTTTTTATTAAAGTCTGCATTTTGGGTCAAAATGAATTTCTATTCACTCTCTAATAAAAAAGTTGCTATAAATGTATTCACTGCACCACAAAATATAAGCCTTCTTTTGTTTTCAAAGATTTATGAAGGAGACTTGGAGAGTGAATTTAATAACTTTGAAGACTGGGTGAAAACTTTCCAGCTCTTAAGAGGAAAATCTAATGATGAAGTTCATGCTGACACTGAAGACAGAATAATAGGAAAATTTAAGGTAAGCTTTTGTCGCGGGTTGGGTTTGTAACCCGGGCGGAAACACCAATTTAGTTGATGTTGATTAAATGGGTAATAATTTAGAGACTTCAGATATTTCAGGTATGCCAGGGATGAAAGAAATAGACATTGATAGTCTGTTGTAAATAGAATTAGTTTTATTTTGTTTAGTGTTAATTTTTTTTCCTTTCCCATTACCTGATAGAAAAAAACAGCATCCAGCACCAGGTGTTCACTTCTGTTTTGAAATAAGGAATTACAAGGAGTTTGAAATTACAGAAGAGGAAGAAGAGATATATTATGTAGTCCAGATTTCACTAATGCAACTTTGTTTCTACAGTATCAGTTACAGAACCTTGTACGTAATTTTGTGTAATTTAAGTGTAGGGCCTCACAGCTACAGCCTGATCCAGGGCTCCATCAGGCAATCTGAAAAGTTCAAAGCCTGAGTAATGCTATCAGGATTTCAAGCACTTTGTAGTTTAGAGGAACTGATTAAACTCATTGATATCTCAATTAGTTTGCAATGCAAATTTCTGCTTAAATGAGTTGTTAGTTGCTTTCAGGCAGTATGAGCTACTCAGCAACATGAGTCAATATTGATTTATACGAGTTGTATGGTGGCTGCAAAAATACAGCTGGATTCCTGTCACACTGTTATGAAACTTACCCAATGGAATTATTAATTTGCCAATATACAGTTAAGGTCAATATATTATTTTAAAAATATGAATTATATGAAAACTGGATTTAGAACACCTACAGGTATTAGTTAAAAATAGTCAATAGGCAGGTAGTTCTTGTAAACCTCTAGATGTGATAGTACCATGTCGTAAAGATGTTTTAAAAGCTGATGTTTAGTGCACTGCAGGTTGGGTTCCCTGTGAGGGTTACCACAAAATCAGTTGCATGAATGATGATTTTTTCATTCAAAGGATTGTTTTTGTATTTTGTATTGCACTTGATCTGTTTTCAAGGGAGATAAAAGTCAATGCATTTCCAGGGCTCCTTCTGCATATACCCAAGTCCTGAGGATGGCAGCTTGCTGGATGGAGGGCAGCCCCGCATCCTGCAAGGGATACCCCCAAACCACTCTGTCAAAGTGCTCATCAGGGTTTATATTGTGGCAGTAAGTAGACAGATGGTCTTTTAACCTTGAAATAACTTGGGTGTTTCTTTTCAACTCTGTTTGCGTCTATTGTCTTCGCAGTGAAGCTTCTGAAAAGCCTCATCCATGAGGTTTGGTTTTTTTCTGGTCATATTTCAGCCAATGTTTCATACTGTAGAAATGGGTGTTCAGAGTAGAAAATGTTATATATATTCCTCACAAGAACTCTGGAGATTTCTGCAAGACTGGAGAATCCCTTTACTTGTTCAAACTAAAACAGCTGGATAAATAACTAACATAGTATAGACAACCTTTTCCAGCCACAATATGCAAATGCAGCCAGTTTTAATCAGTAGAGTTGTTTCAAAATAACACACATTTAAACAAAACCTCAGTAAGGAGGAAATGATAGCATATTTTTGGGGGGCTATGAATAGCATACTATCAAAGTTCTACATGTTGTGAATAAATTTTGGGGTCAATAAAGGTAGAAATACAGAGGACAAGATGAGAGAGAATGGTGTGAGAGGTAAAATGGGTAGAATGAACTGGTATTTCAGAGAAACAAGAGAGTTGCAGGTAATCTAAGACAGAAAGATGGCATGCAGAGAGGCTGTGGCAACAAAATATGAAGAGATTGGTTTACTTCCTGAACAAATATAAAGACTTAGAGGTCTTTTCAGACTTTAACAATTCTGAGATTCTATAAAGAATTGGTTTGCACTGTTCAAGGATCTGGAACAATATTTGTAGGTAATTCTTTCCTGAATCCTACCTGCACTTGTGCACCAGCTTCTTCCTCAGTATTGCCTCTCCCGCTCAGCTTTTTCTATCTTAGTGATGGGACAGCACTTCCAGCTTTGCAAACTCTCTTCTCCTCCAGATCATCTTTTCCTAGAAGCCTACAAAACTTTTTTTGTAGGCCAAATTTTACATTACATGAGGCAAGCAAAGCCCGTGGACTTCCAGATCACCCGTGACTGGGCAGGAAAACCATAGTCCTGTGCAGGGACCATGCTGTATTTACGCAAACTTCTTGAGGACACAATTTTTCTTCTTAACAGGCATTTAACCTCAGCCCAGCTGATCCAGATGGCAAGTCAGATCCCTACATTGTGCTGAGGCTGGGCAACACAGAAATTAAAGACAGGGAAAACTACATCCCCAAGCAGCTAAACCCTATATTTGGAAGGTCAGTGATGGCTTATTTCTGTATTCAGTGTAATTTGTGCTTTATCACTTGCTACCACAGTTGCTGTTACTGTTACGAAGTGTTTGCTATATGCTGATTTCTGCCAGTTTGGATGTTCTGTAATTCTGATGCTTAAAATGTTGGTAATTGGTGTCACACTGTTTGATGATAAAATATTTCATTTTCATACCCGTCAAAACATACCAAGTAATGCAATCTGAGAGATGTTTTGCAAATTTATGTGTAAGAGGAAATGAGGCAACAAATGATAATTGTCTGTGAAAATTAATACAATCATTAAGTTTAAAGCAAAATAAATATCAGAACAGTAAAGTGTGATTTCACAATCTTTGCTGCTGTTTCAGGTTAAATAGAGTGCTAAATAAATCTCGTAATTCTAGGACATGTGAGTTTTTTGAACTCATATAGCCTTCTTAATGGAGGAGCCAGGGGCAAGCTGTCGGTAAATAGCCAGTTTGTATTATCAATGCTTTATACTTATTTATATTTTTAATGCTAATGGCTGTGATTTTTTTTTTTTCAGAAGATTTCCCTGTTTTAAAAAGGTTGAAAATACTTTGAATTGGGTGGAAGAACATTAAGACAGAGACACTATACTACTTTGGACTGAAAGACCCCTAGAACAGGGGGGGGAAAGTACAAAACTCATCCTTCAGGAGACAAAGCTCAGTTTTGTCTGTGCTTTGGAGAAATCTAGAGCCAGTGTTGTGGTGATCAGGGTGTCCTGTCTTTCACTAGTTTGTCAAATCCCTTTTACAATCAGTTTTATATTTTCAACAATAATGATTCCTGAAAAATGCACCCAGTGAAAAGGGAGTTCTTATCTTTGCTTTTTTGAGATTTGTTTAAACCTTTTGCCTGATCATTTTGTTTGGTGCCCCCAGATTCCTATATTCAATATTTAACCTGCAGCTTTTGCAAGAAACCAGAAAAGACTTGTATGTCCCTTTTGGGGGTTCTGAAAAATGTGTGAGAACTCTTACATACAGCTGTACTAGCCTTCATGGAGTCAGGATTGTAGGAACAATCTTAGGACTCTACGCAGGGTGCTAGGGAAGCAGGAGAAAGAATATACTTTTGCACTGTGTGTTTCCAGCATGTTCAAATATTTAATTGAAGCAAAAAGCACTACCGGAAAAGCTACTGCTTATTAGAAGAGACACCACTCACACACTGTTTGCATGGCATGAATTAGCCTAGTCTTCTCGGCTTCAAAATTGATCTGACTTCATGTAGGTTTAAATTTTTCCTGTAGATCATTTGAAATCCAAGCTACATTCCCCAAGGATTCGTTGCTCACAGTCTTGATCTATGACCATGACTTCATTGGGACAGATGATCTTATTGGAGAGACTAAAATTGATTTGGAAAATCGTTTCTACAGCAGACATCGAGCTACCTGTGGGTTACAGAGTCAATATGAAATGTAAGTACTTCTTCAGGCAGCAACAGAGCTCACAGTGAGTGACTTGACTTGAAGGAGAAATTACAAATGTGTTCCAGATATTATGCTTTCTTCAGCACAAAAGTGTCACAGGGGTATTTTAATTAAAATTCACCAAAGAGCTTAGTGGTGGCTTTGGGTAACTGCCAGCCTCAGTGGGAAGTGGATATTTTTAAATTAACAGCACTGTTTGTTCAAGAAGTATTTTAGATAGTAAACAGCTGATGTTTACTACATACCTGCTTGATAAACTGCCTTTGGACAGGCATAAAGGGCTAATGGGGAAAATCTCTCATAGAAATTATGCCAGGGCTCTACTTCGCTCTCTCTTGTTCAGCTGCAGCTGGAGTGGTTGCAGCAAGGCTGGTGGGACTGGTGTGGCACTGGGGGGGAGCAGGACAGAGGCTGCTGACATGACCTCTGTAACAGGGTGAGTCATGGGGCAGTGAGACTGAGCTCCTGGTCCGGGCCAGACAGCTGCACTCTCAAGGACATTGTGCATAAAAATTAATTAATGCAGAGAAAGTCAATCTAAAATAACTCTGCTGCCCTGGGGTGGGGCGCTAACCTGGGAGATGTGTGTTTGGGGTTCATCTATGATTGTTTCTCATTTTATCTACAAACCAAGGGTGGACAATGTCAAAAAGTAATCCAGGAACACAGAACAAGCCCCAAAGCTTCCCTTGCCAGCTCAGTCTCCAGTGTGAGATATTTCTTTACGCGCTTATTCCAGGTCCGAGATAACCTGAGCTCATCCTTTGCATCTGAAAGCTGCAGAATAATTCTCCTTGAATGGAGGCAGCACATGTAAACTCGAATCTTTTAGGTACAACAGGGAACAAGCTCTGATCCTTTTCCTCATGGGAAGCATGCCCATGCTATTATTTTATCTAAGCTGTGGACAAGGCTGCCTCAGCTTCTCCTGTGTTTTAAGAGAAACGAGTGGTTGATCTCCAGGACCTGAGCAGACAGAGGCAGTGTCTCAAGTAAGAAGCAGTGCTGGACAAAGGAAAATTTTACTGAGCAGATATCAGGGCCACTGACCATAAAGCGAATCTCTGCATAGAAATTCCTGATCTGTCAGTGCACTCTTCAGAAGGAAAACCTCACCCATTTTGCTTCACTCTGTTCTCTCCTTGCAGAGAAGGGTACAATGCATGGCGAGATGCAACCAAGCCAAGTGAGATCCTCACTAAGCTGTGTAAGGACTACAGAATAAGTGGACCCTTCATGCGGCCAGGGGAGATACAAGTAGGAACAAAAATCTTCAAGGGACAGACAGTCTTCACAGAAGATGAGAACGGTAACAAAGTAGTTCAGCATCCTTCCTTTGCATTGTAGCAGTACCAGGAGCCTGCCCAGCTGTAGCTGGAGCCCTGTTGTGCTGTGAACTCTGAAATCAGGTTACTGGAGCCTGTCTCTGCTCTTAAACACTCATATAAATCTGGCAATGAAGGCTGTGTCTGTATTAGCTTTTGCTGTCGCTTAATTGCAAAGAATCTGTCGAATGAAACAGTTTGTTGCTGATGACTTGACATCCCCATGGTGGCTGTTGGGGAATACCTTGGACTAGCTGCTACCTGATCCCAAGGATGGGATGTCCAGGATTGGCTGGAGTGTGGGGGACCCTCTTGGATCGTGTCTTTGGGCTTACTGTTGGTCTGAAAGGAGTCCAGCTTGCATGCTCTGAAATCCTTCCCCACAGCATATCAAAGCATGGAAAGTCAGGGAGAGTCTTTCAAAAAATGTATTCTCTGTCTAAATTAAAACACTAGAATAGACAGACCAAGAAGTGAGAAAAAGAGGGAAGGGAAATACTATTTTGAAGGGAGTTACTCAAGGTCAGACAAATCTGACCATAGTTAGATTCCAGGCCACTTACCTGTCAGTCCCACCTTAACTACTTGTCTTTCCTCTCTGTTGGCTTTTTCCTCCTCCTGGTTACTGCCACACTGACTGCTCTTCTGAAGCACTGACATAGCATTTTGTAAATCCAGGTATCTGTGGGGTCCATGAATCCAGATGGCAGCACAGAACTTAATGTTGGAACTCCCAGGTTAAAAAGAGGTCAATCGGGACCTTGAGTGTCCATATCACGTTGGGGTGGAGTGGGACAGAGTAATCAATGAAAGGTGCCCCTGCCCATGGCAGAGGGGATGGACAAGATTGTCTTTGAACATTCCTTCCAACTCAAACCATTCTATGACTCAGTTTTATGCTTAGAATAAGGAAAAGAGATGTGAGGATGGAGCCTTTCAAGGAGAATGAAAGGAGCTGATCTTGGAGACAGTAGTAGACACTGTGGCAGTGTAAGAAAACCTCCACTCCCTTATCTGTGTTGATTTGTCTTTGACCACATTCTTCTTGGCAATTACAAAATACAGGTAACACCTTGAGTGGAAGGCTGCCAAGGAAGCACTGTTGAAGGGAGAAGAGTTGATCTATTTTGGTTTTCTTGGCCTGAAAGAGATTTTTTACTCCAGTATTGCTGTTTGTTTTCCTCACTATCAGATGACTGAGTGTGACTACCAGCAATAGGATGTCTAAATCAAAATTTTGGTTCACTAAAATGAGCTTCAGACAAACCAATGTCAAATAAGATGATGGAAATCAGAAGCAAGGAAATATAGAACCAGATGGCAAAGACCAAAGTATTTATGTACACAAGTTTTTCAGTATTGTACAGAAATAGTTTATTGCATACAGTCTTTACATAATTTCTATCCAGATTGCTGTTCTGACAAGTACATCTGGGTCCTCATTTCCTGATGGATTTCCGTGGTGGGTCTCATTTGGATCTGTAAAACTAACAAAGACCCCAGATTTGAGCTCTAGAGGCGTACTGAAAAGGGAAAGCAGTACCATTTCCACTGTATGGGTGGAGAAAATTGCACTTATCCACCCAGCTTTAACTTGCAAGGGAAGGAATAATTTAACTTTGCTCTAGGAACAAAGAAATTAGGACAGGACAGAAGAGAGGGGAGGGAGGTGAGGGGGGAGGGGAGAGGAGAGGATAGTCCAGTTGGAACAGACCTACAACAATCATCTAGTCCAACTGCCTGTCCACTACTCCCAGGTAGTCTAGGACTACCTGTAGCCAATGGGAAGAAATATGCATCTTCAGAGGTAAAAAAAAATCTTTATAAAGGTGTCTTTGAGAGGATATAGGATATTGTAGGATAACCTGTGTCATTGTTACTGAGGCTGCCTGACTGAATAGCAGCTAGAGACCTTGTTTTTTGTTGGCTAAAATAAGATGTTGGTGCACAAGAGGGAACCAAGATTCATAACCACAGGATCATCCTTCCTCAATTCCTGAGCCATTAGGGAGGTTTTAACACCTACTGTTTAAATTCCAAGCGAGTCTTTTGCCAGCTATTAGTAATTCCGACATAGCAACATGCGTAGGAAAAGTGATAACAATTTGTTGACACAAATAAATCTTAACCTTCTTCTCACTTAGGGACTTTTAATCTAGAACATATCACTTGTCAAAATTTTGGACTCCTTTTGTGTGGAGCCAAGAGTTCAAAGAGCTTTCTCTGCTTTCTAACATCCACCCTACTTTCAATAATAGCACTGGTCCTTCCTTGAGGTGCCATTCTCTGGGGTTCTCTGGGTCTCCCTTCCAGTGGCCAAGGTGAGATGGTCAGGAGGTGAAATGTTCCTGCCCATGGACTTCAACTCTCTTCCTCTGAGGTGTGATTAAATTCTCCAAGGCAGTCTTTGCTGTTGCTATCACAAAGAAAAGAGAAGCGTAGTTAACTCCTAGGGCCTATTTACTGTTGGCTTTGTCAAATCCAAGTCTCCTTGTTTTTCACAAGCTTTAAAAATTTGCAATTTTCTGTCAAAAGAATAGTTGGCATTTTTCTTCCATCTTCCTGTTAAAAACTGCTGCTGTAGTAGTGGAATGATTTGCTGTGTTTTACAGGACTGCTGCCTGAGTGCTAATCTTCTAGTTAATCCCATGGGTCCCCTTATTTATGTGAATTAGAAGCATTTCAAAGCCCTTCTTTATTTAGCTGGAATACATAAAGCCTTCCTCTTAACTCAAGCAAATTTTTAATGAGTACTTGTAATAACTAATGAAACATACTACCAAGGGTTTCAATATTACTGATAATATTAAAATTCAGCTCTCATTGTTCTTTTTGTTTTACTCTTTCCTATAGAGAAGCCAGTCGAATCATATGAACATCTCTCCTTAAAGGTTTTACATGCTTGGGAAGAAATCCCTGGAGCTGGCTACAAACTGGTCCCAGAGCACATTGAGACTCGGCCTCTCTATCATAAGGATAAGCCAGGAATGGAACAGGTAGAGCAGCTCAGAGGTGGTGGTGGTGGTAGACCCAGGAGCAGTTTTCATTTCCTCCAGTTATTGTGGTTTCTATTTGTAACTGCAAACTTAGAGTCAGCACCCCAGCGTTGCACCAAACACGACACTTTGTACAGTATCAACCTGGAAATTGTTACCCATGTGTGTATACAGCCAATTACCCAAATACACAGTAATCATACAAGGTGTAACTGCAAATTTTCATTCTTTTAAATGCTTTATTAAGTTAACAAAACCTCTGCTTGTATCTAGACCTTGGTTCTCTTTTTTTCTGTTCCTCACATAATATTTTTGCATGGATTTTACCTTGAAGCTGACAATGTTTGAGCTCTATTTCAACTTCAACAAATACCTGAAAGATTGAAAGAATATGTGCATGAAAAAGATATTGTATAGAAAGTTCCTAGATTAAATCATAGTTACAGGATATTGAGCTGGTTGGTGGTTGTAGAGGAAGTGGTGATTTTGGCTGTCAGAACTACATTTAGGCCTTTTACAGCCTCTGTAAAATAATTGTTACAGGGATGTTTATCTCTTTGTTTTCAAGGGTCGTGTACAGATGTGGGTTGACATGTTTCCTAATGATATGCCTCTGCCAGGACCCCCTGTGGACATTTCACCAAGAAAACCCAAAGGGTAATACTCTGTGCTTTCCTCCTACCACTGTTGCAATAACTCTTCAAAGATCAAGTCTTTCTTAAGTGTCTGGAAATAAAAAGAAAACAAACTACTAAAACAAACCTCTTCAGTCCTGAGGAAAGTTTTCTTAGGTTCATATGGCTTCAAGTCAAACAGGAGCATCTAATTTGGTTTCCTCCATTGAACAACTCAAAAAACTGTTGGTGATTTTTTCAGCAAGAGCTATCACACACCTCTTACCAAGATATCCTTTTTTATCCTTTATCCCAGTAAATAGATTGCAGGTGGCTAGAGGCAAATAATTCTGACGTTATCATCTACTTTTTGAGCTGCAAGAAGTAATTCTAGCATCACTACCTCTTTCATTGAGATAACTTACTTGACCCTAGTTGAGCTCTTTCATCTGCTGCAATAGCATTATGCATATTGGATTTCCAGAAATTTGTTCAAGGATAAGATCAAGAAACACATAAAGCAGCAACAGATAGAAAATCTCTGTTGGGAATAGCCTTCTCTCATTTACTTATACTGCTTTACATGCAATACTGCACATAGTTCTTCAAGCTAATTGAATATTGTAAAGAAAACACAAAAATGAGAAACAGAGTTCTCAGCCCATCCTGTATTTTAGCAAGACCTTTCCTGAGAATTTAACTTCTGAAACATCATCAGGTACTATTCCTACATTATTTTATTTGACAAACAAACAAGAATCCATGTAGCAATTACTTCCTTCAGACCAGAACTTTCTATAAAACTACTTAACAACAAGCATTTTACAATCCAAAAATATTTAAAATTAATCATGCCCATAAAAAAAAATTGTTGCTGCCATTTTTATAGTCTACTACAGCAGGGGAAAATAGTGTCAAACATTAATTATGAGAAAAAACCCAGTACATGTAGACACAAGTTACACATCTTGCTGACAAATGCATATCTTCTGCAGCAAAACAGGCTCCAGCGTCTATAAAACTTCAAGCATTTTCGTGAAAATATTTCTTATTGATGATCTTTGATTGAACAAGGCTAAGGGGAAGCATTGCAGATTCAAGTTTCTTTGGCAATTGCAAAGGCTTGGTTTTCATGGAGCTCCCTAAGAGCTCTGTGACGTAGAGTATCTGGTAAGTTCTGAAGCAAATTGTTCCACACCCTGAGATTGAGGCTATTTCCAAGACAAAATATGTCATATCAGGGAAATCATATGTTGGCGTTATCAAACATAGTTTGTTTGTCTTTTTAATGTATTTTGCAGTTCATACAATGACTCAAGGAATACCTAAATCTTTCAGCATTAATTTTTTATGTCACCCGCAATATCTGTATTTCACATCAAGTTTTGAGAGCTTTGGATGGCCACCATAAATGTCTGCATATAGGGAGTGGAAAGGATGGAGAAACTTTAATTCCTTTTACTGTTGTTTCTAAAGATGATTGTACCTGCTTAAATGCAAATATCTCCAAGCAGTCCTTCTCTTCCCTTTTAATGCACTAGATTGCACAAAATGCAATGTTTTTGGGCATTTCTTCTAAAAAGCACTTCTCAGGCAGCTCTGTTCTTTATTAGCAAGCTGATCACTGTTTTGGAGACTGCTCTGACAAAGTTTTTCAGATCAACTTTGTCTTGTTCCACTGCACTATTTTTGTGAAAAGAGTTGAAAATGAACAGGCATATAAAAAGAAAGGAATTTTCCATCCCTCCAAAGCTGGCAGTGACCCTGTTGTTGTCAATCATATTCCATAAGCTGAGAGGAACCAACATCCCCACTCTATCACTAGACTCTTGTAAACAGAAGAGGCCTGAGTCTGATGCACAAATACAGTATTTCTCACTTTATAAAAGCGTGATTTGATAGAGGTTTGCATTAGTGCCTGACCAGAGCTTTACACACAGGCCTACTTTCTTTTTCAGGTATGAACTGAGGGTAATAATCTGGAATACAGAGGATGTAATTCTAGAAGACGAAAATATCTTTACAGGGCAAAAATCAAGTGATATCTATGTAAAAGGGTAAGTTCTTCAGCACTCATCATCAAAATAACATGGAATATTTCATTCAAAAATCAGAGAGAAAAAAAAAAAGGGTTGTGAGAATATTTGATAAACTATTCAGTGACCTTGGCACTTTGCTCTGAATGCCTGCCCAAATTACTCACCCATATTGGATACTGCTCCCTTTTTTCCTGTTTTATTTCCTCTGAAAATCGAGTAACTGTAAAATGACACTAGTTGTTAGTTCCTTCTCAGGCAGAGATGGCACAAAACAAGCACCAAGCTCACGGTTTAGCACAGAGAGATCAAACACGTACAGGACTTGAACTGTAAGAGCTTACACAGATGCAGAGAGTTTTGACATAATCAGAGAAAGGAGCATCATAACCTCATTAGAAATAAGAAAGCAGGTGTTTGCCAAGCTTTTTCTGTTAGAAATATTTTCTAACCTCATGTGGGGAGTGTGTGTGGGTGAATGACCATGGTCTTGCTGAGGAGAACATCACATGGGCACTTTTTGCTCTCCATCTCCTTCCTTTCCTGAGATTGTAGCCAGTTATTTCTTAATTCCTTGCCTGTTTTAGAACACCGCTTTGCAGTTTCTGCTTCTGAGCAGGATTTGAATGCAGGTACTAGGGAAGGCTGGGAGGAAATTACGGTATAAGTGGTAGTACAAAGTACTGAAAATCTAAGGTGCCAGACTGGTCTTAGATTTCTTGCCATTTTTCCACTACTAGAGAGTAAGTTTAATATGCCAATATGAATTGTGTGTTCAGAGCAGTAGCAGAGTAGCTTTGAGAACACGAATTCGAGAAATTAAATAGGGAGCCAGTCTTTGTGCTGAGCTGTGTGATGAGAACATCACCATCAGTGCCAGAGCAGTCTGACAGAGAAGCCAGGAGTGGGAAACTTTTTGCTTTTGTGCCTTAATGATAAAGACACAAATCTCATTATGTTCAAACAGTGCATGTGGCACTGTATCTGTCAGCAGCCATGGATTTGCACTTGGGGCAGTGCCATGTTTCAGATTGTTACCATTTTTCACAATTCCTTTTTGAAACACTGGGCTTGCAGGGGAAAAGCTCTCTTTGGATACAGCTCAAAAATGCTAATCTTTACTCAAGCTGTGATAAATCATCTACAGAACTAAAACATACCTAGCTGGATCATTACCTCAGTGGAGCTCTTCAGATGAGAAAATTATGTTTAAGAAAGCATTGTCCTTTGTACCACTGCACATCTGATATTGTGCATACTGTAGCAGAAACCAAGAGGAAATCACAAAAAACCCCGAGAGACTCCTCCAGCCATACTAACGCTATGTTTATACCTGCAAACAGCAACTAAAAAAAAAATTAGCCTCTAATACTGAGCACTGATAACAGTCTTGAGACACCTACACAGAATTTGTTAGTGTGGCAAAACATCAATACAGGATATTTAGTGCTGGATAAATGACTGATGCTGTCACCACTGCCTGTCCCAAAGAAGAGAGGTGTCCTGGCCAATAGCAAAGGGCCACCTGGTACTTTGGGGTCTGACTGAAATAAAAACCATGTCCTCACTCTCAGCTTTTGATCACCACTGATCATTACAGCAGCCTGTGTCCCAAGATGCCTGACCCAGGGCTGTTGCTGCCTGTCACAGTCCTGAACAGTGTGTTGCCTTTACTGGTTAGGGAGGAATTAGTAAATGGTCAGGCCTGTAACCAAATAACAACGATTACAATTCAAGATCCCCTGGTGACACCGATGCTTTCCACTGTGTGCCTGCTGTAGGTGGATAAAGGGCCTGGAAGAGGACAAACAGGAGACAGATGTACATTACAATTCCTTGACAGGAGAGGGCAACTTCAACTGGCGCTTTGTGTTCCCGTTCCACTATCTCCCAGCAGAGAAACAAATGGTGGTTACTAAAAGAGAAAACATATTTTCCTTAGAAAAGACAGAACGCAAAATACCTGCTGAGCTGGTGCTTCAGGTGTGGGATTTCGAAAGACTCTCTTCAGATGATTTCTTGGGTAAGTATGCAATGGATCTGCCTGAACTTCGTCTCACCAGTGCTTTGCAGAGGTATGCAAAAAGTGCTGTCTGAGCCCCAGCTTTTGCTTTTCTCTTTCTGAAGCACCACAGTGCTAACTTACACATTTCTTGTCAATTCAATAATTAGGAATCAGATGAGAATGCCAGGGCAATACAAATGAATGACCGACAGTACAGAGAAATGCCCGGCTGCTGCATTCCTCCGTGTATCTCATCTGGAAGCTGCTACTTGAATGTTTTTATGTCTCTCTGGTCCCTGAGTGTTGTCACATTACTTCTTTCTCCAGGCACTCTTGAATTGGACCTGAATGGGTTCCCTCGAGCAGCAAAGACAGCCAAGAGCTGTGACCTAGGCACAGTTGTGGCAGCAAGTGAAGAAAACAAGATCTCCATATTTCAGCAGAAGCGCATCAAAGGCTGGTGGCCTTTCATCAAGGCTGGGGAGCTCACAGTAAGCACCTCACTACAGATTAACAGGTTTTCTCTGGGACCGATATGCTAATTTTGGATTTTGAACAACCACCACTGGCAATCCATAGGACTCCTCCAAATGTTAGTAGTTCTCCATGTATTTGGTTCAGAAAAACCCAGGCAACTGAGCACTAAAGAGTCTTTTTAGGTGCATTCAGTTCCATGGGGGGACACAAACCAAGAGCTACAAACTCATTTCCAGTAGTATAGCCCTCTAGAAATTCACCTGCTTTGGTCCTTTTTCAGGGGTTTCTCCCTCTGTCTCTAGATATTTATTGATTCTCCAAGGGTTTCCCTAAACCTCACAATTCTTTCACTTTTGTGTCTATTCCAGCAAAAAGAATGTTTTAATAAAAAGTTCCATCTTCAAGTTCATTGCCTTCTTCAGCTTGAAGCTGACTGTGTACTTTCCATGGATTTAGTGAATGAACTCCACTTCTAAATGCTGGATTTACTTATATTCTCAGCTCCAGTACAATTGATTCCCTTTCTCTCGGTCCACTCTCTTCCCTGCTTCCACCTTTACTCCTTTTATTGGCAACCTTCTTTCATCCCTGTTCCTGCTGAATCCCACCTAGTGGCCATAGATCAACACTTTAGATTAATACCGTCCACAAAGGTATAGGGTAGGAAAATCACAAATATATGTAAAGCCATTTGTCTGTTTTTTATCCATCACAGATTCTATAAAGCTGATTTGATTCATCTGCTCTTAATTGTTACTGGAATCCCATGTTTCTTTTGTGAGCTGAGACCCACAGCTCAATGGCCCCAGCACTTGTGACTGGCTGAATTTCCCCCTGCAGATGGATTACATCTGGTCCACGTCAGCAACACAGTTTCTACCTCAGACATTCAGCTCTGCCAGAATGTGTGATAGGTAGAAGACATCTTCTCAGATTAATTATGTTATAATTTAGGAAGGAGAAAATATATTAATGGAAGAAAATATCTTACCTCTCTTTCCTCATGGTCCTTGAGCATAAGTCAGGAATTTGTGCATAGGTTTTCCTTTGTTCTTTCTCTTCAACAGCAAAGACTATCTTATTTTCCTTACTCAATTTCCTTTGCCCTGAATTGGTTCCATCATTTCTCAACAAGAGGAATTTGCTGTGAATTAGTGATGATAATAACCCAGGATTGGATGCTTACTATTCTCTCTCTGATCCAGGGCAAGGTAGAAGCTGAGTTTCACTTGGTCACAGCAGAAGAAGCCGAGAAGAATCCAGTAGGCAAAGCTCGAAAGGAGCCCGAGCCCTTGGAAAAACCCAAGTGAGTAGAAGCATACTCATTAAAGATGCCAGGGCAGGGGCATTCAGCAGGAGATGGGGAAGGGCAGGTGTCCTCTCTGGTCTCCTGGATATTCTTCTCTTTCATGCTGCAACCTTCAGCAAGTAATTTGTCCAGCTTGTGCATGGCCTGGTGGCTGGCACTCCTGCTGGCAGCACCTTCCAGGTTTGCTTAAATGTCTTCCTCTGGAAGCCCAAATAAATTGCATAGCTGCACATTTGTCCTCAGCTAGAATTCACACATGACCTCATTCCATAGCTGATGTGGCATGTGATAATATCTTAAATCATCACAGTTTACACATACAGCTAACATCTCAGTTTGGTCACCTATAAAGATCAGATGGATTATATTTATTATATTAATAATACAATAATTTAGGTTGGAAATTATCTTTAAGATCATTGAGTCCAACCATTAATCCAGCACTTCCAAGTCCATCACTGACTCATGTTTCCAAGCATGACATCTACACGTCTTTTAAATACCTCCAGGAATGGTGACTCCACCACTTGCCTGGGAAGCCTGTTTCAATGTCCTTTTGGTCAGTAAATTTTTCCCAATATCCAGTCTAAACCCTCCTTGGAACAACTCAAGGTCATTTCCTCTCATCCTGTCATTTGTACTTGGGAGAAGAGACCAATTCCCACCTGGCTATAGCCTCCTTTCAGGTGGTTGTAAAGAGCAATAAGCCTTTGTTTCTCCAGGATAAACAACTCCAGTTCCCTCAGCTGCTTCTCCCAAGACTCGTGCTCCAGAGCTTTCACCGGCATCATTGCCCTTCTTTAGACACACAAAGGCTATGACTTCAAAATTCTGTCTCTAATTTTATTTTTCTTCATACTTAAAGAATGAAGACACTTATTTTTCATCATAAGACTTTTTAATGAGGACATTTTAAGTGTTTTAACTAAGGCAAATGATCTAGAAACAGCAGTTTATCTTTCAGTATTTGTCACATTAAAAAAATATCAGCTGAGTTTTTTGCATTCAGAAAAAAAGTACTTTTAATCTGTTTTGGCTCAAATGCTTTGTTCTACTAAAACATTTGAGGACTTTTTTAATGAGCTAGATAAAAAAATTGAGAGGAATTGATGCTATATTTCCTGCTACCAAAATTTCTAAAATTCAATTGCTAGTCATAATGGTAATTCTGTTTAATTTTGTTGGTCTGAGATATATCTCAGGATAAATATGAGAAAAGAGGAAGCAGCATAAAGGAATTGTCAGGTCAGAGGTATCAGAGCATTTTTTAAAACAAGCCTTGGAAAGACTTTAGTCAATCACTTCACTCAACACCTTTACCCAAAGGCAGGATAAGCTTTGCCTGACAGGTGTCTGCCTGAAAGACACCCAGTAATGGAAACTAAAGCACTTTTTTCAGAGGAGAGAGGAGTGGGGATAGCTCTGAAATACATGTAGTGGAAAGCAATCAGCCTAGGGAGTTTTAAGAGGGAGTGTCAAGTGTAGTAGAAAGACTACATGTCCAGAAGATTGTTGACAGGATGCACAAGGCACTGTCTCATTTTATTCTCATTTTTTGAGACCCAGCCCATGCACCCATGGCTGACTAGGGCTCCCAGTGTTTTCAGCTCAGGGGCATTTTATCTGCAAATGTGCTGCTGGGCCAAAAGGTTGTCACCAGCCTGGTGGCCCCTTCTCTGCTGCACAGCCTGGAGGTGCTTTGACCCAGAAGCCACAAAACCAGAGTCTTCCTCCAAATCTTGCACTGAGTAATCAGTGGTTTTTGTGGTGTGAATACACAGCCAACACATGGCTCTAGTTCTACTCTATTCTTAATTGAGATGTATGCCTCAATTAAAGCAAAAGTAGGGTGGGGCTAGTGTCATTTGACACTACCCATCTCAGAAGCAAAATATTCAGGCTCCTTTTGCAGCTGCTCGTGGTACAGGTGGGGGAGTCATCCCATCTACCTACCACACATATCTTAAGATGTGAGATGGGGAAAGAGATGACTTGGCCTCCAGAAGGTCCTTCCTCTCCCCATGCAGACAGCCCATGAATGACCAGACTGAGCACCTAGGTTTTAAAGTTAGACAAAATAAATCCTAAGGTTACTAAAGCAATATAGCATGTGAATAGTAAAAAATATTTTAGCTAGACACTCACTCACTGGAAGGAAAATAAATAGTTGAAGACATTGCAAGCCCCAGTTTCATTTAAGTTTAAAGGTATTAAAGTTTACCAGCTTGATGCCTCGGAGCATCAAGCTCAGTACCCCCAAGTGATGCAATATGTGGTTCATACATGCAGAGTAGTCACAATCAGCTGGGAGATAAAAGGTAATTGATTCTACCCTTCAAATGAGTCCTCTTCAGGAAGGCGTGGATCTCAAGGATCTTTTTGTCAAGACTTCCACGTCTCTATGCCACTACTGCAGGTTCACTCTGGTTTTTTCCTCATCACATAGGAACACCCAGAGAAGCAGACAAATTTTCTGATTGTTTTGCAAAATTCTTCTTTCTAATTAAGAAAAAAAATAATTTCAAAACAAAAATTATTTTCTAGGAGCTATAGACAGTAGCAGACTCTAATGTACCAAAGCAAAGGTGGACAAAGATTAAATGTCTGTGAACTAGAGAGAGAAACATGTAAACGAAGAATAAGGTTCAATGAGTGTAATTTCCTCCTGGCCAGAGCACTGTGAGGTTATTCATCTCTTCATTTCTGCTGATCAAGACAGGATGCCTTTCCGGATGCAGTCTATTACAATAAATGCACTACTATAACTGATAATGAATTCTATTGCCTACATTGCAAAGGAAACAAATTAAATAAGCAACAGTCTGGGGTTTTTTTTTTCCCCAGCCTTTAAGGGTTATGAAAAGTCCTCAAGCAGTTGGTACATGCAGATTAAGGGTCTTGTTACTCAAGTAGTTTTATTCTTCAGAGTGTCCAGTTTTTTAATAATTCCTTTTAACCTGGAGGGCTAATCTGATGATTTATTTCTCAGTCATTTCTACCTCAGTATGAAGCTCAATCTTTCATTAAAAGATTTTCAGTTGGCCTTTTGGATTTACAGACTTTCTGTCACATTGGCATTCACTCCCACTGCCTGAATGCTGAGTTCATCAGATAACTAAGATTGCTTAAATTCCTGAAACACCGTTCCGGAGTGAGACACGGCCACAGCTTTTTGTGACCCTCAGTTAATTTCATTTTCCTTATTGCTGCACTATCTGCACAACTATGGTGACATTGGATAAGAAAGACAACCTGCCCCAGTTTTTCAGGTGTTAATGTTGCCCCACACCACTGCGTTCGTTGGGTCATCCCATCGAAAAAGCTGACAGATGCTGCCTTGGGTAGAGCTGTTGGAGTGAGAGGCACAGTGCCCACCCAATCAGAGGAGAGACCAGGCCAACATTTTTCCTAAGTAGAACATTGTTTTCCTCTCTGTATGCAGTCAGCTTTGTTGTACAGTGTGAAAAAACTTCTGGGTGTGGAGGAGAACACATGGGGCAACATTTGGAAAAACTTGGATTGTGGGATACAGATATTCTCCACCGGCAGAAGGAGGCTCTTTTTTATGTACACAAGCAAACCATCTGGGTTTCATTTCATCATTTCCTGTTTTCAGGAGGCCTGTTTTAAATTTCCTTCTAAAACTACACCATTTTGGGCCACATGCCAGATCTGAGCTGGCTCTGATTATTCTGGAACCATGACTATCACTGTGCAATCAGATTTTTTTGTAGCAGTTCATTACCACTTTTGTGATGCTAAATTTCTTAAAATTATTAGAAAGCTTTTGTACTCAAGTTCATGATGCCTGCATTTCTTCTTTAGGGTTTATCATGATCTTGTTTTCAAATTTAAACCCTATATCATGACATAAATGGAAGTATTTATGATGTGTGAGCTGGAATTTCATTACAAGGGGTGTGTGGAGCTTGGGTTCGTGAATGGGTGGAAGTGACCCAACAGCTTGTGAAACTTGTGGACATTCCCTCTAATCTCTGTAGTGGGTTCCCAGGAGTTAAAGGTCCTTTTTAGACTCAAATATATATTTTGCAGTGGGATCATTTTGGAAAGAGATGGATCTGCCTTAACAAAAGATTTTCTTTTTCTTTCTTCCCCTTTAGCCGACCAGACACGTCCTTCTCTTGGTTTGTAAATCCTTTCAAGTGTTTGTATCACCTGATCTGGAGGAATTACAAGAAGTACATCATCATTGGCATAATTCTGCTTATTCTCGTTGTCTTCCTGGTTCTCTTCATCTACACACTGCCAGGTGCAATTAGTGAAAGGATAGTTATAGGAAGAGGGTAGATCATGGCTCTCATTGTAGTCAATCAAATATGAAAACTTCCACTAAAAATAAGTCAGGCAAAAAGAATTAATTAATCTGAAACATCTCATTCTTTTGAAAAAGAAAAATAACTATTCACACCAGAAACGGGAGCTCTCAGAATATTTGAACATCTTCTTTGAATACTCATTAAGACCCATCCCTAATGTACATTATCATTAATGTACATTAATGATGTATATTAATAATGTACGTCATTACTGCTGCAGCTTTATTGACATTATTATTGAAAGTGTCACTGTGTACCTAAAACTGAATTTAAGAGTAAATTCCTAAATGCAATGCAGAAACTGATTTCTCAGTCAAGTATTTATTATTACAGATGAGCGATTAAATATTAAGGTCAAATCTTTACACAAAGATAAATGTATAATACAGTCGTTGCATAGTTTTGTAATTAATTATTTTAACTGTTTTTCAATAACCTTATAATGCCATATTTTTAGATAAAAGGTATTATTAAAAGACGTCTAAAGTTAAATGGTCTCATTTGGTGTTGTGTAGAATTTATCCTGCACCTCTCGGTAAAAATGCTGTTCTACAAAAACATCTCACACACTCATAAATGAGCTAAGTGCCCGTGACAGGGATGTAGTAGCAGAGACTGAAAGAACCTTTTTCCAGCTGCAATTTGACAGTGCTGGTGGTCTCTGGAGGAGAGGGATCAGGAAGATGAAGACTCATCCATGGGCATTGTGGTAACAAATGATCCTTGTAGACAACAGGGAACAGGAAAAATCCTGCTGCTTGAAAAGCAAAGGCAAAGAGCAATGGAAAAGAGAAGGGCTGCAGAGTGGAACAAACCATGGAGTATTAAAGAAAACAAGGGAAAAAACCTTGCACAGTTGTCACTGTGAAAATCCTCATCCTGCTTAAGAATACATAAAATGTTGCTACCCGTGTCAGGCATAAGGCAAGGCTTGATAACTCAATGACCCCACTTGGCCTTCAGATGAGTGGTTATGAATTTGAATTTAGCCATCCAAACCTCCCCCAGTGTCGACCACAGTCAGACCTGTTGTAAAGACAACCTTTGTGAAACTGCTTTCCACCATGCACCACTCATACAAAGTGTGAGCACCCTTTGCACATTTTAAAGTATCAAAAGGCAAGACAAAGAGATTCTATAAATGCTGATAATTCTGCCAAGCTCAGGGTGCAGGAATAGAAAAGCAGCACCTTGATAATTCTCAGAGGCCATTTCCAAAGGAAGCTTGTTTGGTACTGCTTGTACCTGGCCTGTTATGACTGTGCAATGAGCCTCTGTGTTCCCCTCTGGCCTACAACAAAGTAATTAGTCTGGAATCAGTCTGGAAAATAGATGTCAGTGAAACTTCCACAGGGAGGTTTTAACTTTCATATTTTTTAAATCCTGTGCTGCCTAGTGTGTAACTCTGAAGTTTCTTGTAGCCTGTTAATTTCTGCTCTCTAATGCTAGGTAGACATAACAAAGCCTCTCTGGGCCTGCTCTCCAAGGACACTCAGACTGTCCTAGGCCCAAAATGTAAACCAAAAGTTTCTGAAAGGAGGGCAAGCTGAGGGGAATTACATCATTAACTGGAGCTTTATTGGAGAATTTATGCTGGCATGCAAATGAACCAAACTTATAAAAATGTGAAGAACTCGTGACCTGTCATCCATCTTGGGGTCCATCTTGGCAGTAGCCTCCGGCTCCCCAGGGGGTACCTCTGGAGGCCTTTCAAATAAATACCTACCTTTATTCCCTTATTCTTGTCTAGTCTCTGTTTTTAGGTGGTCTCTCAAGGTATCAATACCTTACTTTGAAGAGCACTTTGGAGGCTTATTTTGGATGGGACAACTTGCTCTAAAAGTGCCTCTTTCCCATTCCACAGATGATAGTGGCAGATGGATAAGGCCAGGTGAAAGCATTCCATCCCCACTCCTTCCGGCAAATTGTTACTCAGTTTTTCTTCTAAATTTCATGTTCTAAGTATATAATAAATATAACTAAATTATCCAGATATGTGAGTAGATTACAACTAGACATGTGGCAAAGGACCACAGTGAATGAATTTTTCTGTTTATTTTCCTTTAGAAAGTGTATTTAATATGACCGAGAAATTAGAACACAATTACAGGGTTGAATCTGCCTTAAAGCAAGTGATATGGAAAGGTGCTGATCACCCTGGAGTCCCTCCTCCTCTCATATCCCTCTGCACCAGGCCATTGTCTGGTGCAGTCTCTGCTCACACACCATGTGTGACATATTCATCTGAAACCACATTTTAAATTTTGTGCTATATTGCAACTAAACCTGTATGAAACAGAAAAATAATACTGTTTCTCCTAATATGTCTCATCATACCATGAGTTTTGGAAATGAAATTTAAAAGCTCCAGTGAGAGCAAATAAAACTATTTTGGTGCAAAAGATGAGAGATAAATATTGATAACTGGAGTATGTTGTGACAGCCAAAAAGGCAATGCATCTGAATTTTTTCTAGTGTGTCAGGTCAGAGGTCCTGATCCTGCATGGCAGCTGTTGTGTTAATCTGTCCTTACTCTGCTTGCTTGTTCTTGCTGCCTTGGACTGTGTGAAGCACTGGACTGTGGTCTGCTCTGTTCTGATTTCTGCAGAATATTCTGTGCCTTGCTCCCAGCCTGCAAACTGCACTGGACCCAGCAGATTGGTCTCATAGTGACTAATCATTATGTTAAAATGATTTTTATATTTGGAAGAAAGAAATCCCTTGACAAGGTGATATAAGAATTTGCTTTCTTCACATATTAGTCACAGAAAGGGGGTTTGGTTGCCAGGCAGAGCTCCTCATTGCTCTGTGTGCCAGCTGCCCCCTCCAAAGGGATTTTTATTGTCTTGGCTGAATAGCCTGCTTGCCATCAGCTCCAAAGTGCAGTCTCCTTCCAGACTAGTTGTTATGTTTTTTATCAGCTATTTGTGACTGGGGAAAAGCTCAACCCAAGATCTGGTTCCAGCCTCCCAGACATTTGGTATATGACAGCCACTTCCTTCCATTTTCTAATTAATCTCTGTCTCAATAGCAAACAAATAAATTTTCATGTATTTCTGTTGGAGAAAGGCTAATTTATAGAACTGTTCCAGACAGCCTCTCTTTTAAGAACTTCTGTAAGCAGCTATGAAGACTAATCAGAGCTACAATGATTAGCAGAAACTCTGTGTCTGCTTCCTGGATGCCTCTGCTGTGGCTCCAGGACTCCACATCAGGAACAGAGGCCGCCTTCATTAGGAACAAGCCAGAAAGATCTCTGGATGTTCCTTCCCTCTGACCGAAGAGTGGCCCTGGCTGAACTCTCTGTGATGACACTGATAGTTCATTAACTGGCTAATTCCAACATGCTGTTCTTTCGGAGTTACCTGCCCATCACAGCTCAGAACTTTTTCATATTGCAGCTCCTCAAAAGGGCTGTGCTTGACCCACCAACACAAGAGAATACTGCTCCCAGCAATGCCTCTTTTTGCTGCAGGGGTGGCTGTAGCTCTTTACCAAGCAGCTGACTCCTGCCAGGGAGCAACTGAAAAGCTGCAAGTGCACTGCAGGCAACTGCTGCCTCAGAAGTTGGAGTGAAGGGGAGACTGACAGAGAGGAGGGAAACCACCTTCAATTTAAATGTGCAGCCTGATTTTCCCTCAGCATTCAAATACTGAAAACATGCCAGACCTGTAGGTGATATCAACAAGTGCTGTAAGACTTCTTTCCCAAATGTCTTTTAAGACAGGGATGTACAGAAATTTGGTATCCACTAGTGGGCAAAACTGAGAATCACTGGAGATTGGGAAATACTGAAATATATATAAAAATATATAATGAATACAGACCAGAAAGTTGTCGGGTGTCTACACTGCTAGGTGGGATAGTCAAACAGTATAGTTGTACTGTCATAACCTTCTTCCAGTGGATTCCTTTTCCTTTAGTTCTTTGTCATTCTCTGAAGTTCTCATCCATTAAGGGTCTCTGTGTGCCCTCAGTTCCTGAACCAGGGCAGTCAGCCACTCTGGGACACCACATCTCAGAGGAATCCCTCGCCCACTTTTGCTACTTGCAGCCTAAGTGGCTGCAGATGGTCCTGCAGCCATATTTGGAAGCTCTGCTTCTCAGCCCTTCATCCTGGATCAAGGCACCTTGCACCCACGAGCAGTGGTTACAGCTGCAAGCCCCCATTGGGCCAAGGGACATATTTCAGGCACCAGAAAATCCAGATAGGTTTGTCATGCCCAAAGCATGCTGGCACACACTGATTAGCTTTGCACTGCAACTTACATGCCAGATTTTAGAAAAATGTTAGAAAAAGAGCCAAATGCAAAGGCTGATACAACATGAGAGACAAGGATTTGTTTGTTTGTTTACTTATTTGTTAGTGATGTTTCTTTTTCCTGACAGATAAGCAATAGTTAATCCTCTCCAGAAACCAGCACACAGTTCTAATATACTGACAAAGCACTGGCCTGTCAATATGACTGTACAGCAAATAAACATTGGCTGTGTTTAGTGCTTGTGATGAACTTTTAATTAGCCATAGCAATAAAACCTCACCAAAGCACTTAACAAAACACTTTTCAAAAGCCTCTTGACACAATCATTATGCTCTTGCTTTTGGTGTGTGAATAGTTTCACCCAAGAGAGCAGCTTTGCCTTCAACCAACAGCTCTCTGGAGCTGGTACCCACAGTGCAGATGGATGCACACAGCTTGTGCAAAAGTGCTACACTATAGCAGCTTCAAAGGCTATTTTAGTGCCTTGGAACACAACTGCGGTGAATACAGTGCAGAAAAGTCAATATATTAAGAAAAGAGTGATAATAAGAGCAACACTTTAGGAGGATTTGTTCTGCTCCGTTAGCACATTTCTTCCCCTTCATCATCTTTATTTGGAAATGGTTCGCATGTCCCAAGCTCTGCTTTGACTGAATGCTGATGGTATGCAGCTCACACAGATATTCCATCAGCAGCTATGACCACAAAGTGGATTTGCTCATGGCTCTGGACACTGGATTTTGAAGTACCACGGCCAGGTCTTCCTGTTCTTGGCACAAGGAGCTGCAGTAGCTATTTGTGAGGAGCACTATTGGACTGGGTATTTAAAATGTGACAATATGGAGGATAGGTTTCAAAGCCAAGCATTCTGATTTTCCCTCCCAGGGCCATGATAGAACCTTAAGAGAGTTGAATATCTGCCTTAACCAGTGCTGTCCATGTGATCCTGGATCAACATCTATCACTGGTGATAGATGTGCCCTTGAAGGACACGCCCACCACAGACCTCTGCAGTGTGGGGTCAACGCATGTGCTGTAAAAACAGGAACAGTTGTTGGAGTTTTGGACAGGAAAAACTTTTCAGCCTGGAAAGCGGAGCTGGGATGCTTTGTCAGCATATCTGTTTCTTTTTCTGTAGCATCTATGATGGGGAGAGGAAAGATAGAAAGGCTTAATGCTTTTGACTGTCTCCACAGGTTTTTGGTCAAGACATTTTTAGTTTGTAAAACCAAAGATTGTACAGGGAGATAAAAAGGAAAAGTTAGGGAAGAACTATATTTGTAGTTCAAATCCTATTACAACCCTCTAATGTTCCAGTGACTGTAGAGCCCCCACAGGCCCTCAGATCAAGAGCTAAAGCATCTTTATTTCTGAAAACCTCACTTTCCCACACAATATCTCTAGTTTGGGGGCTGAAATTTTATAGATTAGCTTTAGTGGTTCCATTTCCATTCAGTGGTTTGAGAAGTCAGCTGGATTTATGGATAGGGAAGCAGAGACTAATGAGAACTTGGTTTTACTGTCTCTGGCTGGACTGTGAGCCATCAAAGTCATCTGCCCACCCAGCAGCAGCTGAGTTCTTCCATCAATCTTTGGGGGTCTGTATCATAAACACACTCCAGAGTGTGAGATCTTGTGTAGCTGAACTCCTCCTTGCCAAAGCCTTTTATTACTACGTTGGGCAAATTATTTCCTAGCAGATGTTAGGTTGTCCAAGGTGGCTTCCCATTAGAGCCAAAGAAGGAAATTGCACCTGTAGATCTCCTGCCCCTGTGGTCACTGGGGTGCTGATTAAATTCCCTGTGGCATCTCAGTCTGTGTCAGACCCCAGATAGTCCATTGCTTATGCCACGCACAAAACTTTTTTTAGGCACAGAATAAAAGAGGTCTGATAGATGCCTGAAAGGTTGTTCCACTTGGTTAGTATTCAGATATGCTGATTTATTCATGGAAGAAAATGATCTTGCTGCACACAAAACTAAACCCCGGTTGCTGCAATCATTTACATTTCATTAGCTTCACAAAAAAGTGACAGGTTTGACTCTGAATTTACTCCCATTCATTTTGCTACCCTGAAAGGATGTTCCTCATGAGTCCCCATGAGCATCCTGAGGACTCCCAGACAGGTTGGGGGACTGACACCTTGTGAGAGAAATATCAGCTCTCTGTTTGAGTCTGGACTTGTAACGGCTGCAATACTTAACGAGCCCTGCTGATCACGCCTTGCTTTGTTAATTGAACCCATACAGTGAGGCTGAAGGACAAGCAGAGCATGAATTCTACCTGTTAATTACCTTTGGGTGACTCCCTGCCTTCAGACCTCTCCTCTGCATCCTTCAAGGGCACAAGGTTTTTCCTGCAGTCCCTGATCACAAGACAAGGTTTCCAAATCAGCTCTCACTCACTACTAAAATTAAACACTCACCATTGCCAAGTGGCCTTCTAAAACTCCTGTTTCTTCTCCCCTGTACCACCTGTTCCCACTACTGCAAGAGCACATAAGTCATTCCCTCTTTGGAAGTAAGCAACATTTTGGGTTCTTCTTTAATTTTAAATACTGATGGAACAAGCTCTTCCTCCTCCAGCAATGAAAAGCAGAACATACCTGGTTTATCTCTGCTCATCATTGCTCCGTGTGAGGCCAACAGCATGTTGATTACTGAGCCTGTATTATTGACTTTCTTCTGTTATTGGCTGTAAATTAAACTATAAAATCAGGTGGTTCGTATCTCTGCAGTCCTTGGGACTGGGAAACTTGCCTGCTTGGAAAGAAAGTGAAATTTAGTTTAAGAAAATGCATTTTACGAGCAGGGTTGGCAGCACAAATCAGACCCAGACCTGGAACCCTGCTCCTGCACATTCCAACCCACAACAGAAGCACAGAGGAGGAACCAGCTCCAAATTTCACAGCTGATCCTGCTACCTCCAGGTTTCAGAGCAGCTTGATACCGACAGGAGCAGGCTTATCAACTGGAGCAGGCTGCCCTGTGGGATGTGTGGTTGAGGACAGCCTCTGACGATGCTGAGGCTCCTCAGCACTGATCAGGGTCAGTGTCTGACAGCAATAGCTCAATCCTACATGATCTGGTCTCATCTCAGCTCTGTGGGTCTGTAGGCAGTTCAGTGTATTTTACAAGTTTTTCAAAGGCTATGGTTGATTCAAAACCACTGGTAGTTTCTCTTGTAACTGAATTAAATAAATGATGATACCTGTATCAGAAAAACAGGCAGTATGGGGGTTTTTTCCATGCTTTTGAGAGAGCAGGGTGAATTTGTCAACAAAAAATGTTCTTTTAACCTGGGGCAACTGGCAAGTCCTTCATATGTGAGAGCTCTTTGATTGCACTGCTTATAATTACATTAACTCAGAGCTTTTACCAGGCTCTTGATTTTTGAATGTGCCTGACTGTGATCTCCATTTTTTAATCCATCAAAACACCTGTCATCTCAGGGCACTAAGGTCTTTTATACAAGAGCCCTTGTGAGCTGGTTTTACTTGCTACCACATACTTCACTGAAAAGGAAGCAAACAAAGTGGGGCATGTGGGCATTTGCAAGGTATCTGCTGAACTGTGGGCAGCTGGAATGCATCCTGCTCACACCTTGCAAAGCTCTGATGATGAGACCCATCATCAAAGAGCCCCTGAAACATTGGTATGCCACAGCATTCATGCTCAATTAACTAATTAGCAGACAATATGTTTTGTGTGGTCAATCATCCCCAGCACAGCTTAAATATTAAACTGAAATGACTCTCTGCCAAAGCATCACATACGAAAGTAGTACTGCTCTTGCTGAACACAGTGGGAGTTGTTTCTGGTGTGTGGGGCTTGAGATTGCTAGATTTCAAACAGTCAGCAGACTGAGAGCAACTTTGCAGCTGAAAGCTTTGAAAAAACCTCTGTTGGTTCTCATCAAATATATGTGCTTCTCACAGTTTTGTATGTTGGAGGAAACAGAGCACACAGCAAAGAGAGAGCCACTGTGATCGAATGCTCCATTATAAAAAAGCTGTAAGTAGCTTCAGTATTTCACATTTTCAGACTTTTGTAGTGCAGAACTCAACATGAGGGCTGGGGGGGGGGGGGGGGGGGGGGGGGGCGGGAAAAAAGCCCACAATAAACCTCTCTGGGGAAAAAAAAAAAAGCTCCTCTAAACTCCTGCAGCGTGACTGCAACCCTGGGGATCAATTTCTCCCATCCAGGCTGTCAGGGTGCAGTTCTGAAGCAGTGGCTGGCATGGAGAGACATCACCTTGGAGACATGAGGGCAGGGCCACCATGAGATGCCCCGTTTGCATGGGTAAAGTGGTGCAGGCACTGGGAGGCAGAGCAGAAGCAGCACAGTCAGTTGCTTGTGCTCACACCACCATCCCCCCCTGCAGCACCTGATGCGAGGACCTCACCAGCCCATCCTCTCCAGGAGATCTGAAGATGCTTATCCAAGCCTGGATATGAGCTCTGGCTGCAAATAACACCTTATGGGACATACTGAGATGGGGCAGGAGATGCCATGAAGCATTTATAGCAGTCAGTGGCTGCAGAATTGAACCCTCCTAGTCATGAGCATTTCAATGCTGGAAGAAGGAACAAACAGTACGTAGAAGAGAATTCAGAGTGACAGTGGAGAGAGAGCTCCTGAGTTCAGATTGCACAGCAGCACTGACCAAGAACAAGCTATTTTAATAAACCCACCAATCAAACCTTTGTGGTTAGGAGATGGAGATGTAGGTGCAGCCAGATCCAAGTTTAGTCCCAGACTCAGTCAACCACTTATGTCTAGAGGGTTATATAGGCACAATCAATTCCTTATATCCCTTAGGTAAGATTTCAAAGTTTAGCATGTAAGCATCTGTCAGCCTCGAGAGTAACCTAGGGAGGCATCCCTACACAAGGGGAGATTGTGTCATGCAGCCTGCTGCCCTACAGGAGAATCCAATGGACCCTGGGCTGCCTGCTATTTATGGAGTGGGATGATTGACATAGTCATATTTACTCACCAGTTGTATTCTGGGTTGGCACATGCTCAACTAGTCCTCAGCTGTTGAACAAGATTTATGGCCCTTAATTATTGTGTTGTTCTTTCTAAGCTGGACATGGCCTTCATGACCACCACTGGTGGCTATTGCATAAGCAGGAAAAGGGAGAGGGGAAAGCACACTGTCACAGTCAGGGAGGTGGTAAAACCCTTCAAAGAGTTTTAGGCACTCAGAAAGTGTGCCTTCATAGTTATTTAAATCAAGGAAAAAGTTTGCTTTCTGGTAGTGACCAAGGTAATGAAAAACTTTTCAGCTGCTTCCTCTGTACCCCACAGCACAATAAATAAATAGATATTGACTTCCCAGCAGGTCCTCTGTGAGCAGTGTGTGGGCAGGTGTGGGAATGAGCAGTTTGGACAACTCCAGCCTCTGCATTAGTGATGTAGCTCTAGGTCCCTGTAGAGAGATAAAGTCCAGCAGGGCCGTGGGTTTCCCATGGTGTCTGTACAATAAATGTGTCTTACAAAGTGTGAGTCATAGGAATTCAGAAGGAAAGCTTCAGCCTAAGAAGACTCTAGAACTGAAGGGCTGCCTAGGAGGACAAGAGAAGTCCTGTTACATTTGCACATTATCCCTCCAAGCCTGTCTTTTGGAGCCTGTCTTTTGTTAGACCAGATGGTCCAATATAACAATAATCTGAGCCAAGGCTGCCTTCCTACCACAGGGAAGAACTAGCAAGCAGAATTCAAATGCAGCTGGGAAGGAGGCCCATCACAGATAAAAAGAGCAAGAGAGAGCTCAGCCACAGCCACCACAGGAGGGATGTGGAAGGTATTTGGTCAGGGCTAAGACCTCAGAGGTCAAATCCTTTTAGGGTTCAACACTGAAAGCAGCATGCAGGAAGAGGAGTGTCAATGCCTGAACTTCTTTCTGCTCTTCAGATGAGAAAAGCCTCAGGGCATCTCAGCAACTACCAGGGAGGAATGTTTCTACACAGGTAGGATCTGAGGTTGGGTTCATTTAACTGAGATTGGGTTCATTTATTCTGCCTTTCTCTTCTGTAATCTTTTCCCCTACTTGAAGTGCAGCTACCTTAATTTGGCTTGGCTGAACTAAATCCGTCATGTTGCCACCCCTGCCTTGCCTTGTGAGAAGTCTTGGGAAAGTGAGAAGCCTGTGCACCAGGGGAGTTAGAGATGTGCACAGGCAGTACCACTGGGACCTGCCACCCAGGATGAGTGACACTGTGCCTCTTGCAGAGTTTCAAATGCAGCTCATTAGACAGTTTTCCCCAGTGCCAGCTCCCAGACAGAAGTCCCTCTCCAGCACCTGAGCGACAGCTTCTAGCTCCAGGCACCCTTCTCTCATTGTCTGCTCTTGACACATGCCTCCCTTGTACAGGGGAATGAAAAGTTTTATGCAAGGAAGTCCCCAAAACACTCATGTCTTTCCTCCTGCAGAGTATTTTTCTCTTTTGATCCTGTGAGATCACTGCCAGGCCCAGCACAACTGCCCCAGCAAGTATCTCTCTGTCCTCACACAGACTGCATTGCCTCATCTCAGCCAATGCTTGGGCGTGACCTATCTGAGATAACATGAAGAAAGGGGGAATTATCTCACCTCTCTATTTGACCAAGGGAAAATACCATGATTCTGCTATCATCACAGCATTTTCCCATCAGTCACTTTTGCACAATATGAGATAGCTGTTTATTTCTGTTCAAATGGTGATATCATTGTCATATTTCCACAGCTGTTCTGATACAGATGTTTCTTGTATTTCTATCAGGGTTCAGAACTTTGCTGTTCTTTGATAGCAGGAAAATCATTGCAGAGACTTCAGAAGTCAAGTAGGCTCTTCCAATCTGCTAATTGCTATTATTAAAGTTAATAATAGCTGAAGAATTAAACTGTGTTGCAAGTAGGTGTTTGATTGAAAAAAAGCCCATTTCATCATGAAACCAGATCAGAAGCTGGATGCTGGTTCCATGAATGGCAGCAGGGAGCACATCCTGTTCAGAAAGGCCGACAGGATCTGAATGGCTATCTCCCCTCAGGCAGGTGAAGGTGCAGAAGCTTTGTACAGCACTCTGGCAACAGGAGCAGCTGATTTAGCGATCCTGGCAGGCTGACATCAAATAGATGGGAAAGGCTTGTGCTTCATCTCAGTTTCCAAAGTCAAGAAGAGTGTTTAAGCAGAGATAAGGGCCTGAGATAGGTCCTATACAAATTATTGGAGATGTAGCCACACTTGCATCACTTTTTCATTTCATTTACAATGGAAAAAAAGCCACATGTGAGGCATTAAAGACCTTGTGAGTGTTACACCTACTGTCAAAAGTACCAGTAAAAGGAACTTCTTCAACACCTGCTCAAACATCACTTATTTGAGCTCAATTCTCTGAATGCAGAGTTTTTCTATTTGATAACCACAAAATACAAATTCTGTTGGGTATGTATCGCTATCTCGAGCTCCGCAGCTTCTGTGCCTGAGTGCAAGGTGTAGCGATCTCTAAAAAGCGTCTCCAAAGCGAAGGCACTCAGCAGGATCAGCTATATCCACTCACACACACGTGCACGCACAAACGCATGGATAGCTTCAGTAATATAAGTTGACAGCAAAGAGGCTGGAAGGATCTTTGCATAGATTTCCACAGGAGTGGTTTATTGCTTCCACACTGTGAAGGATCCCAGAGGCAAAGACTGAGACCAATGGAGGGTCTAGGTTTAAGTACGGGGGCGGTACAAAGGCGGGACTAGGGAATGGGGACCCATGGGGAAGCTCTGGGGGAGTGGTGAGGGGCAAAGGCCAATGGGGGGAACCTGGAGTGGAAAACTTTCTATGGCATGGAACATATAAGGTAGCAAGGAGGCAGAGCAGCCAACAGCCAACTGGGGTAGATTAACATAAGAGAACAATGCATTCTGAGACAGGCTTCTTTTCTCACCGTGATCTGAACAGAAGTCTCTGGTCTAGGGACTGTCTTACCGCACACTGTCTCTGTTCTTTGTACCACAGCCTAACCATCCACCACAGGTATGTATTGAGGTTTGGGGTTTTCTAAAGTAATTTTTCCAGTTTGGATTGGATGACTGGGAACAGCAAAGACTGCAGTTTTTCCAAACCAAATCCTTCCAGTCCAACTTAGCAATGGAGTCAAGACAAGTGGTAGAACATAAAATTTTGTTGTTGCTTGGGCTGAAAGTTTGACTAAAGCTCAGGTCCAGGGAGATTTCCCAAGCTGGAAAATTTTATCTCAAGCAATTACAATTGAGGAAACTTACAAGTGTTTATTATAGAGGAAATTGTAGGATTAGAAGGATCCTTGCTTCAGAGCAGGTGAGAAGGTAGTAGAACATCTATTGTTCTCACAGAAAGTGTTTTCTGCTTTCCAATATGTAAAATCTTTCACATTTCCTTGATTGCTTCTTATTCTACCCATCCTGGGGTGGAAGGGGGTATTACTTCTTTCTCCCTAATAGAAACCTAACATATATTTCAAGACCTTTCTATTTTTTCTGGGTCTTTGACTCTGAATGTACCCAAATGCATCAGCTGAGACCTCATTCCTGCTGAACAGGGCAGCAGGGTACCCTCAGGGGCCATGTAGTCTAACTGCAAAAGTCACCGTCACAATTAGTCTGGTGTAACCTGCCAAGCTGTATCGCTTGGAGAAAGGTGGGGGAGTCAGGCAGATCCAGTCACTTGCTCTGTTGTCCCTGTTTCTTAGGCATGTACTGCAGCCAGCCATGGAGAAAGAAAAAAATGGTGAAAGAAATCCGTTTATTTTCTCCATTGTTAATCCCAGTGGATCTATAAAGTTGTTCTTAAAGCTTTCCAGTTGAAAGATACTTTGGGAGTGCACAATACACTGAATTGTGGAAGATATGTTATTGTATCAGGACACTTCTTTTTTACTCCAACATATCATTATATGCAGAGTAACATTATGGACTATTACATGCAGAATCTGAGCAGAGGAGACAGTAACAAAAAAAACCTCTGCTCAGACAGAACCTCAAAGACCAAGAAAGGGGCAGACGTGACTTATTTGCATGTCACCTAAATTCTGTGTCTTATCTTGACCTCAGGTCAGATGGCAATTATTAAGTGAACTTTGTAGATCAGATGAAAAATGTACCACATTACAGTATCCCCCAACGACTCTCTCCAGTGCAAACTCAGCCTCCCACTTCTGTTAGTAGCGGATTACTTGTGACAGGCTGGGCAGAAGATTGATTATTTTTATAAATTATTTCATGATCCCTCTTCTGGTGCAATAAAAGTGATTCAGGTATCCAGAGAGTGGTGAATGAAAAGAAATGAAGGACTTAATTAAGAGCAATTCTGGATCAGAAATTCGTTGGTGAAAGATTTTTGAATCCATTTAAAATTTCACTCAGTTCCTTTTATTTCTATTAAAGTCCATAGAATGATACCAGCATTCCACTGTGAGAGGTTGCACCTTGACTAACCATAGCCAGTGAAGCTTTTTGGAAGTCTGTTTCTGTTTTAATGTATTCTTTGATTTAATAAGATTAATTTTTTCCCACATTTTCTACAGAGTGCTACAGGTTTTTTATCTGTGTCAATGCAGCATGAAAATATTCCAAGGCTGGAACAGAGGAAATGTGTAAGAGAAACTGGTTTCTACTAGTGGAAGAAATTAATATACTGGTTGTAAAATGGATGTTATGTTTTCTAGAGGGAAATTGTAAGTGGATATTAAAAGGATATAGCTACATATTAATTCAGATTTAAAGGGTTAGATACAAGGGATTTTTTAAAAAAAAGTGATATTGCATTAAGCAAGCCCTGGGAGTGACCCACCATGGAAGAGTCTTAGGAGATGACTGAGTGAGGTCCATGAAGGGACCTGGTGGCACACACTATCTCAGAACCAGGACTCGAGCACTGGCCCCATCTCTCCAGCCCAACACCTCAATTCTCAGTGTAATGCATGAATCATATTCCACAAATGCCATAGGCGTAAATAAGAATAGTGTCCTTGTGTTTTCTCAGGCACTGCTTGGAGAAATGCTCAACTCTAGAGCTAGCCTTTTCCCTCCTTCATCTTCCTCCCTGCTCCTCTGACAGCCCATTTGATGGAGTTTCAATGCTGATATCTTTGTGCCCGTGTCCTGTGAGCCTGTGGGAAAAGAGGAGGTTGTGGTGCTTCCCTGCTGGTGTGCATTGAGGGGCCACCCCTCTGAGACAGGCAATGAGCCCATAGCTCAGCAAAACTGTGCTTCAGTCTGAGTCATGTAACACCTGCTGTCCAGAGCATTATAAAGTAGCAAGAAAGACCAAATTAATCCCTCATGTGTCACTATGGACAAAAGAGCTCATAATTTTACAGTGCTGATGATTCAGGAGGACAGAATACCAATAAAACCTCCTTCACAGCACCAAATTCTTACATCTTAATTTCTTTCAGTGAGCTCTATCTGGCATTCATTAAAAAGCTGAAATTTGTGAAATTTACTTTTTACTCTGAGTTTGCTGCAGTGTTCTTCGGCCAGAAAATTCAGCTATTAAATATGTCTACCTCTTTTTTTTTTTTTCTTTTCCTTGCTTTTGAAGATACGAGGAAGGAAATGAGCAAAAAGTTTAGCTGAAAGGCAATGAAATTCTCAAGAAGGGAACAGAGAGAAAAAGGGAAAGTTGTATGTCTGGAAAATGTGGATTGTGGAAAGCAAGACTGCACAAGCAGCTTTCCTTGCTGGTGCAGAGGCACAATACACATATTTTCTCATCTATACCTCACACATAATTCAGAACAAGTGATATGGCAGGCGAAAAGTGCTCTAGAAGTCATTAACCAGATAAAATGTTTTTGATCCAGGGAGAAGAACTGATGAAGGACAGCCACATGGGAGGCAGAATAGGTGCATGTGGGAGGTCCGCTGTCCAGTTCCAGCTGTGTCACTGCCCTTCTGGTGATTTGGGTCAGCTGCCTCCCTCTATGCCAGCAAAAGTTGGTTCCACTTGGAGGTTTGTGACTTGTTCCTCCTTGCTTTTAATTTTACTCTGTGGAAAATAAAACCTTATAATATTTTTTTCACTTGAAAATCCAACATGATTCCTATTTTTTTCTGTCCTCTCTAGGCAGATTTGAACCCTTTTACACACTGGACTAGAGTAGAAAATGTGTACTTTGTAGAGTTTCCATCTATCTCCTCTGCACAGAAGTTTTGGAATTTGATGGAAATAATCTGATTCATGCTCCCACCTGAATTTGGTTGGGTTTTTTTTTTCCCCACTATCCTGGCTGAAATAATGTATTTATTTCACAGTCATGTAATTAAATATATTTATATATCGCCATTTTAAAAAATCAGTGTGAAATGAAACCTGCTTTCCTGTTCTCTGGCTGTGTTTGGAGAACAGCTCATGAGAAGTGCTGCACAGAAGGAGACATTTGCAGGGCACAGACTTCTCAGCCACCCTGGGACCACTCTGTGCATATCTGAGTGCCTTCTGCTGGCACCTCCATCGTGGAGATCTGGTGCATAGAGATCAGGCACTGCTCCTCAGCTCTGAGCACCCTGCTGTCCCTATGGACATGCTGCAGCCCATGAGCAGCCCGGTCACTCCTGTGCCAGAACAGAGGCAGTCCAGGTGGAGGGTGTACACATCACCAAATCTTCAAAGATTTAAATGTGGTCAGCTTTGCCCTTCCAATCATCTCCTAGAAAGTTTCAGCCTTGAACCTACATCTTTCCTAAACGGGATGGGGATTTATGAACATGGGTGGGTCATGAGCCACAGACAGGTCCCAGACAGGACTTTATCCTCTGTTTCCCTCCAGGTCACCTACTTAGGTGTCCTGTCTCCTGTGCAACACTCTCAGTGTCCCACTCCCACTCCCCCTTTCTGCTGATGTTCCTCCATCCCAATACATTTATATAACCATATATGATACTTTCTGGAGAGAGAACTTTTATGACTTTTGTCTGGTGGTCCATTAACAAGCAGAAGGTACCAACAGGATTTCATAAAGCTCTCTGTTCAAGGCAAACACAGTGTGAGGCTCTTACCTGCAATTTTTTGAGTCTCTAACCCTAGGTAGGCACTGTAGGACCCTGTCAGTGGATTTGTAAAATCTCAGTGGCAGAGAAATGTAACATCTGAGAGGCTGGGGTGATGGGCTGAGCTGTGGAAGATCTAACAACACCTACATGGCAGTCTGCCTTGCCTAAAGGAGTAGGAGGGCACCAAATATCCTCACGAATTTGGGTTGGAGTATAAAGGAAAGTGTCACTCTGTGAAACTTCATGGATTCAAATTCATGAAACTCAGAGATGGCAGAGTATGGCAATAGATGCAACTTCTTGCAGTGTGTTTTCTTGTGGTAGTGAACAGATACGACAGAGATGTGTAAGGGTGGGACACAACAGGAAAAAAGGAAACTGTAGAGCTGCAAAAAGGGAAAACTTTGCTCTAGCATTAGCACACAGAATGAGAGGAAAAGATGACTGATTTAAGTTATTATTATGGGCAATTAAACAATTTGAAAGAATGATGGTAGGCTTGTAGTTTGGGGTTTTTAGCTTTCCACTCTTTGTTTTTTTTCAGAACATCAAGTAGGCTTGTTCTATTCTTGCTGCATTTTCAAACTTCTCAGCAGCTTTATACAGTCTCATGATTTGGGTACATTTATCTTGGAAGGGTCCTCTGGAAATCATCTGGTCCAGCTTCCTGCTCAAAGCATGTATATCTTCAAAGTTAGATCAGGATTCTCAGCACCTTGCATAGCTGAGTTTTGGAAATCTCCAAGGACAGAGATTTTCTGTCTTTGTGGGCACGTACTCCTGTGCTGACCGACCACTGTGCCCACACACACTGCTTTGTCTAGGCAATCTCCCCTCTGTACAGGCACACAGGAAGTGAATATAACAGCACAGGACATCTCTGTTTTCCGTCATATTCTTATCATGTCCATTTTTAAATGATTACAGCCCTATATATATATAAAATGTGACAGCAGTTAATTTGGGTACTCCATTGTAATTCACTGGGGAAATTAGGCACAATTCAGCTGCTACTGAAGTCAGCACGTGTCTCCCCAAAGACTCCTCAGTAGGATTAAACTCAGTACCCAGAACTTTAAGGCATGTCCATCTTTTCAGAAACCTGTTTCTGAAAATAGCCAGTACAGGTATTTCAGTTACTTCCAGGATCATGCTCTGTCTTTCCTTCCACATGTGGCCAGCAGGTAAGGTCTAGAGCAATCATCTCTCTAGATAACAAAGAAATCCATTCAATCAATCAGCTAGCTCACCTTTAGGCAACAAGCAAAGCCTGAACTCTTAAACTGCTTGCTCTGCTTGTGTTTTTACGAAGAGCAAGCATGATCCTGTAATACAGCTGAAACAGTTCATGAGCACTGTGAGATGAGAGAGCAGTTCAATCAGATCTGAGCTACTCCTGCTAAGAGACGCTTATGTGCCTTGTAAGATGTCTTGGTTTGAAAGGCAGGTGTCTGCTAAGGAAGGCAGGCGCCTCCCTTGGAATGGCAGATGCGACCCCCCTTCCCTCCGAGTTACTATAAGTTTGAAATCAAGGGGCTTTTAGGCAAAGATGTGGGAAATAGGAATAACAGTTCTTTACTATTATATATCTATATGTGTATAACCAGTCAAACAAACAACAATAACTATGGCAGTAACAGCGAACAATCACAAACCCAGTCCCAGCCTTCTCGGCTGTCGGGCCCTTTCCCCTCGGGTGCAGTTCCGCTCGCAGCCGGCAGGGGCGCTGGCGGCTCCCGGTGAGCCGGGAAGGTGCGATGGTTCCCCCGCGGCTGCAGGGGGCGCTCCGGAGCGAGCTCGGGGAGCACGCGGCACCGGTGCCCTGGGATCCCGGGAAGGGATGGGACAAAGGCTTCACAAACCCCTGGGCAGCCGATCCTGGTGTCCGGCCGGACCCTCAGGAACAGCAGGCTGGAACAGCAGGCTGGAATGGCAGGGACGAGCACAAATCCCGGGTGGCAGATGAGATGTATCCAAACGGGGAACCCCCCGGAGGTCTGGGCAGGCAGGGCAAGCACGGCTACAACGTAGTGAGGGCTCGAAGCAACGGTGGGGGCAGCGTGGCCACGGCCCAGCTCCCAGTGGGGCAGGGAAGGTGGGCTTGGGATCCTGGGGTTTCTCTGGCAGAAGGAAAAGCAGCCAACGGAACAGCCTCCCTCTCCGTCCAAACATCAGGGTGAAACTGTCCGCACACCCAGGTGAAACAAAAGAGTAGCCAGATGCACCCCACCCCATAGCCAGCTCTTTTGTTTTTCTTAACTACCCAGCAATTTGTCCCCCTAGCAATACATATGGGGGAAATTCCTTTAACAGAAAAAAAAACCCAGGAGAGCTCCTAAAACCCCAACATAAGATAATGTTGGTCCACTGGAACACTCAGCCCATGGCTTTCAGACTTGGCTGAACGGAAGACATAAAAATCCTTTTCCTCTTGGCTTTATACTTCCTCTCAACATTTTTTGTTGGGTTTTTGCTTGTATGTTTGTTTGTTTTGGCATTCAGATAGGAATTTAAATATGATCCCATATGAAGAAGATGACATTGAATATACAGAAATTGTGCCTACACAATTAACTGAGTTCAGGCCCAACATGGCTCAGGGGGAGCTGATTCTATCCTGCATAGAGAATCACAAGATTGATATAAAAACCAAACATAATCCTTCTTTACACTTCAATTTACTGGTTTAGGGTTTTTTGACCTGGCCTGCAAAGCTGGCATCTCTGTAAGACTTGACAAGATGAAAACTGAATTGATGATCAAGAAGCCATCTGTCCTTAACTTTCCTCTTGTGGCATATATGCAAATAAGTGTCTTGATTCCCAAATACAGTATTTGCTTCCCAGTATGATTTCATCTTTCCTGCTTGATTATGTCAGAGCTTTTAATCTCAATAATTAATTCAGCCAAATGGATATAATTCTTTAAACATACCCCTCCTCCCACTCCATTAAAATTAAATCTGAGATGTGGGATTTCTTTAATCAGGAAGAAATGATAATATTTTATCTCCCTGTTTCCTCTAGATAAATCAAAATGGACCTTTAGGGCATTGATAAATGGTTTCTGTGGTACTATGACTATCACAAGGGACTCGAATGGGATTTGAGAGTAACTGCTTCAAGAAGATACGTATCCTAGTGGCAGTACAGGCAAAGATGAGATGACTGTAATTTCTCTCAGCCAAAGCTGGCCGTGCCAAGACAAGGTGTCTCACAATGTTATGAGACTCTTTTTACACTGTTTACCCTGGAGATATGGCTTGGGTCTTCTTTACTGGAAGATATAATGAGTGAGAAGTGATTTGTTTTATGTTTATCATGCAAGATCGTAAAACTGAAAATAAAGTGAAAAGGAATATGACATTTTCATACTACCTAGAGATCTTGGCTCTGCATAATGCCAGTCCTACAAATGCTGTTTTCCAAAACATTCTGGTGAAGAAGCTAACAATGAGTAAATTATATAATCTGTGGTAATTCAGAACAGGGCATTTTTTAACCTGGGATAGGCAATGGCCCACACTTGGAAAAAACTGTGTTTCTCAAGAGATGTACGCTGGAATGTGATGAGTAGGAAGGACAGGGTTTTCAAAAGTTACCACAGTCTAAAAAGTAAATTTCTTGTTCACTTGTTCTGTTTTCCTGGTTTTTACCCTCCTTAATCAAGGCTAACTGGTTCTAAAGCTCTCTAATGCTGAGTAATATCAAGACCACAAAAACAGTTCTTTCATCTTGTTTTCTCACTCTTTTACACAAGTTATGGCTGGCAAATGTCCTTTGTAGTCAACTACCTTGTGGAACTTTTCAGTCACAAAGTTTGCTGAAGACAAGACCTAGAAGTTACACCCCAGACCAAGCAACATCAGTCTCATCCTTACCTTGGAGCTGAGCCTGAACATGACATTCATCACAGGGCAGCAGGTAGTCTTGATGGTGTATCAAAACTAATGCCAGAGAATGCTGACATTTATCAAAATGGAGAAAATGCCACTCATTCTACATCAGCTTCTAAAACACAGATACCTGCTGCCAAGCTTGTCATCACTGCATTACCTCTGATCAGTGGAGAGGAATGGCTGCAGTTCATCTTATCTACCATAGGCATGATGACTCAGACTACTTCTGTCTGCTAACTGGAAAGGGAAGCTAAGGTGTCGAGTTCAAATGGAGATATCTAAAGAGGTGATTATCCCACTGCTGAGGCTCTTAGTGCAGCCTCACCCTGAGCACTGTGTGCAGTTCTTGGCCCCAACAATTAAGAAGGAAGTGAAGGTGCTTGAGTGTGTTCAGAGAAGGACAACAAAGCTGGTGAAAAGGCTGGAAGGCACATCCTGTGACATGTCCTGTGAGGAGTGGCAACAGACTCTGGGCTTGTCTGGTTCGGAGAAGTGGCAGCTGAGTGTCAACCTCATTGCTGCAGCTTCCTGATGAGGGCAAGGGAAGAGGGCTGAACTCTTCTCCCTGAGATCCAGTGATAGGATATGTGAGAATAGTTCAAAGCTGCACCAGGAGAGGTTTAGACTGGATACTGGGAAGCATTTCTGTACCAAGAGGGTGGCCAAACATTGGAACAGGCTTCCTGGAGAGGTGGTAAATGCCCCAAGCCTGTCAGTGTTTAAGAGGCATTTGGATAATGCCCTTAACAAAATGCTTTAACTTGGTCAGCCCTGGGATTGGTTAGGCAGTTGGACTAGATGATCCTTGTAGGTCCCTTCCAACCAAAATATTCTCTTCCATTCTGTTCTATTCTATGCTATTCTATTCCTATCCTAGTCTTCAGTGTCTACAGGCCGGCACAGATACTGCCCTACAGTCCTTGTTTTGCCCTTATGCCTCAGAGACCTCAGCCAAAGAAAAAATGAGATGCCAACTTACAGACTTCACTGAAGTGTTTTCAGAAGCACAAAAATCTCAGATAAAAGGAGTTACCATTATTCATTTCACTTACAGGTGTCACAACAACATTTTTTCCCCTGAGAACTGAATTTACAGGAAGCAGACTGGGAAAGAAAGGAAGGGAAGAGGAGCAGAGGTCAAAGATCTTTTGCCAGAATGGTGTGGGAGGAGGATGCCAGTCAATCTTCGTCCTGAGCAGAGCTTACCCTGACACACAGCTGTTGCTCACAGAGGAAATATTAGAAGGCCAGGACAGAGGTGAAGTGAGGTGATGGCTGAAGTCCCCATGGGACTGGCTTGCTTGGCAGTGCTCTGCTAGTTCTACATAGGACCCAGAAGATACTGAAGAAGCTCATGTTCTACTGCCCACAATATAAAACCCCCTGTGAGAGACTGAAAAGTTATGGTTAATGGCTTAAACATCGTTAAAGAAGCTGCAACCACCAAAGCCCACTCCCCACCCAGATACGCCTCCTGATAGGAACTGGACTGTGAGTCAAGCTGTCCCAGGTCTAAGGAGACGAATGTATCCACAAGGAAAGCCAAAGCCAGCAGCTGCCCTGATACTCAGCCCTGGCCGGGTTCGGACTGGGAGAGGCCATAGCCCATAGACTCATTTGCTGAGGCCAGGTTTGCACACACTCCCCCCCAACCAAGGCAGGAGAAGGAGGGTTTTTGGGTGTGTGGTGTAACCTCTGGTCAGAGGGAGTGAACACCCATCCTGCCTTACACAAACTGTCTCAGTTGTAAAAGCCCCCACCATGGGAAGGCCACATACACAGAGGACATTTATGTGATAGGCAGCTGAAGAGTTGTCATAAACCATCAAAGACACCCAAAGCACCCCAGACTCATTCCTGAGGCCTGGCACCAGAGAGGCTGCATGTGATGCCAAATGATGCAACAGATCCAGAGTCTTGCAAGAGACAGCTCCAAACTTCCCCCCAACAAGGTGAGGTACCTGGGTATTCCCACCCAGTCTGAACATACATTAATCCACTAAACTCTGTGTTTAGTGGGACACCCACCACCAAGAAGACCAGAAGAAGAGGATCAACAGGATGCTGTTGGGATCCATGGAGTGGTGACATTTTCTACTTAATCTATCTCTCTGTCACTCTCTTTCCCCCACTCCCCTTTTCTCTTTCTTTCTCTCTCTCTACCTCATATTTACTGCTAAATACAATCCATACTATTGACTTTGGCACATGGTCTCGTTTGCATCTTAGTCAGGGCAGAGGCATATCTCTAACAATTTTAATAACTGGATCCTAACACCCCCTCCCTTCTGCATTCTGAGTATGGAAATATATGCACACATATTGCTCTCTCTAACAGATGAACTGAGCAAATTCCCTTTGTATCCTGTGCTGCACTTTTGAGGCTTCGTATCCATATTTTCTATCAGTTGGAGAAAACCGCTTCAAAACCACTTAATCAAATCTGTGTCTTTATAAGATGCATTGGTTTACGCCAGAGATGTATTTAACATTTCCTACCTTTTCCACAGAAAAGGCAGTAACAAGAACAAAGACACTTCATTACTATAAGAGGAATACAGGCAAAGTGTTCATCCCCTGAATGTGCAGACAAGGTCATTAGTGGCATTACAACGTGATATTTTTAAGATTGATCATGTCTTTTTAATTGCACAAACACAGAAGGTAGCATCATAGATTATGACTAGAAGTCATTTGCCAGATAGACATTGCAATAGCAAGTAAACTTGAACTTTCTTTGAAATTGGAAAGGTAATTACAATATATATGCTACTGTTTATACCACCTACCCATGGGCTATCTGGGGAAAAGCTATTTGAACAAAATTGGAAAATGCTGCACAACAGCATGCTGGCAAAATAATCTCTCTTAAGCCAGTATCCTGCCAAGTGAATTTAGTGAAGAAAGTCAGATCTGAATAAAGAGATAGACTTCATTTATCTGTGGCTGATAATATCATAACTAACATTTTTCCTTTGAAAAATATTTGTTTTGCAGAATTCAAACTTCCCTCTTAATCCCTTAGCACACAGCCACAGGTGAAAATGCCTGTACTGGTATAAGATTTCAGATTTCCTGGTTGATTTGGGGTTTTTCAATTTGGAATATAAGGTCAGAAATGCTAGAGTTTCCCAGTGGTGGAACCTGCCATTTCTGAGGAACTCAAAGGATGGAAATTAATTGGAAATGTCCTACCCAGACTCTGATTTCAGGCCTACTTCATGCCTTTCATACTGCCCTTGAACAGTTATAAATTTGCAAAATGAACACATTTTGTGGAAAAAAATAACTAAAAGAAATGGCAAGAAGCTTCAGGAGAAAGACAAAGAGAGCAGGATAGATCTACAGAAGAAACCAAGTGGAAATTAGTCACCTACACACCAGAGTATATCAGGGTGTGCAGCTGAAAACCAAAGGATTTGGGGGGACCTTATCTATGCCTCAGAACTTTGTAGGCTGATATACTGCTGTCAATACCTTTTCCAGTGGAACAGGAAAAGGAACAGGAAAAGACTAGACTGCTTGTCTTCCTGGTGATACACTTTGAAGTACAGCTCTTGCAGTCCGTATTGCTGTTTGGGGAATGAAAAGTGGAGAGTTCAGGCATCCCTGAAAATACAAAGATACAATACCAGTCCAGAAAAGAGACCTGGTTCAGACATTGCCTCCCCAAAGGCATGGGTCTGTTACATAATCCTCACATTGCTAGCTTGAGCAGACCAGTGAGGTTGTCCCAGATGACTGTAAAACATTGTAGGTTAAATAAACCAGCCCATCCACATTGGGCAGGAGGTTATAGCTACTGGGCAGTGCTGGTCTACACAGGCCAAGGTCTGTTAGATTAAACTACTCCTTCCCATGTGACCAGATGTGGAGAACAGTATGTCAGAGACATTCATCTGGCTTTTCTTAACAGTGGTTACAACTGTCCATTATGTCACTCTAAAGTGAATATCTAAAATACACTATATAAATCATATTTTAAACTGCCTAATTTTTGTTTCCATTGGCAGTCAGGAGCTCAGATAGATAAACAAGCACTGTAGTCATCCAAAATTAGGAATAATGTATCTTTCCCTGTACAGCAGAGGTATTTTTGTCACAAAAACCTATGTCCACTCTTTTTAAAACAAATTATCTGCAAAAGCATGTACTTTGATGATATGTTTATTGGTTTACATGTAGCATCTAATCAAAGAAAATTCTTTGTTCTTCTTGCAGTGCATGGAGCTTTATTTGGTTACACTGATGGTAAATTCCTGCACCCAGCGTGTCAAGGCTGTTTGCTAAGAGCCACGGGAATAACTGATAGATTGCACTGGCTGTTGTTTGTCTGCTTCTGCCTGTTCCCATTTCTGACATAATCTGGTTACTTTAGGAATAGATCCCTTCCTTCCTTGCCAGAGGCAACTGTCTCCAAGTGCTAGCAGGAATGAGGATGAGTGTTTCAGAGCCCTGGAGAAACTAAAAAAACCTTTGACACAGGCAGTAAATTACATCTTACATTTGGAAGAGTATCCGGCCTCTATGTGACCTTGCAAACTGTGGGAGCAAAGAGAACATCAGTACACTAACTGGAGAAGCAGCAATAGTTCATATTGCACATTATCTTAATTTTTCTATGAAAAAGGGTGCTCAGTGGGAAGGCAAGAGATTTCCATGAGCTTTCCTGGCTTCTTCTCAATTTCAAGAAACAGAAAGGTTGGATGAAGATGGTAATTTTCCTCCACCTTATCATTTCACACAAAAATCTGCTGCAGCCACCTGCTTGTATCCAGGACTTTCTGTTTTGCCTGACAACTTCTATTTTTAAACTGGCTGAATTCCTCTCTGTAAGGAATTGCCACAGCCGCTGACACCCCTCCCAGTCACACCTCCCAGTTCTGCCCTGCTCTGGGCTCTGGATTACGTTTCCTCGTACGTTGTGGTCTTGTTGCTATTTTATGTCTGTTCGTCCGGTTCCTCCACAGTATGTGCTGTGTGGAACTGACTGACATAAGGGAACAAAATGCAGAAATATGTCCCAGTTCTTTCTGCCTTCCTCCAGGCTACAGAGCACACTGGGTTTTTCTGCTTCCTATTTTTTTTCCACTTCCTAATGCTGTTCTTATTTTAAACATTATCTTCACATTTGATTACTGTAGGTTGTAATTGCACTTGACTTAATAGTGGAAAAAACCACAGCTGTTCAGTGTGTTAGCTTGCAAATGATGGTAGCTTTCACAGTGATTTATACCTCCAGCCATACTCCCCTAACACACTGGAAAAAGGTCATTTGAGAATTACTGCTCATTCACTCGCATGACTCTAGGCCCTGTGAGGCACATGCATGACCCAGGATCTCACAGTCCTATGTGTTAACCATGCAAGTATTTTTAGCACAAGTCAACAACTGAGTTGTTTCTCTTCTGAAATTTTTTAGTAATTTGCTTTTTCTCAGTCATTATGCATGTTTCCTCTGAACGAGTGAGGGTTCAGTCAGTCAGGATCAGGCTGAGCACTCAGCCAGGACAGGACACCATGCTCTGCTGCAGATCTCCTCACACAGCACACAAAACGTGGAGCGTAATGAGATTTCAAGTGCTGTGCACGATTGCAGTGTACATATCTCTTACGAAACACTACCTCCTATTTTGTTCAAGACATTTTAAATCTGGTTTTAATGTAATTCCTTTCTAATGTATCCCATGCAACCATATATCTGTGGGCCACTTTTGAGAATCAAGAACCCTGCCACTGAATTTTCCTATGATTCTACAAATGTGGTGAGAAACAATAGCTTTGGGAATCCAGGTGAAAATCTGAGGGTAGATCGGTTAGGACCAAAACCTCAGCTCTGAACACAGGCATGAAAGACCCTGTATGTGGTCTGTGCTCAATGTCACTTGTATCCAGATGGTAAATTCATACCAGCAGGGATTTTGTTTAGTTTTGTGTTGTTGGGCTTGGGGTTTTTTTTCCTCAGTGCTTAGTACAGCCTAATCCCAGTGGTCAAGACAATAATAAATGTTGAAAGGAAGTTTTTCATATGAGTTCAGGTCAAGCCAAGCCCTAATACTTAATTTCCCCAAACTCTATGATTTTGGTATCTTTAACTGTCTATCTGGCTACATGCTTGCCTATAATCTAAATAAAGAACAGAAGAAGGAACTTAATGTTCACTACGGCATTCAAATCCTTTTCAGTCTCTCATTACTGCTCAGTCTCTGCTTAAAGGAAAATTCCTCTACCCTACTGATAGTTTAGTCTTTTAGGCAATTATGAGGGCAAAAGAGATCCTTTATCATGAAATTTGTCCTGCACAATTCCATACCATTAGATATAGAAGCCTGTCCCCCTGTGAAAAAGCAAGAATACACCTAAAGACAGGAATTTGATTGATAATAATACTTTCTGTCCCGATTCAACTCTGAGACGATAGAATCATTTAGGTTGGAAAAGACCTTTAAGATCATTGAATACAAACATTAACCTAACATTAACCTAACCTTGAGCCTCCTTTTCTTCAGGCTAAATAACCACAGATCCCTCAGCTGCTCCTCATCAGACTTCTCCAGACTATTGTCCAGCTTTGTTGCCCTTTTTGGACATGCTCCAGCACCTCAATGTCCTCCTTATAGTGAGGGGCCCAGAATTAAACACAGAATTTGAGGTGTCACCTCACCAGTGCCAAGGACAGGGGACAATCACTGCCTTGGTCCTGCTGGCCACACTGTTTCTGATACAAGTCAGGATGCCATTGGCCTTCTTGGCCACCTGGGCACACGCTGGCTCGTATTCAGCCACTGTCAAACAGTGTCCCCAGAATGCACATGGCCTGGTCCCATGCTCCTGCAGGGTCCAGTTGCTGGTGTAGGTCCACAATCACCCCGCAACACGAGTAATTTTAGCACCAAATCACTCTGACTTTGCAGCAGTAAAATGAGACACCATGTCCCCAGTGTTCAGTGCATGGGCACTGCTCAGAGTCCAGGAGCATGGCCCAGAGAGACAAAAATTGTAGCAGAATTAAACAGCAGCTTGTCAGGGGATGAGTTTTTGTTGGCCTTTACTCAATGGCCTTTATGTATCTAAATATCTAAATCCTGCTTTAATAGTCCTCAAGAGAGGACTTTCTTACCAGCTGCTCAACCCATTTCATCATCTGAGACATGGTTTATGTTTTGCATATTAAAACCTAATGTATTTTGGAAAAAACTCTAATGCCTCCAATTTGCGTACAAGGGTCTTGGCTTCACAAAGGCAGAGGACATCCTTGTCTTCATGGCAAGCTAAACCCAGTCCCAGAGCCTGCACATCTCCATCTCGAAGATGACATATATTTACTGTATAATTGTTTGATTTGGGTTTTCTTAGAGGCCAATGAACAATGGCCCAGCATCTGTGACTGGACTTCCCTGTCCTCAAAGGATTTTCTGGAGGCTGTCACACAACAGCTGTGTGGTTCCCTTGGGTCTGCACCAGGGTGGGTGGAGAAGAACATCCCCCTTGGCATTCCACCTCGCCCCACTGCTCCCAGGAAGCTCAAAGTACTCTTTGATCACAAATTGCCAGCACTTACTATGCCAGTGAGGGAGTGTGGGCAGTATCAAATGTTCTCGCAAGACATGTGGAGGTCACGTACCTCCCAGCTCACACTGACACAAGGATTGTGCAATGTGTTGGGAAATGTTCAAGGACATTTGGACATACACTGCTTTCTGCTTGCCCAGCACTGAGAGGAATGCACAGGCTGAATCCAATGGGAGCAGCAGGAGGGGCACAAACAGGCAAGTTCTGTGGTACTCCATCCTCCATTGATGTCAGTTGCTTAAGTCCTTTTTTCCCATGTCAGATGGAACCTCCTGAAACATGCAAATATCAGGAGCCTCTCTGAAACATGCTGCCTGGGCAAGGAAGGGGCTAGTGTTTGCCAGCTCTCACAGTCCCAGAGACAGAAGGAGCAGCATGGGGGAAAAGAGGATGGGGAAATCCTCTCTATTCAATCATTTGATTATAACAGTTTCCTCAAATCTTTTAAATACCTGTCTCTTCCATACACAGGTTGTGAGGGGAAAGCAAGGATGATTTACCACGGTGTGTTCAGACTGTGTGAATGCTCCTGACATAATTCAAAAACCTAAACCCCAATGTGTAGTCTGCTTTCTTGCCACATTATTCCTTTAATGAAAGGGATGTCTTTCCTTGCCAGAAAGACAAGGAGACACTAATTCACACCAATTGACTGGAACTTCTACCGTGGAAAAATTGGTGTAGTTATGTCCTGCAAGTCTTAGAAGCTGAGTGATAGTGGTAGGGAAAAATCAAAAATCACATTCACAGGTACCCATGATCATGGTCCTGCACACCAGTTAATAGATCTTTTCATTCACATTCAGTTGTTGCAAGACCAGACTGCATTTGCACAAGAAAATGCACAGCCCATGTGTGGGACTGTATTGTCTGTGCATTTAAGTCAGGGCTATGTTGTTGTGCATGTTTTCAAAAGGAAAAGTAATGTGCATAATCTGGAAGAAGAGTTCAATTTAAAGAAAAGTTTTAAAGTTCTCAAGTAATTTAATTCCATTTCAGAGCATGATTACTAGTAAATTACTTTTATCCTCTAAGTACTTTCCAACATAATAAATGGTACTGATGAAAATCAGCATGAATTTGTGGTAATAGTTTTACAGACTTAACTCTGGAATTTTGAGGGTGTGGGATTTCTGGTGCACACCTGTGTTCATGTCTCCAGTCTTTGGACAGGTATTTGAAAAATCACTCAAACTTTTCTTATTTCTGTGGATTGGATGATCTGAAATGATCCTAAGCAACTCAAGGTCCAGATAAAAAGTGTGTTAAGGAGCTTTAACAGGGAGGATTAACAGGCAGGATTCTTCTGACTAAGTACTGGCTTCTCTGTAGAAGAATGTCTTCCATGTCTCCTCCTGGACTGCATCATCTAGACACCCACAGAAGTCTGCAAAGTAGACTAGAAAGATTTAACATTCAGTTTGTTTCTGTTTACAATGGTGTTTAAATAAGCAGAATTATTCCCCACAGTCTGTCTTCATTGACTAAGAAAGAGATTGAGATGCAAGAATGTTCTATGAGCATCCAAAGTGATTTTGACAAATCTTAGTAAATTTGGCTATTAATAACTGTGTCTTACCACTCAGAAAGTAATGGGACAAGCTTTTTTTATCTGGTGATTAAAGTTGGTCTGTATTGTCTTCCACTGTATTTTGACCTACTACCTCCCCTTTGGGGCTTTACTTCATAGTGCAGTAACTTGGACAGTTCGACATACCAGAGGTAACTTGTTCCATCTCCACTGTTCAGTTACTATCTAAGCCAGTCAGTCAGTCTGAAAAATCTAAGCTTCACTTACGACAATCATTTGTGTGGCAATTCTTTTCTGTATCTACACACAGAAATAATTTACTCTGCATTCAGAAAATTAGGCAAAGTCTAATTTCTAATCTATGTTCAAAAGGAACATAGATTTCTAAACAGACTTACATTTATTTTCCTTTTTTTTTCTGTCTCATCATCATATTATCAATTATACAGCTTAACATAGAAGACCCATTTAAAAATCCACTTCTAGCACAGGTTATGATTGACTGCAGGGCCATGTGGAGCCTCAATGGATGGCATGGCCAGAGACAAATCTATACATTTGAAAAAAAAGAGCCATTCCTGTCCTTGCAGGATGTGGAGGAAGCACGGGACTGTGAACTTGAAAAATGAGATTTCATTTCCCAGTGAGAATAGGCCTTCAGCTTGTTCTCCCACACTATAGCTGAAGGAAGTTGATATCAGCTGAAGGAAGTTGGGTGTTGGAAACATGGGTTTAGGAAATTTAGGTTTATGGGACTAATAGTCCCATATATAGTAATATATATATGTGCAACAATATGGAGGATTTGGGGTGTGGAGTAGTGGAGATATGTGGAGAAATTTTGTGGCATTGGTAAACCAAAGATCAATCAGCAGCAACAGCCGCATGTCGTAACACACTTTGTAATATGTGTGTGGTCTAAGCCAGACCACTAAATATGAAAATAACAAGAAAATGTGGTTTAACCAGCAGCTGAAGTGAGTTTCTCACACAGATATGTTTGCAGCCTGCAGCACTGACCACAAAGAGTAAAATAAGACAGTATTAACAATGCCCTCTCCATCCAGTGCTGTCTTTTCATTCTGTTTGCATGGGGCCTAATATCTGTCATGTGCCATAGTGGTCCATGCCCAAAATCTGACACCAAAGTCATGCAGTCATCCAATCCAGAGGGAGAAAATGTGTAGGTACTTCCTGCCTTCTCCACTTTTAAGTGCTGGAGCAGGGCCTGCCATGCAATAGCTCAAGAAGATGTCCTGCTCGCATAGCTATCTTCAATCAGCAAACCGTAAAGTGATGCCCTGTTAACACTCTGAAAATTAGACCAGAGTTGACAATTAGAAACAGAAGAATGACCTTGCCTCTAAATCAGGAGACCTTACCTCCAAATCAGGGGACCTCTGATTTGAGGGGAGTCTTTCTGTGGGAAAGCACTTTTTGCAAGCTAGATGGTCCCACTGCCCTTACACTGCAGCTGTACCAGAGATGGGAATGAGGCAGAAGAGTCATGGCCTATTATCTTCTCATCTGTAGCAGCATGTCACAGGGCAAGTTAGAAAATTTATGGGTGCATTTTTAATTTCTGTTAGGATGTATCTCTCATATATGGTCTCTAACCTGTTTTATTCATCTGTCATATACATCCCATGTTGAAGACAGTTATTTTCATAAAATAGGGAAAAAATAAAATCAACCTGCTTTGATACAGGGCTAGAAATTGGTGGGGAATGAATTCTGAGTGTTTCTCCAAGCATGATGTCTGGGTTGTACACTCTCTGTCAGAGAGAGCATTTGTGTGAATGGTCAGGAGCAAAAGCAGAAAGTCTTCATGAAACTAAAGGTGCAAACATCAGCTTAATGGTTCAAAAGCAACACAAGAAGTGAGCATCCATCATTTAAAATTCCTCTAGCTGCCAACTCTTGTGGCTTCACAATGTATTTTTCTGAAGGTCCCTAATGCTGAGGTGGGTCATATTTGGCAATGAAAAAATCTCATATTTACTTGTAAGCTGTTCCCATTCTAAACCTTTGTGTGGATCTCAGACTCTTCTGCCTCTCTGGAAAGCTCAGCCGAACAAGATGTGTTTCTGGAAGGCTTGTTTTACTCAAACACATGCTGTTAGGTTTCAACCAGGAGTCCAAAGGAGGAAGTCCAAGCTCCTTCCATTCAGACTATCATAATGAATTATTTAACAGTCTTTCCTGGATTTAATATTTGTGCATTTAAAGAATAAAAACCAGATGGCAAGTGAAAATAATCCCATTGGCTTTTGTTATTGTTTTTTAAAATAATCTTTAGGGGGTTTATCACTTTCTTGTTTATGAAATGGTTGGCAAAATTTATAATGGCTTTACTCTTCAGCCCGAAAATATTTTTCCATTTATTTTCTATCTAACACCTACAATTCAAAGATATCAGATAAAACAGCCAGTGGGATAAATCTAGTGAGGAGTATGAGGATAGCATTATCAAAGGCAGTGGTCCTAAACTGTATCCTTTGATGAGAGAGAGAAGTTAATTTAGCCTCACCACATCTGTTGTTAGGCTTAGCATTACTATTTTTGGTTTACAGATGGCGAAAGAAGGTACTAAGAAGGTACTAAAATCATTATGGTCATTCAGTCTTACATACAGCTGGGAATTGATGTGCTTTTAAAAATAAAGACATTTAAGGCCATTTCATGGCCCATATTAGCAATGCCTCCAGCAGCAAGCAATTTGATAGATCAGATTTTTTGGTGCTGAGGTTTTTCCCTCTGTGCTGTGTGGTGGGAGCAGAAGGGGTGCAATTTTGATGAGTTTCCACCTGGTCCCTTGGACCCCCAGTCTCTATTGGTTGTGTTGCCCCAGGCTGCCCAAGAAACCATTCTTCCACAAACCTTTGTCCTTCCACAGGCTTTAAAAAGGGCTGCACTGATCTCATGTGTGCCGTGCTAGTGTTAGGAGCAAATCCCCTCCTTATTGTCATAATTTGTGGGGGCTTTGCAGTCCCTCTTATTGCTGGTGCCCTGCCTTATTTCACTGAGAGGCTGGCATTTATACAAAAATATCCCATAGAGCCTTTGGACAAATAGGTGGTTTCATCATTGTGAAGGGGGTTAGATTTCACTTTGGAAACAAACCAGGCTGTAAACTGACACAAAACTCTTCCTCTGCCAAAATTTCAGTTACAAAAAAATGGAGCAAGCGTCTTCCCAGGCCCTGATGCATTCCTGCTCTCTGCCTGTTTATGAGTCCTCCTCAGCTGGGATGCAGCAGGACCTGGGATCACAGACAGGACTGCAGAGCAGCTTCAGTGACAGTCTCACCCCATGGGCTGTCTGCAGCAGCAGCCCAGAGCTGCCCCAAGACTGGGAGGAGAGGATTTGGCACTACCAGCAGTGGTCTCTGCAGTTCTGGTCTTTTCTCTAGGTAGCAAGATGAATTCTCCATAGCATGAAAAATTGGTCAGAACTTTTAAGCACTGGACAAACCGGTCTCTGGATAAAGAGCTCTCATCTGAACGGTTTCCATATTAGCTCTTTGGGACCATCTTTCTTGAATGCTAATCCCAATAGCTATCAAAAAAAACCCCAAAAAACCCCAAGAACCAGATGCACAAACAGTGTCTTTAAAGCTATCACATCTAGAAAAAACTATCCTTTTAATTTGCATTCTGTCTGATATTTGAATCATAACATTTATTTTTTAAGTTTTACTTCAAGCACAAGGAATAAGGAGCTCAGTCTGTGTCAAATATGACCATCCAAGTCAGGAACTAGGGATATGTGAAAGCAGCCACCAGAAGATGGGAGGTAGAACTAGTCAATCAATTCGGACATCTTTCTGAATAATAACTGAAAACAAACTGAAGATTTTGCACTTACTTTTGATACATAGTTCCTCTTTGGCTTTTTCTAATGTCTTCAGCCACTTTGTTATCATTTGTCTGTTCAGGACTCAAACCAACACAGTGAGAGCATTGTTTTGGACTATTAGATACAATTTACCAGGGATAAAAATATGAGTGGAAAAAAAAGGTAAATGAATTTAAATATACTAATATTACATCCCTTCTTCTTGCATTTTATCCACATTACATAAATCATGGCAACATCCAGTTGTAGACTATCAGGAAATGAAAGGTTTATAGCAACCCACAACCCATCGAACAACAAGGATTAGAGTTTTATCGACCTAGGAGGTGATGATATACATTTCTCAAGAAATGTGAAACACTAAACAGTTTTAAACTTTAGCACTATGTTTTATAGCTGCTATGAAATGGCACATGGAATGACGATTTTAACAATGTTATTGCTTTATTTTAAAAAATTGTATTGGGTTCTGTCCAGGAGAAACTTTTTAAATTAATGGTCTGTGGTGGGTACACTACATTCCCAGCTATCCTATACTAGCAAGAACAAAAGACTTATAGACATTAAGGTTCCCAAAAAACTCTTACTGAGACAGATAAAACTGTCCCATGAACCTTCATAGTCAATCCTTGTAGTATTTTAGACACAGATACATAGAAATGTTTATCAGAGCTCAAAAGTATGCCTGTGCTTCAGGTCAGAGGTGCAGGGTGGGAGGAGGCTGTTGGATTCATTGGCAGAGGCACTAAGCATGGTTTTACATGGATGAATTATATACAGCAGATTTTGAATGATGGGATTGCCTCCTTTTTGATGGTTTTTACAGTCACTTTTTCAGCATGGGAAAAGTTCATCCCATGTGGATGTTCAAAAAACTTTGAGTTAGTCAACAACAATTAAGTCTTTGTTTACAGTCTGCCTGATGAGTTACACTGCAGTAACTGTGGGAGTGGATGCTCAAAAACATCTCAGAAACCTTTAATCATGGAAAATTATTTCCCTCAGCTCCTTCTTAGAAATGTTGAATATCCAGCAGAGGATTTATTCAGACAAAGAATTACAATACCATGCTGACAGTTTAGAAAAAGGCTCTTTCTCCTACATAAAGCCAAAATGGTAGAAAGACAGGGTCACTCTGTATGTTGCCTCTGTTAGGGCCAATTTTGTGTATTTGTAGGGCTGAATGTACTCAGATGACAAAAGAATCAAATTGTCAAGAGCTGGAGCAGTCCCTCTGATCAAACATGAAGTGATGGAAATTTTGGATTACTCTTAATATAAAACCCATTCACATCTTCCTTTCAAACACGTGTACCAACTGGGGACATGCTGCTCCTTTATTATTTTCTCTTTGCTGTCTCTCGTATGGGAACTTCAATTCTCAGGTTGAATGATTCTTCAGTAATTAATAGTCTGAAGTTCTTTATACATCTCAGCAGCCATCACGACTCAGAAAACAACCAACTCTTCTGAATGGATTGTTTAGGCAAAGCAGTTCCGTCAATCACCCAATGAGCCTTTGAAACATGTCCTGTTTTTCCTAGCCTTATTTCTCATCTGGACTTCTGAACATGCCTGTGGGATGAGAATGGAGGATGGATGATCCAAGGGGCAGCACTGGATTCATCCCTCCATCTCTCCAGTGGTGGAATCAATCTACCTGACTTAGACAGGGGACTTCACAACCAAAAAAGTCATTAAAAGGTGTGTATGCCTTGTACAGATGGGGAAACAGACACAGAAACGATGGGATATAATCAGATGTGTCTTTTTAATTTAATTCAACTGAAACTATAGATTCTTGGTGCAAAAAGCCAGGACCCACATTTTCAAGGATCTAAGGCACACAGCTTTCACTGATGTCTGCAAGACCCCCAAGAACACTGAAACTCCTGCAAGGCTGGGCTTTTACCTCTGGGCTTTTCCATCTAGCAGTACTACCAAAAGGTGCAGAACAGGGCTTGCAAAAATATTTGTTGTTGTTCCACTGGTGACCTACCAGGCAGACTGAAAAGAGCATTACTGTTGTGGTTAGTGAGCCCTGACACCTCGCATGGACTGGTGCTGGCTCTTAGTTGCTGGTAGCTTCGTGCACTGGAAGTACCACTGTCTATCTCCAGTTTCTGACCAGTTGCTGAATTTACCTGAAGAATTCTTTCCAGCATTAATAGGCTGCTGAACAATTTTGCCTTAGTTTCATTATGTATAATGAAACATCTTTGCAAGATAGCTATTCTGGTGAAACAGTTCCAAACAGGTTAGTATTTGAGTCAGGATCAAAGAAAATCAAACTGAATCACATTTGCCACAGTCTCCAAAGTAAGAAAAAGGACCATGGATCTGCTGAAACAGTGACTGGATTGTGTGTCTGAGTCCTTCCCTGCCTATGGGACTGCCACCCACCTGCAAAATAGCAGTGAGAATAGTTTCCCTAGCAGTGCTCATAAAACAAATTAATAAGAACCTCTAGAAGTACCTGGTCCTTTGAAGGAGCTATTTCAGAGTTCAGCTGGGATATGTGCCAAGCTTAGACTTGATCTGCCTCTGTGAAAAAGCTGGAAAAACTAAACAGATTTACTGACTCCCAGAGACTGAAGTGAACTGACATGACCTGTGGATCTAAACAGCTCTGTCCCCATGAAATTAATCCTGATGCTCTCCCTCCTTCCTGGCTACAATAACATTTGTGATTAGTTTTGTTGAAAATACAAAACAGAAATAATTTGGGCAAACCAGTTTTTCTTTTGAATACTGCTTCTCATCAGCAATCTTTAATATGCTTTTTTGACTGATTGCTTACTAAGAAGCAGACTGGAGTCTTGCAAGTCTGCCTTGTGATCTGTTCTTGTTTGGTTTTATTTACCATTTTATTACACCAAGCCAGGTGCTCAAATTATAATTCTGAACCGTAAGATTGTTTTCTCTGATTATTTTTAGTCTAGCTGTTCATATGTTGTGCCCACCTCCTAACATTTCTATAGAAACACTATCAATATAATGTAAAATTATGTGAAGTAATCAACTGAAGAATATTAGCTTGCTACCTACTTATCATTTTCATGTTAACTGATCAGCAAATTAAGAGCAAATCCAGTGAGACTCCTGTAAGAATTCATGTTTCTTAGAAATGCATGTTGCCAAGAACATTCCCAGGTGAGGTGGAAGTGAATGGCTGCATTTAAAAAATCTTTGTTCCGGCCAAAAAAATCAGCCACTGATATAATCCTTTCAAGACTTCAAATAAATATTTTAACATCTTTTTGCTTGCTTTCTGCTGCTTGAGCCTGTACATTTTATTCTGGCTGTATTTTCAATTTGCCACACTGTCATGGAGGAGAGACTTTTAAAAACAGAAAGAAGGGTGAAATTATTATAAATACACAAGAAATAAAATTTCCTCAATAACACCAACTGGAAACCAGGAGCAACGTCATAAGGTTCAACACCATAAGAATCAACAGATTCTTGACATCTCAAACCATGAGATTTACCCTCTCTAGAAAAAGAGTGATGCTCAGAGAGAAATAACTGTTCATCAACTAATAGATGTCACTGCAGCCCAGACAAAAACCCAGAAAAACAGAACTCACAAGGCTGGAGAAATGTCTAGCTTTTTTCCTACATTGTCACTGTGCCATTAGGAGCCAGTCAACTGAGGAAAACACGTTTTCCTACATATATTCTGAATTTTAAAATTCAAACACTTTTTTTATATGCTCCAAGAACTTGTAGGGTAAACTAACTGTGAACAGCAGCAATATCTTCACATTAAAGAGGATCAAATTTCAGAATTTCAACATTCCTTTGTTTTCTTTCTCCTTTTCTGGTATATCAAAGCAAGGAAGGTTTCATGTGCTGTGTTGTTTTAAAAGAAGGGAATTTAAAAGCCTGGACCTAATCCTCAGTCAATTGTTAATCAGTGACTACTTGTATGTCACCCTTAAAATCTCTGCTGTTGGATGAGGAAGAAAGAAAGACATATACCATGAAAACAGGTCCCTGCAGGTACAAAATTTGAAAATTTGGTGACAGCCTTAAAAGCCAAACCCATTTTCCACCCATGAGAGGGAAAGTCATTTTTCACTCAAAGGCCATTTTCCACATGGTCATCGTGAACACCTCTGTGGGTGCTCCAGAGTGTTACTATATGCTTAGGCCATTTCCTATAATTAGGTGCACTTAATGCACTTCATGTATTTATGTCATCTGAATACTAATGTGGGGAGATAATTTTTCTTCCATCCTCCCCTTCCAAAGAAAGTGAATCACTGAAGTGCTTTATCCATAACTGTATAATGGTGAGCCGTCATGTGTGTTGCAGTTCACATCTAAGCACTTCAGAAAACAATTTCTTGATTGTCTTATTCTGCTTCAGTCTGTGTCCCCAAGTGTTGCTGGACAGGATCTGAGCTTCTTTCAGTTGAAATGAATCTGAGTTGTGCTCCTGGAACACCCCAAGCACTCCCACTGCTGATGGGTGTTCAGTCTTCAGGGCCAGAGTGGAGCAAATCCAAATTAACCATCTGGAAATAATTTTAATGTTTTTAAACAGTGCTTTGATGATGTCTTAGACAGAAGCTTCACACAGGTAACTGTGTCTAATACCTGCTGATAGTTCATTACGGTGTGAGTTTATCTATTCCCTTTCAGAGCCTGTTTCTACTTTTGAGCTCCTTTAAGAAGCCCAGCTGTGAAGTTGCACTTCCTATCAAACAGTGTGTTCTCTTCTCTCATATAAACCTATGACCTAGGCATTTAACTAAGCTCTACCTGTGGCATGGATTGTGAGAAGAAATGAATACTTTCCTTTTCTCTTTTGTTACATCCACTCTCTTGTTTTCATTCCAGACTGAAGTCCCTTTTAAAGCCTTTCTTCATCCTAAGGCAGCGTGATCGTCCTTGTTGCCTTTGTCAGTTCTGTTTCAAGTTGTACTCTATTCTTTGGGAGACAGGGTAACCTGACCCACACACACTATTCCACATATTGATTTATCAGAGGTATACATGTTTAATCAGCCTGTATTGCTGAAGTAAACCTCACTTGGTGTTTATTTGCTGCATCGGTAACTCCGGCAGCACCATGGCACTTTGAAACCAGATTTCAAGAGAATACTGGGAAAAAAGAATGCAAAGTCTAAAATAAGAAAGAGGCAGAGGCACAAGCACAAGAGGGTTGTCTGCATAACCTCATGATTAAAAGAGCTAGGGAAAGCCAGAGAAGAGTTAGAATGCAAAGTGGTGAATTTGTAGTCTAAGGATCATCTCAGTTTGCATGACAACTGATTGCCAAATTTGCAAGTGATTGAATTAATTTATCTATTAAAAAAAAATCTGGTGAACAATCTTTCTATGCCATGTAAATAACTTTTAATTAGGGAAAGTCTCAGCACTAAAACACCAAATTAAGTGTTAGAGAAAGAGACATGCACTGAACCTGACATTCAACCTTACTGAAATGCTTTACAACAAGATGCTGCAGTAGTAAAAATATTATGGAACTGACTGGAGGAAAGAAATTACCTTTTGCAAACTCATGTATTTTCATTAAGTGCATGATTCTGCCCTTTTATAGTAAACAGGATCTTTGTCACTACATTCAAGACTCATCAGTTAAAAATATCTTCTCAGGAACACTGTCAAATCCTAATTTCTTATGGAAAAGATGCTTATAATTAAGCTATATGAGAAGTTCAAACTGCATTTCTGCGCTCTCTCCTGCTTTGTCACAAGTAACTCACACTTCTTATTTTGCAGTGGAGACAAGTGTATTTTTAAGCATTATCAAGACCGCCCTGAAGCTGCTTCAGAAGTTACTACTTGACACTCACTATAAGCAAATGTTTATGTGCATCTTTCAGTGCTACACATTAAGATTAAAATTGCAGCCATTACAGCCCTAATTCTGAAGTGTCATTTCACAGCTAAGAATAATAACCTTTCACCTAAACTTTCTGAGGGATTATGTACTGAATATTTCCCATATTCTGCAAACTTTGAAAACTCCTTGTCTTAGGTTACAATGTAAGATGTAACCAAAAGTATGTATTCTATCACCATCTGTTGAAACCAGGTGGGGCAGTGTTCTTTGTCTCTTCCATGACATATCCCTGATAACTCCCTTCAGAGAGATATCTTTTGTTAATGGGCCATCCAGCTTCACTACCTGACTCATAAAATTACATCATCCCATTGTGAGATGCTCCGCCCAGGGGGAGGAACCAAGCTTTCCTACCTGGATATAATCTGAGGTTTGGAACACCACAGTTAGCCCTTACTACTGGATTCCCAGAGGACAAGAGCTACATAGCCACCACTGGACCATCAGAGGAAGACCAGATCCTTCTACAGGATCACTGCTTCAACAGAATCACATCTATCACCTCAAGAGGACTGCAGCCACCATTTAACTGGACTGCTGCCACCACCCTGCCCAGCAGGGTGTCAGGTCATATCCTGACTCTGGCAGTTTAGGCCAGTGTTTCTGTATTATTGCCTTGTTATATATACTAGTAAAGAACTGTTATTCCTGTTTCTCATATCTTTGCCTGAAAGCCCTGTAATTTCAAAATTATGATAATTCAGAGGGCAGGGGGTTACATTTTTCCATTCCAAGGGAGGCTCCTGCCTTCCTTAGCAGACACCTGTCTTTCAAACCAAGACACTCCTTCAAGTGGACATTTTTTCAAATTCTCATCTTCACTTGCAGTTGTTGTGTGGTCTGTGTACGAAAAGCTGCATATGGATGATAATGTCATGCAGGGATAACAACAAAAACAAGGACAACAGTTAAAGATGAACCTGTGCTTGGAGATAATTTCTACAGTTCCGGTTCCTACAATTCAAAAAAGACATGAACAGACTGGATAGGGTCCAAAGGAGGGCCACGGAGATATTCAGAGGGCTGGAGAACCTGCCCTGTGAGGGAAGGTGGAGGGAAATAGTTCTTTTCATCCTGGAGAAGGCTCAGTGGGAGACTCATCAGACTATTTCAATACTTAAAGGGAAGCTACAAAGAGGATGGGAGTCTCTTCACAAAGGCACACAGAGAGGAGGTCAGCAGGTACAACTTGCACAATAAGAAGTTTCTTCTCGATCTAACAAAGACATTTTTTACAGTGAGAATGATGACACACTGTAACAACCTCTGCAGGCGTGTGGTGGAGCCCCGTCACTGAGGGGTTTCAAGCTATGATGAGGCCGGGTGGTACATAATCGCATCGAGGCTCAGATGACCTTTCAAGGTCCCTTGTGTTCACCAGCCAGGGCTTGCTGTGTGACTAGAGAAGGACCAGGAGCTGGTGTGTCCCTGCTCATGTTTAATATCGTCATCAGATCACAGGAGAGTTCAGAGATCCGAAATGGGGCCACCCAAGGCCAACCAAGGCTTCTCTTACTGAGACATGTAATACTTAGAAAAGTCTGTTGTTTTCTCAGTGGGTCCTCTGAGAGGACAGAGGGAGTAGGCAGTTGCACTATTAAGATGTATATTCTGTTCAAGTCTAGCTGAAATTTTTCTGTTGTTCTTCTATTTGGAAACTGAGTTTTTGAGAGAACGTATTAAATCTGCTTTCTCCAGCTGTGTGCAGGGTTAGCTTAGCAGTAACTCCACATGGAAACTGCCTCTCCTTTTATTTCCATGCTGCAGCTGTGGGAGAAGCCTGCTTTCCCTGCTCTATCAAACCAAGACCCACATTAAGATGATGCATTTGTGTGTAAGCAACTAAAATCTGTCATGTCACAGCCCAGTCCCAAATGCGCTCAGGCTTCTCTCAACTCTCCAGCTGCTTTCTTGTGTAAGTGGCTGAATAAACAAACAACAGCTGAAAATTCCAAACTTTCATAAACCTTCAAAAATGAAAATACTACAGCTGATTGGGGTAGGACATGACAAGTTGGTAAGGGTCATAAATGGGCAGCAAACCTTCAGAGACAGAAATCTGATTACCTCCAATACAGAAAAACGGAACTGAAGCCTTCCTTCTGCAGCTCAGGTCTTTATAATTTTAGATGCATTAAAATGCAATTAAGTGATCTATTTTTCTATAACTGTCTTATGGAGGATACAGCTACATCTATCTTTCAGGGTGGCCAGTAAGAGAAGCAGCGACGCACTGTTATGTTATTGCAATGGTTGATGTCAGGTGGCCCAACAGCATCAAATCTATTATTATGTCTAGCTGCACACTTTGGTTTGTCATCTTGTTCTTCCTACCTTGAAAGCAATTTCATGTTTCACTGTTGTGTCCTCCTTCTGAGTTTGTTTGAAAGGACTGCTGTTTGTGCTGACAAACACAATCTACTTCCATATTCTGCCACTGGGATTTGATAAGGAATGGCAGCAAATATGCTTTCTTCTCTCCTCCAGGTAGCTGGTAGGATTATAGATTTCTATTACAGTTTAATGGAATAAAAGTCCATTTAGGATAACAAAAGAAGCAGAAATGTGAATTGAAGAAAAGTATTTGCATGTGCCATGTTATAAACCCAAAAACCTGTAAGGTTTTTCTGCTACTTTTGCATTTTAGAAACCCGAACAAAGCATGTACACACAGCTACACATGCAGGCACACTGCTTAAAACTATGTCCTTGTTAATTTGTTAATCTCACCCTTGAATTTTGCAAACATAGACATTCAAAAGCATGTGACTGTCAGTAACACATCTGTTCTTGTGCTACCATTTTTTCTGCTTGTAACAGCCTTTTGAAAAGCAAGGCTGGTATCTTAGACTGCTTTTGGGGTGCCATTTTTCATCGCTTCCCTATGAGCAACAGTTTCAATCTGAGCAGTTTACAAGTCAAGGGGAGACCATAACCCTGTGCTCAGAGGAGTGGATGCTGGGTGATGTATTGGGGTGCTGCTGAAGTTTGAGTGACCCACATCCAGCACAACCTGGAGTCCTTGCATGGAGGTACACTGAGTTGGAGGCAGCAGCCACAGAGCTGCTCGTGAGAAGCAGAATAAAGCCCTATAGACTGTTACAGCCAGTGCACAGCAAAGCACTTCTGCTGGATTGTACAATCAGCCTTGACAGACAGCCTGCAGATGCATAAGGGGCTCCCAGATAGCCTCCTGTGAGGCCAAGAGAGACTATCTCTCATAGTCAATGTTCTGTCTTCTTTATAATGCTCTGAAAACTCTTGTTCTACATAGACCAACATACTTGCACATCTCTCTGTCTTCAGCAAACTCTTTGGTTCCTAATTTTTGAAGAAGAATTAAGTTTTCCGCAAGGATATTTTCCCCATTTCTGTCCTGAGGGTTTTGTGGAAAACCATATCCTAGGCACAGGGAAGGACTGAACTCCACTGCGTCCCAGCTGAATAGAAACTGTTTGGGGAAGCTAGAGGAAGAAGATGTTTTTCTGGGTATGTTGATATTCCTGCAGCTGTAGCTGCTAATACAAGCTGCTCAGAGCTCCTGGTAAGGGCAGATATATCTCCTGATGGGTGGACAGAGTGCAGGAAAGAGGCAGCTCTGAGGGTCACCATGTTGCTCAACCCCTTTGTTATGGGGATCTGTATAATCATCCACCAGTCCCCAAATGCCCTGTGGAGGAGGAAGTGGCAAGCCTGGGTTGACTGAACTCCCTCCTCACCTTCCTGCCTGAGTAACCACCAGCTCAGAGACAGCCACTGAGCCGAGCTGCTAAAAGGAAGGAGCTGTTGTGCCTCTGTACTAAAAACTATCTCAGTACAGCACCCACCTACTTCCTTGTTAGTGTTTGGCTGCCTTAAAGCCCTGGGGATGGACCCCAGCTGGTAGCTTCATGGCATGGCAATAACTCAAGAGAAATCATGCCCTGTTAATGCCTGAGCAGTGTATATCATTATTATTATCAACTTCATTATTACATATTTTTATAACCAGTTACAATGAAATGAGCTCCCCCCAACTAAATTGGACAATTTAGAGGACACTTGACTTTAAATGACAGCTTTGGCATTAATTTAAGATATCTGCTTCTAATAAAAGAAGGGAAATAAAAGATTTTATCAGTTCATTTGTTTTCCCCTATAGCACAATCTCAAACCACCAGCTCTCTCAGAAGGTTGCACAATGGTGGGCAAAATGGGAGCAAGAACAATTGTAGACACAGGGCAAAGACAACCTCACTCCCAGCTGAGAAGAGCTGGGTTTCATGGTGATGCTGATGCATTCAGGGATCTCTGGTCATTTCATCTCTCCTTTGTTTTATTTTTTGCCATTTAAGAGGTCAGGAGCTATATGTATCTTACCTTTATGCTTTTCCTAGTCCAAGCAAGTCAAGACAAGATCCTACCTGTAAGACAAAATCTGGAGACAGATTTTAAAAGTAACATCCCCCCCTCCAATAATGCAGTGATTATGCTTTCTTACAGAAAGACTTGCACATTATTCTTATAGTCTTTTAAAATTCAGAGCAATCCTAACACTCCCTCCTCTACTAGCAGCAATATATTCCCAACACCCTCATTAGTGAGCTTTGGGAGAAACAAACCAAAAACCTTCAGGAGATAGAAGATGGAGAAGAAGGGAGAATACAGCAGAAGCTCCAGCCAAAAATCTAAGAATAGCAATGATTCAACTCAGGCTAAAAATATCTTCATTTCTAGTGACAGGATCCAGATGTGGAACAAATGCCAGTCACGTCATTCAGCTCTGACCCAAGCACATGCAGTGAAGAGTGGAAGCAAAGAAATGGCAGTTGAGCAGAGTTATAAAACTGACTTGTGGATTCAGAAAGCAGCAGCATTTCAGTTCCCACGGCAAAGAAACCCAGCTAGCTGGGCTCACCCGTAATAAAACAGGCCAGTGCTTTTTATATCCAAAACCTTTAATAGCTCATGAATGTCAAACATCCTTTGCCAGAAATTAATCTCTGCTTTGCAAAGTCCTTTCAGCTCTCCATGCTGGCTCTGAGCTCCTGAACTCACTGCAGGTTTTCTGATTTGTTTTTGGCAGAGAGGAGAGCTGCAGAGCTCACAGCACTCCCGGCTGGCTGCCCCAGTGCTCTGCCATCCCACTCAAAGAAGCTCTGGGGAGCATAGTTTGAGAGGGCAGAAGAGCAAGGGGAAATTTATTTTCCTGGAAACATCTTTGCTGACTTGCAGCTTCCCCATGCTGGTGCTATTATTTGCAGCACATCCATAGACCTGATGAGCACGGGTTGCAATTATGGTGGCTCTTAATTGCGGGCTGCGCATCCCCTTAGGAAAGATGAGGGCAGGGAAGGAATATAATCTTGCTAACCTCACCCTTGGAATGGCATTGTAAGTGAAATCAAAATGCTTCAGCTTTGTAACATGCCTGCAGATCCCCCCACCTGGGCTGTGTGCCCTGGCAAGACCTAACACAACCACTTTAACAGAGCTTTGCTTTAGCAACTGTGCCATGATACTGCGATAGAAAATTTGGAAGAGCAGCTGACTTAGACTACAGAAAAGAAGAGAGGGAATTCAGTGCCAGGAGGAGATCTGTTTGATCCTTCTTTCCTATTCTCCTAGGGAAAAAGCATGAGCTTTTTCTGTAAATTTATGGGCTCTGTCTCTGAGCACATAAGGCTGAGAATAACCAGGGAGAAAAAGGCTGCCCTTTTTCAATGCAGATCTGGGAAATAGAGAGGACTTTTTTCTGATTTCCCTTAGTTCTTGGAGAAAAACTTCAAAGGAGCAAGGGAACACAGAGCTCCTTTGCTACAAGTCATGTTGGGCCATGACCTCTGGTACCCTAATCCAGTACCCAATCTGGTACCTCTGGTACCCTAATCCATCTGAATTCCATCATGACAACTGCAGCTGTGGGACCCAAACTCCTTTGCATGGACATATTTTAGAGACCTGACAGCCTCAAACTTTAGGGACAAAAGAGATATTAAGTACGACTTTGGAAATAGGTAAACACTATTTCTTGGTCCTTTCGATTGCTTTCATGTTGTTTGTGACCTTTTTGGGGCTTACAGCATCCTCGGGTAAAGGGAGGCCCTTGTGCTCAGGGAAGAAAGGCCTAGAAAGGTGAACGGGGAGAAAAGAGGGTGTTCAGTGTACTACAGTATCTCACAGACTAAGGATGACCACATCTGTTATCAGGGAGGCAGGGCTGTCACAGATATGTCCATGAGTCCAGCTCACTCGTGTTGCTGTTCCAGTCACACTAAATTGTCAGTCTGTAAGCAGAATGATACCAATAAAAGCTTGGGATAGTCAACAAAATCAACCTCTGTTAACAGGGAATTATTCTGGCACATCACTTCCTGCTTTTTGGGCAACTTACCTGTTAACTGGGTGCTGTAAAAGCTTGATGTATCCTACTTTAACAGAACCTTTCATGCACAAAGGAACTGCTTCTCTGAACCTGGCCATGCCTATCCAGAATACAAGATAGAAACATACTGCAGGAGGTCCAATGCTGGTCAGCACCAGTATGCCATGACCTTCCTAGAGAGAACATCCTGCAAAGAACAGCTCTTCCAGGGGCAATGGCAGGCCTCCCTGAGCAGCAGGTGATTTCAGCAAGTGATTCTAGCAAGAGTAGCAATTTCACAGCTACAAGTGATTCCAGCTCTTGTGATTCAGCTCTTTGTGAAATCACCCAAGGAGAACTCGGGGACAGAGAGACAGGAGCCTCATTTGGCAATTCCACAGAGGCAGCTTTAATTGTCCAGCAGCCCCTGTGAAGGTGAGGCCAGAAACAAACACCCCCCGGGGCAGGAACAGGGGCTTTTTATGGGAAGGGCAGGGGGTGGGGTAGAAACCAATTACCCAGCTGGGTACAGGCTATTACCATAAAGAAGTAAGGCATGGGGGACCCAAGGAAGATTGCTTATCTCTGGGGAGATTCTTTTGGCCCTCAGGCCTCTTTCCATTGGAGTGCAGAGGGCTCCTGTGCCGAGGGCTCACAGCCCTCCACAGAAACATCATTTTTTTGGTTTGCTCCAGGGGCAAAGAAAACCAGAACAACCAGAAGAGAAGCCCTAGGCAGCAGACTCATGCTGCCCTGTGTCCTCACTCTTGCAGAAAGCTGGTGAGTCAAACCAAGCATGTAACCAAGGAGCTCTCACAGAGAACTTTATTGCCAAGGTGAAACTGACCGATTTTTCTCTTCTCTGTGTCTCTGAAACTTACTGGCACTTAACCAAATTTCAGGCTCCTTATCTTTGTCAAAGCTGATGAAACAGGCAGATTTGAGAAGTATTGGGTGGCAATAACTCACTGACAGACAGAAATGCAGTTCTACAAACTTTGCCATACTGGAAATAAGACTTAAAAAATCCTGTCTCCTAACTTACTTGTTATTACCAAGGTCACTACAAAACAAGATAAAAAATAAAGATAAAGCAAAAAAGTCTGAAGAAGCTATGTTAGGTGTTTCCCTCTGTATTTCAAGTGACCAAAATCTGTCCCGTTTACAAGAAAATGTATTTGTTAGGATGTTTAGGCTGCAACCCTGAGAGCAGACAAAGCATGATTCTGTCTGGTGATGAAAACTATGAGTAACATTGCAAAATGCATCAATTCTCCATCCAGATTGTCAAAATTTAGCTGCCCTAAACAGTAGCAGCCAAATGTGTATTTTGATAATGGTAATTCCTTCATACAAGAACGATATCAAAGCTCCTCATAGATCTTTTGTGCTCACGATAAATTATCTTCCCATTTACAGATATTTGAGCATTTACTTATGGAGCTAATTGTGAGCGAGAACAGTCATGAATGATATACTTCAACATACTTTCAATGTATCTAAACAATGTCTTTGGTGAAAGGAGTAAGACTGCTGGAAAGCACCTGTTTCCTCATCAAATTAAACATGATTATATTTCTGTTTCACAAGGACTCCATTTAGTTGTTCAGTCCATCAAAATACATGAACAACTAGTGTAAATACCTTCCAAAGTGAACGACCCAAAAAGCAAGCAATTTGGCATCCTGCTAAAACCTCCAGTATTATTCAAATTCCTACGTTTAGCTTCTCCCCAGCCCCTGTTGAAAACTTCATGGTACATGTAGGCTTTTCAGAATGAAAATAATTGTCAGAGTCAAGGAAACATGGAAATTTGTCCCATGCCTTCTCCATTTTGAAACTGCAGTATGTGAAAAGGTGAATTGTCATGAAGATCATTACTTAATAAATTGACCTCCTTCTTCATTTTTACTAAATGGTATCTGTAAAGTTTAGCCATTTTTTCCCTACAGACCACTTGATGTGATAGCACTAATGAAAATGAAAATTTAGTATTAGCTATGTGGCTGTTTTGAAGACCTGGTTCCAACCCAAGGAATCCTCTATTCCACCCAGTGTAGCTGTTTGAAATGCTCATGTCCTGGAACACTCTGACAACTGCTTCAGCAAACAAAGCAGATCAGTCCCTTCTTCTGCAGGAAAAAGGCAAGAATAGTGCTGGAAAACAATACTGGAAGGAAAGGAGAGAGAAGTCCTCACTGATTGATTATGCTTGTGCTCAGCCCTGAATCATTTCCAGTTCCCCAGCTCTCCCTAGGCCAACAGGCTTAATGTTATGCCAGCCCCAAAGACTGCAAATCTAAATGATGTTAAAGCCGCCATCCAGATTTTAAGGCCCAGATCTCTCTGCCTGCCTTTTAAAAGCTTGGGATGGAGGGAATGCTTTGCTGTCTATCAGGCTAAAATTCAGAGGAGACAGGCAGTGCTGTGTTCAGCCCAGGAGCCACAGTTCTATGTGATGGCCTGTGATCCAGCTGTGTGCTTGTAAATGAAAACATCAAAGAACCCCTTTCACCAGGCTAAAACTGAAGAAAATAATTTTACAGAATATATATATATACACAAGTAGACAGGAATGTAGGCCAATAGTATTAATAATTACTGACTAAGGTCTTTGACCCAGTATCATGGGGGAAGAGGTAGAAGCTCAGTATAGTCCATTAATCCACCCAGGCAGAATACTCATGGCTGCAATATTGAATTAGCTTTCTCTGTGACCTAGATTAAACTGGGGAAGAAACATTTCAGGCCAGAAGAATTACCGTTAGGATTTAGCACTGCCAGATCATCCAAGAACTACTTAATTTTCAATTAAATAAGAAAATTCTGCACTTATTTAGTATGCTTCACCTTTTTGGTTCCAAAATATTTTGCAAAGTCAGCAACTGCTGGGATAACTTTGGCTCAGGGAACACTTCACTTGTTGCAGTGGCAAAGTCCACTTTACACCCCCACGTTGCTTTGAAAGTGATCTCTCCCTAAACCTCTGTGATATAAAGTTCTCCCTTTACCGAGATTCCACTGGTCACTGACTCTCTCCCCCCTCTTATCCCTTCTCCCATTGGCTCCTGTTGTGTCACTCACCCTTGCCTCTGCCCCCTAGCCCTCAGACATTGACTTCTGAGGCCGTCTCTGGGTCCCTTTGGGTTAAAACCACGTGTGCCTTTCGTTCTTGGTTCTTTGTCCCTGCTTCCTTCGAGTGTGTTGGTTTTATTAAATGCCTTGGAATCGCATGCAGAGAGCCCCTCTCGCCTCCCTGTCTCCGGTTCGTGCACAGACTGTGGGTGTGAGCGGCTGTTCGCGACCACCTGCGAAGGTGAGACTGTGCACGCGTGGGTGCTGGCAGAGCGCCACCTGAGCCGTCCATGAGGGACCCTGTGGAATAAACACGGCGTCGATCCACTCACACCGTCTTTTCATATTCGCTCATGACTGAAATCGGGTGGTGTGTTGTATAGAGATACAAAGGCAAGATACCATAAACTATGCTTTCTCTCTTCCTACCCAGAAGCACAGAGGGGTGCTACATAGGTGGGATGGAGCCACTCAAGCTAGATGCCAGCCACAACACATTCTCATGGTGAGCACACACAATTTTTAATGCTTTTTTTCATCAAGCATTTAGGTAGGACGTACAGCAAGGGACTACCAGGTCAGCTTCACCCCATCTAGCACTCGAAGCCTGGTCCTCCATCTCTGAGGAAAGCCGTCTCTGGAGGATCCAGAAGTTGAATAGCTGTCCCCAGGGTTGTCATGCAATGATTTGCCCTGAAAAATGGTTTCCGTCGATGTCCTTTCAGGTACTGATTAACTTGTGACCCAAACTATAAACTAGAAATCTATTGCAGAACTGCTTTCACTCTGTCTATTCTGGTTACAGGTACTGCTTTTATCAAGACAATTGTCTAATCTTTTCCTAGCTCCTGTTCAGTCATTTAAAATAATCAAGCCCTGTACCTTGGGATATCTGGTCTATCCCTCTGCAGAAAGTTTTGTTGCAGAGACAAGTAAAATTTGGATTTCTACATATTGGCTCAATATATGCTGTCCATATTGCTTTATCATGAGGGGAACAAGAAGTCCAATCTATAGAAATTTTGATAAAGCATTTCTGTTCATAGGATCAAAGATTTCAGTCTTTAGGCTGTATACTTCATATCTATTCCTAAATGTTTGAGTGTCCCTCAAGTCTGATTGCTTTGGCATCCATATTACCTGTAGACTTAGAACATTGCAGAATGTGCTGGACTTCCTACAGTTGTGGAGTAATTCACTGTTTATTTAATGTCAACCATCTGCTCAGACCTCATTTTTCTCTCACATGCAGCCTGGTTGAAATCAGAATTGACAGAATCAATATCTGTGGTAAAAAACAGAGACATCAAAAAAAGAGTTAAAAATGCAGGGATTTTGAAGGCAGCACAGAGTTGGTCTGTTTTCCTGCCAGCTACCTGAGTTTCCACAGCATTTGAGTTCTACTCCTCAAAAATGTATCTACCAAAACATCCAAGCATATTTTGTTCCTGACTTTTTTGTCTGTGTAAGGAAAAGTGGCTTTAGAATAATAGCTCTATATATCTTTCTGAGGTATATACCTGACTTAAGCAGAAAACAAATGTCTGTGTATTGACTGGAAGGAGATTAAATTGCATCTGCTCTAGAAATAATGCTAAACACATAACTCATAATGGGAGGCTGCCTGAAGCCCCTCTGTCTTCCATCACTCTCACGACAGACTCCCACTTTCCTTCGAGCTGGGTGGCTTTGACTAAGGAGGGTTATTCTTGGTGCGCTCCTTCAAGCTCCTTGTGCTACCCATGGTGAACCTTCTCCAAGGTACAGGCAGAGCTAAATCCATCAGGACATTACCATACAGCTGGTGGGTTCACAAGCCAGGATACAAGCATGTGCCAAGAGAAGCATTTTAAGAAATGAATATGTCTCTCCTATAATTTTCTGAAGTCAGAATGTAGCTTGTAGGGCTGTGCACTGGAACTGCCTCTTGCACTGGTATCTAACCACGGTGTCTCTTCAGCTGTTCCCTGTATCACTGGCTATGGGGATTTTTCTTTACAGGGAATAGGTTCAGCCAACCTTTATAAACAGGAATGCTTTGGTTGGGTTAATTCATTGCCATATGAAAAATACAGACATTTCAGAGCTGAGTCAAGAGTTCTGTCACCTGTCTATGACAGGGAGAAGGTTGCATCACATCTCTGTTACCCAGCACCATGAAGATATGCCACCAAGTTAGATGGGAAGAGGAACTGTGTTGAGTGGAGGCCTCTTCTCATGAACAACATATTTCTGTCTGTGCCACTTCACACAGATATTAAAGATTCCTAATCAACTTGAAAGCTCCAGTGCACGTTTAAATGGGTTTAAACTCATTTCATCAGTTAGAGCTATGGTCAGTGCTGCACACCTGACTGCTATGGGCCTACATGTGGTGCTGGCAATGGTTGTGTGCACAAGATTTGTCCCAGCAATGTTACAGAAAGAGCAAAGGTGGCACAAATCATTTCAGAGAGTATAGTTTTCGTTATTTTTGAGGACAAGTCACATCTTACCAAGAAATGGGCAATAAAGTGTATGCTTCAGTTACTGCCTTGAAGCTTGAAGCTGCCTTTATGCCTGCACATAAAATAGGCAAGTGCTGAATATGGGGGGAGGGTACTTGTTTGGTCAAGTAGCAAAAGAAAAATGTTCCCAGCTGAAAAAAAAAAAGCAGAAAATAAAATAGCAGGCATCAGCTTCCAGGTTTTTCAAGCTGTCTGTTTCTGTTGTTGAATCAAGAAAGAGAAGGGACCTTTTATTGTTTTTAAACTCATTCCTTGATCTTTCTGCTGTGTAACAGGAAAGGCAGGAGAGTAGCACGATTAGATAGACCAAGTCAGAAAAATGCATCAAACTAGAATACAAAAAGCCCTTGGCTAGCTAGAAATCTCAAGGGCTTTTATGGGTAGAAGAGCCACAGTTTTCATATAGCAAATTCCAAATGAAACTATATCCTTGTCTGAGTGGGTGAAAAGCCCATCATGTATATGAGAACAGTATCTAATCATGCTATACTAAACCCATTAATAAAAATCATTAGTAGCTATTTCCAATTTAGATGGAAATTGCATGTTTGATGGGTTATCACTAGTTTAATTTGTGATGAATCCAGCAGCTACTGGGCTGTAATGACCTGAACCTGGATAAACTCCTGAAGGATGCCATGGGATTATTAAAGACACTTTAAAACTCTTTTCTGACAGAGTTTCGTGCTCCTTCTGAGTTTACCAACAAATACTGACAAAAACATCATTCTGTGACCTTATTAGTATTTTTAGTTGTTGAAGTTCAGTGCCACTAGGATGGGATATTTATAGCAACATCAGAAATACTAAAGTTGTGCTTACAGTGAAACTAGAAATGCAAACTTTCCTATTCACAACACCTTTGCTCTTTACAACATAGTTAGTGTCATATCCCATTCAGAAATTTAAAATGTCTCCTGGTTTCATTCTTTTCTATGTAAGAATTTATATCACCTTCCCTACCCCTCTGCTGACATTGTTTTATAACAATTCATATTCCTTTACAACTCCTGTTGATCCATGAAGAAATACTGAACAAGACTTGGTTTAGGTTCAATAAATAATTCTCTTGTAATTTTTGCTACTTCTTATCATTTTATTATAAAACTCTTAATACCTGGTGTTTTACTTAAAACTAGACCTTCTGAAATCACATGATGATGTGAACACTTCTGCTTTAAAAAAAAAAGTGTCTCCCCAACAAATTTAAGTAAATAAAACAATGAAAAAAAATAATATGATGGACTTTGGAGCTTGGTTTACAATTGAAATTTTAAGAAGGGGATCCTTTCCCATGCTAGGTAAATAACCATTTGTATTAACAAAAATAAAACAAAAATCCTATTTTCCTTAGGGGCATTTGGAAAAGAAACTACTTTTGTTATCTTTGTAAACCACAACAATTTTTACTTTGACCTTAATTTTTGACTGCCCATCCTGTTCGTAATAGCTCAACCCCTGCTAACACTCACCATAGGGAGGTCTATAATAGAAACTTACTGGCATCCTCAAGGCTATTTTCAGCTCCAGGTGAAGTAGGATGTCTCAATATTCATTACAATAACACCCTGCTAGGTTTGAGTCTTAGTAGTTTATAAAACACTTATATCTTGAGGTGAAAGGTGATATACACTTCCTAAATATTATTATTGAGATGATCATCTTTTACGTCATCATTTCCTATTTTAGAAAGAAACAGCATGAAAAGGCTGTTTAGTGCGCATGTTAAGCTCACACATGACAAATACTGGTTGATTCACTCCCCAAAACATTTTGTGATAGCACCAGGTACACACCTTTCTGTAACAGCTACATTGAAATACTGACTGTCCACCTACTGGTCTGAAGAACCAGTTTATAAAATTAACTGTAGAGGCAAAGCAGTAAAAAAAATCAATAAATTCCTCGATACTTCTTATATGAAATGATCAATGAATGAGCCAAAGGAAATCAGTCTTCCAAGAAAATATTTAATGGGGTCAAAATAAGAACTGCAACTACAGCGGTAAGTAAAGTCTAAGTCAGTTTTGATTCATGTCCCTGTACCCTAAATACACTCAGGTTGTAAATAGAACAAGGGAGGGAAGAAAGGTCCAGGGTACTTTCTGTATCTCTGAACTCATGCCCATACCTTGGCACAAACAAAAGGTCACATTACCCAATCTCCTTACATGTGCTACTGCTTGTGTCCTACAGCTGCTAAGAGCCTGAATGTGTGCTAATAATAACCACACAATCCAACCTCTCTCAGTGAGACATGGAGGAAAAGTGCTAAGTACCATACTACAAGGCCCAGCAAACTCAGAAGAAAAATGAGCTTAGCCAGTCAATCTCAGGCATGGTCACCCCATTTGGTATCAAGAGCAGTGGGCAGCATCAAATCAAAGAGCTTGTCTGCCGTAAACGGGTGAAATGCTGCCAACAGAGTTTTCAACATCCTTTTTTTCTGATGCCATGTTTTCCACTTGATTCCCTTTTGCATGGGCAGCCCACCCTCCTGGGATGTGATTGCAGTGGGAATTCCCAGGGTGAGAGGTCTCCTGGAATACTGAAGAAAATGTATCATTCCTGAGGTCTTCATGGTGGGGAAGCCATGCTGATATAGCAGTGTGCCCAGCTCACCCCACTGGCCTTCAGGCAAAGAAATGATGTAGTTCTGCTCCAGAACCCAGCCACAGTGGTTTGCTGCTTCAGGGCATTTTGCTTGGTGTTGGACACCTTCCCAGTGAGTGCAGCCATCAACAGACAGGCAGAGCCACGTGGTGTGCCTGGCTGCAGTGCATCATTATTTTGAGCAGAGATAACAGCCCAGGTCCATGAAATGGATTTCTCTTTCCATTGCAGAATAAAAAATGAAATATCTCCTGGCACTGCTTCCTCCTCCATCTTGGGCTCTCAGTGCACATTACCATGGCACTGCAGCACTGGCAGGTGAGGACAAGCACAGTGTGTGAAGCTAAAGCCTAAGAAAACTTGTTATTCCATCTCTGATAACAGCCAGCGGGCTATTAAGACAAAGAAGGCTAGACAACCAGAATGTAACACTGTCCTGGAGACCTCCAAGGAATTGCTGCTCAGGGACTTCAGGAGCTGAGAGTAAGGCTTGTTATTCCCATTTCTCCCATCTTCAAGGAAACACTTGTCCAGTCCCAGAGTGTCACTCTGCAGTGAGAGTCCCACCAGTCAGCCATGTGTTGCAGACAGTAATCTCATGTTTCTTTTGAACCCTCTATGCAGTGCTCCTCGTTTGTGCTGTGAAGCCAACTCACCTTTTCTTTCTTATTTACTTCTTCTGTTCGACCCATGATTTTAGACTTCTGTCACAAGCCCAGCAGAGGCACAGATAATCAAGGAAGTGACATTGACACCAGTGATGTCCATGTGCTAGTGACCACAGGGACAACAAAATATTTTTGAAAGCTTTGGGCAAGGATATCTTCCTCCAAGCTGACATACTCATCCTGGCAGTGTTGCAGTGCTGAATGCTTCCTAAAATCTTCCATACTGTCACTTCCTTGGAAAATGAAGAAATATATCAAATATAACAACTGCCCTACAGCAGGAAAAGAGTATGTTATTAAAGGAGCAGATGCTGGGTGCTCACAGTGTGAGCCTCTGGCAATTTAAATGACCAACAGAAAGGTTGTATGAACAGGATGGAAACTGCCCAGAAAACATTTCTGTTATCAATGGACACCGTGTTTTACACGCTGTTTGAGCAGCCAAGAGAGATGTGCCATTGCTGGGGACCTGGGGATGAGCCATCTGCTGATTCCCAGCAGCCATCTGAGGGGCAGGCACAAGTTAACCAGCAGAGGTGCTGGCAGTACCAGAACAGTCTGCACCACACAGTCTGACACAGCTGCTCTACTATGCCAGGATGGGCTGTGTGACCTGAGAGAAACACAGTGCAGGTATGAATTTTTGGATGTGCAATGGAGAGTATGATGGATATGCCTTGTGGGGATACAGCCTGGCAGACAGCTGTGTAATAGAACCTGTGGCTGTCCACCACCACCACCATGTTGTAATTACTGTCCCTCAACAACCCGCTCTCTCCAAGATCTCCGGAGATTTGTGTAGGAAAAGTCCCTTGAGCCATGACAGGAACAGGGCAGCTCTGTGTATGCACATCCAGGCTGTGAGCAAACATCAGCTGGGTGAAAAGTTCAGGAGACTTTTTCCACAGGAGCTGAAAATTGTCAAAGCAGAGATAAGCCACAACCTTTACAAATGACAAAAATCTGTAATCCTGGCCCAGTTATGCCCCTTCAGCAAACCAAGCAAGTGCTGGTTTGGCTGTTTTCAGAATCAAATTGTAACACCGAAATAGTGTATTACAAACACTCATGTCCAAGAACTTTGCAACACTGTTTTCTACAAACTCTTGTTGTCTGGATGCCCACTTATCGGTTGTTCACAAATCCTTCTCTGATTGCAGCTTATTTCTTTGTTAGCAGGAAGATACTGTTACCATAGCTACGCTAAATGCTTCAGTACTGCACATAGCTTGCCATCAGGGAAAGTTGATTTATTCATTTGAAATGGGGTTTGTTGGATTGCATTCTCACAAAAGCCTGTTTTTTTAATGTTACAAAGCTGACTACAAAGTACTGATGGGGGAAGACATTTTAGGTGCTCTCTTCTGGTTTTACATCATCAGTTCTCCATTGTGCCGTTCAGGTCATGCTCTTAAAATTAGTGAGTTATTTCAACAGCAGAATTCCTTTTTTCACTGCCAATGCACTGGCATCTGCCATCTCAGTGAGGAAAGAAAGTGAATTGTTGGAGGCTCTGAAAAACAAAATCAGTGGATTCAGTGACCCCTGACCTTGCCTCTGAAGGTAATTCGTCAGTGAGGTCTTGGCTCTCTGATGGTTTGCATCACCTCCTTCCAGCCAATTCTGATGGCTTTACCTGGTCTTCCTGAAAAGTGATTGTGTCACTGAAACACTGTTCTTCTCCCGAGTGCATGCAAAGGTGAGTGCACGCAAAGAGCAGGAGGCACTTTGAGGGACTGGGACATTTCCAGGCACTGCAGCTTCTGAGCAGGAGGGTTCAAATGTGAGCATGTGAGGCACATGGATTGTGGCTGAAGGAAGGCAAGTGTGGGTACTTAAGCAACCCACCACACCTGGGGTTAGCAGGAGGCACATTTTACCCAGCGAATGGGTTTAACATCCCTTGGCAGCACTTCAGTGTGCTGAAAACTCTTTTCCACAAGATGGCCCAAGCCCTGGCTGTTCTCTCAATTGTACTGTAAGGAGAACAGACCAGGCCAGGGCAATGAGGCTGTTAGTAGCTGAGACCATTCAGAAGATGAATCCCCACTGTTGCTCTAAGCTCATCCTCAGACACTCCAATCACACCAGACCCATGTATCATTCTGGAGTGGGACCCATGACAAGCATGGGCAGCCAGTGACCGGCAGCGCTGCCTCACTCACACACAACACGAGTGAGGGCTCCAACAGCTTTTGGCTGCTTCAGTCATGTAAGAGGAAAGGAAACTCAGTTTTCATTCTCACAACTCTTCTTGGAGAAAATTCCTTGTAGACCAGACTGGCACCCGGGCCAGAGAGACATGGTCACCCGGGAAGATCTGTTTAGGTTGGTCCCTCCAGCTCTGTAGGACAGATCTGTAACAGCATGAAGGTTATGAAAATTTGTCAGCATCAGCCTGAAGTCACACAAAAAATCTGACATTACTGCAGTACCTTTCCACAAGGGGACTAGAAGATCAGGGGTTGGACTAGATGAACTCCAGAGGTCCCTTCCAACCCTAACTATTCTGCGATTAATATAACCAGAACCTGGGTCTACCTTGTATTTACAGTTCCACATGATGCTCCAGCCAGTTCCTTTTATTGTAAAATTTAAAACTAATTACTGTGGTTAAATCCACACTTCAATATGGGTAGAACCAGTGGTCAAATCAATCGTATTTATGTTTACAAGGTTTTATCACCTGAAGGCCCTTGGCTAAGGCAATTAGCCCATAGGAGCATGTGACAGCATTTGAGGTTCTCTGAACAACCAGTGAGCTGAATTGTCTGGCTAACAATTAATTAGTTGGGGATCCCTTTGGAGGTAATTACCTTCTACTGCCTATTAAGACAACACCTGACAAGATTATTTACCACCTCATTACACTGCTTTGTCTAATTCAGCTGCTCTGTTTTCCACATTAAGCACTATTAGAAAACATCTACTTTGTGTCATCAGCAGGCTAAACGATATCCAGGGGCTTCCAGCAACAGTGTGGAAGGATGATAAAATATTGAACAACTCCAAACCACACACCACTATCAAGGTACATAAGGCCACATTTTGGCCAAGCGCCACAGCCACTGCCGGGCATCTGAGGATATTAATAACAGATTTAACTGTCCCTAGAAGGGATTAGCCTGGAAGGGAAATGAACCCCCAAGCCATGCTTTCATGAACAACAAATATACAGTTGCCTTCTCATCTTAGGGATAAAAAAGTCATTTTTAGATGAAGACAATAATTCCAGATCTCGGAGGCTTGAAACTGCATGTCAAAAAAAAGTTTGATGACAGTGGAAAGTATTTTGATGTCATATTCCGTTTACCAAAAATATTAGCCTAAATAATTAAAAGCCATATTGAGCCATGAATAGCATAATTTTGGGTTAAAAATATCACTAGGTATTTTAAAATTGAAACACCTGACAAGGCCAATGTTCTTCAGGGAAGAACTTCAGTTTTTATGAGTATTAATTTTTTTAGCTGTTTATTTATTCAAATTCTAAATATATACATCTTCTGAAAATCAATAATGACCTTCACTAAAGAATTGCTCTTAGATTCTTCAGACATAGGAACAAAGCACCTACATAAGCTATCTGGGGAATGTTTCAGAACAAAATCTGTTTTACCCTATTTGCAATATGTGTTTGGAGATATTTAATGTGCACAAACAGCACAGACATTTATCTTCATAATGTGGTTGTACATTTTGATCAATCACATTTTATTCAATGCTTATAAAAAGTGAAATATAGAGCATTCTTTAAAAGTCCCAGCAGCCAATATTTCTATTTCTATCCAGTTTACATTAACTTTATAAAGACTAATTAGTTTCCACTCAAGGATTAAGGGAAGTAAGCTCATTAGTTTGTAGGTGTATACACACCACATAGCAGCATGCTGATCCTCCATTTGGATCAGAAGCTTTGAGCAAGCCACTGCCTTAAAAAAAGGCCAATATGACAACTGATGTTTTTGTAGTCAGAAGGGCTAAGTTTCGTTGTGGCTCATGAGGCATTCAGAAAGCATACATATTTCTCTCCAGCTCTCCCTTGAGTTCCACATGCATTCTGGGACTGCAAGGCAAGTACGCAATGCTGCCAATGTTATATTGTTATTTCATGGCTAGAACAGAGAAGTTGTTTGGCATCTTAAGATGCGTAACTGTACTGAGGCAGAGCTTCATTTGCATTTAAGCAACTTTTTTTTTTTACATACTTTGGCTATTTATTGCAAATCTACAGTAGCTGAAATATGAACGTTATTCTGTTTCCACTGAACTCCCTGCCAAACTCCTGCAGGCAGTGCTGGGAATGTAGTTCGGAGAGTTTGGTTCTGAGTGCCAGTTTTACATTTGATGCAGGAAAATGCTTCTGATCAGAAGGTTTTGACAAAAACACCCAACCAAAAGCAAACCAACAAAATTTTTCACATGGCCAGCTAAATGGATGGACTCCACTTGTAAGTGAATACTGGCCTCAGAGGTTAGCAAACAAAACTGGGGCTGTGTTTGGGCTCTGAAACTTGGGTGTGAGGTAAACTAGCACAGCTCAGTTTTTTCTTGTCTCAGAGACTGGCAAATCATCACTCACCTTCTCAGATGTGCTGTGAAGTTGAATTACTCAAGATAATTTTTCTAGTCCTAAGAAGCCCTAAGGTGTTGTTAATGATTATTCCCACAGTACTGCCAATCACCATAAACCTCTTCTGGGTCACAATCTAAGCAAGACCAAGACAGGTATTTCTGAACTTAGAACTTATTAGAGTAACTTATCATACATCCTTCATCACATTAGTTAGATCCAGATTGCAGGAGATAGTTCACCTTGTCAGGATATAAATGACTAAAGTCAATGTTGAAAATGGGACCGTGAAGTTACTCATCGCAAGCCTGAATGAAGAGAAACCATCTCAGTTCTGTGCTTTGCCAAGCAGGACAACTGCAATCTATCCACTGGGGGAAAAAAAGAGCGAAAAAAAGAAAAAAGAAAAGAAATAATGCATCCAAAGAACTTTGCGAGTTTAAAGCAGATATAAAATGTATCATCTGTTAGGGTTAAATAGAAAAGGCATTTCTTTGGCTGAGGGCTACTGGAGACAATGTCTGAGAGAGAATTCAGGGCACAGACAGACATACAGAGAAAAGCACAGGGGTTTCTTTTCCTATTGGTGAATTTATGAAGGATACTTATTCTGCATCAGACAGGACAGTTATAGCAGCTGGAAACTTTCATAATGGCCCCAGGTCCACAAACTGTGGCTTTTGTCACCTTCAGGTGCCACATTTGAATGGTGACTGTGAATCTGCAACAGCCTGAGGAGCCTCAACCTCAAATGCAAAAGCATCAGTAGTTAGACCAGGACAGACTGAGATGGCATTCCCAAGTCACCCTCTACAAAATCAGTTTTACTTCTCTTTGAAAACTTCTACAGGACATGGTCATTGCCCAGTCAATACCCAAGTTACCCTGCTTAATAAAGAAAATAATGTTCTTTATTCCAAAATCAGAGACAGCTTTTCATCTTCCTTGGATAAGGAAATTCCATATGTACTACAAAACTTATTCTGACTTCATTAAGGAGAAGATCATAAGGTGCTGTGTTTTCTTAGGGAAATGTTAGATTGTTTATTGAAGTAAGAGAATATTTTGTGTGTTAGAGCCTCTCTGACAGAGCTTGCACTGTGCATACCATAATTTATAGGCTTCTTGGAAAGGGATGGTAAGCATTATTCCAGAAATGTGAAATGAGACAAATCAATGGAAATGAGCAAACTAATAGCCCGCATAGGTGTCAGTAAATTGCTTGATTTCCTTGGCTTTTAATGAGATTATCTAATGAACAGCATTTCTCTTTAACTGCCTACTAAACAACCAATGATTATGAACTGATTTTTTTTACTTAACTGGTTATTTCAAATAAAATGATCCATTTCCTTGCTTTAAAAACACAGTGCTGTTTTGCCCTGGTGTCTGCACGTCAGTGATGGGACCAGCTTTGGGCCATGGTGGCTCACGTTTACCAGCCAGCCCATTGTTTGAATGGGTCTCTTAAGAATATGAATTCAACAGCAGCAGTGATAAAACCTCAATGCAATTTCAAGGAAAATACTGCCCATTATTGCTCACAGCATCTTTGCTGTCTGGTTTAACTCAGTTCAATTCACAAGTATAAATAATAATTTTGATCAGCCTCTTGCTGCCCTTTCAATCAGTTACACATCGGGGCCACACAGACATAGCTACATTATCTTACGTCCAACATAGCAAAGGCACAGCAGAGAGATCTTGTCCTGTACATGGGATGAATCTTTGCTGCACTGGTGCTGGGGAAGCCCATAAGCTCTGAGCACACTCAGATGTAAGGCACTGCTTATTCCCTGTGAGATGCAGCACAAGTCCTCAAGGTCCTTGAAGATCTCCCAGCTGGAAGTGGCCCAACACAGAGCATGGCAAGGGAGAGACTGGATCGTGCTGCACTTGTGCAAACACTCCCTGCGAAGGCAGGCACCATTGTTTGGGTGGGGAGGGCTGGGGGGAGCTGGGACCAGCCCCACTGGCTCTGCAGAAACACAGTTCCTTCATCCCCTCCCAGTAATGGACGTGCGCTGGGGCAAGTCCTGCTGTTCTCTGGTTCTTTGCTCTGCGGCAAATTTTAAAAAAAAATCTCATTTGCAGCAAAACCTTTGGCCTTCTAAAGTGACTGCTGATGCTCCATGAAAGGCAGAGCTTGGTAGCTGAATCTGTCACCACTCCTAAGGGGAGCTTTTGGCCCCTTGAGAACTAATCTGATGACCTGAGATCTGTAATTGCTGCTCCCTTAAGCTCCAGCAGATAACCCTGTGCATAAATCACCACAGCAATCCAAACACCAGAAAAGCGCTGCTTGTTTTTTTTCCCGCCCTCTAACAGCTCTCCTCGCTTCTCAGCATGATATTCAGAGAGGAGGAACAGGAAGGTCAGGGCAGGCTAGCAGAAATTGTTTTTGTAGGCATTTTGGCAAAAAAGGTTCTCATTACTAAGCTATACAACAAAAAGACAGTTGCATTTGTATATTTAAAGTGTTAAATATAACATCTGGTGTCTCACCGAGAGCTGTAAGGACTGCTGTGGTTCCCCTACTATTGTTTGAAAGAATGCATTCCTTCACAAAAAGCCAGCAAGTTTATCTGACTGATGGAGAGAGTCCAGGCTGTCTCTCCTATAAGGCAGAGGCAGGAATCACTCCATTGCTGCAGTGGGGTTTGTGCCACAAGGGCAGCAGCTGCAAAGAAAGCAAAAACAGTGATAGTAGGTCTGGCTAATCACTGCACTGATTTACTTTTCTTATTAGGAAAATCCCTGCTCAGTCACACCAAAAAGCATCAGAAAGCCCTTTCCTCAGGCCCTTGTGGTGCTCACCTCCTGCTCCAGCCTCTGGGAAGCAAGGGCATTGGCGTCTGTTACCATCACACTCTCCTTTACTCAGTTTGATGCCTTAGGTTTTAACTTTTATATTTTTTAAATCCTGTGCTGCCTAGTGTGTAACTCTGAAGTTTCTTGTAGCCTGTTAACTTCTGCTCTCTAATGCTAGGTAGACATAACAAAGCCTCTCCAGGCCTGCTCTCCAAGGACACTCAGACTGTCCTAGGCCCAAAATGTAAACCAAAGCCTCTGAAGGGGGGGCAGGCTTGGGGAAACTACATCATTGACTGAAGCCTTAATTGGAGAATTAACCCTGATATGCAAATGACCCGAACTTATAAAAGTGTGAAGAACTCGTGACGTGTTGTCTATCTTGGGGTCCATTTTTGCAGTAGCCTCTGGCTCCCCAGGGTGTACATTTGAAGGCCCTTCAAATAAATACCTACCTTTATTCCCTTATTCTTGTCTAGTCTCTGTTTTAGGTGGCCTCTTCAGGCATCAAGTTCACTGAGTTCAAGGAATCCAAACACATATCAACTCACAGCTCCAAAATCCCTCCCAGGCACGTAAGTGTCAAATGCTCTGAAGTTTCAATCTGCTGTGGATTGTATTTGACTCAAGCTGCCACTGGCTGATAAGGACCTCAACAGTTGAGTTACCGCAGAACATTCAATTCTGTTTTAAGAGATCTTTTCCAGAATAATTCTGTCATTTCTGAGTGGCCAATAACACTAGAAGATTCCAGTGTTTGAAAGCTTGTTTTAGACAGGTTGCCAGTTCCTGAAGTGTAAACCACCTGGATTAATTTTTAACCACTTTCATTCCAAGAATGTGGAGGTAAGTGGTTCCTAAATCACTAAATCAAGTTCAATTCATAAACAAGTGGTAACAAGTGTTCCTAGCTACTTTCATGAGGATGAAAGAGAGATTCAAAACTGCCTCTTTTTCTTTTTTTTTTCCCCTAAGGTCTTGTGTGTTGCATGGGAAGCACATATTTACCCTATTTACAAAGACAGTTTGTTCACTGTCCCAGTCTTCATGTAGTCTCTCTTGTTAGCCTAAACAGACACATTCAATTTAATTCAATGCATGGAGAAAGCTCAGGGAATAGAATCAAAACAGTAACAGGAATACAAACAGCCTTTCCACATTAGGATAGCGCCTCTTGATCTGCAAGACAGTTTATGTAGCCAAGGCAAGTGCGAAGCAGATCTGTATTGACAAACCAGCTGGCCAGGACTGTCCTTGGAAAGCCACCCTGAGTGACCACCCGGAGGGCAAAGTTGGGGGTTTTCGGACATTTGAGTATGGGCAGCCATGAAATCACAAATGAAACACATGATCTAATTATAGATGAAGGTAGAGTCATGTCACCCATAAATTCCTTTCTAGTCAATGTGGGTGTCTATATTAGGGATCCTGTGTAGAAATTACTGTTTCTCTTGGTTGAATATAAGGGAAGCTAGCTCCTTCTCCCATGTCAGGGAATTCTGATGATTCATGATCAGTCAGATCCCGCTCAACACATCTGCAGGCACTCCTCAACTCTATTGGACACAAAATCTATAGTCTGTAACTTGCAATCTGATGCTGCAAGAAATCACCTCTTTTTCCACTTTTGTTACAGCTCATTAATTTGCTCTGCAGCTCCAGATACATGGCACCCTTGGCCTGGGCTATTTACATCTCCCTGTCTGGGTTAAAAAATAAAAGGTACAGTCAAGACACTATTTCTTCCAACCAAGTCAGGGAAACTTTCTCTCATGTGAGGCAGTGTTTGACAATGTGTGCACTAAAGTCTTCAGCTCTGTCCTGAATATTTTGATTTAATGCAATTCCCAGCTGTGCTCAGCGGGATTGCAATTCAGAAAACCAAAAGAGTAAAGCATAATTCTCTTCTTCCATCCCAGGCTGATAGCCCAGACTGCACCTTTGCTCCATGAGACTGTATTTATATGGTTTTTGTCTGCAAGAGAAATACAGGTCAGAAAATGCAGGGGCTGTTATGAATATGATGATGTTATTACTGGAATCTCTATGATAAGACAAAACAACAAGTGTGCTAGGTACCAGACAGATATGAAATGAAAAAATTAATCTGAACCCCAAGAACTTAGAGAGACTGTTGTCACATCCTGTAAAAAATCATGCTCCAATAATTACCTTTCACTGTACAGCACATGGAGCCTGGGTAAACCAAGTGGAATTTTGCCCTCTGCTAAGTTATATCAAGTTGTGCTAATTAGGAAGCTGCAGCTCTGTTTCTGATTCTTCTACTAAATCGCTCAGTCACCTGTGAGTTACCAAGCCATGCTTATCCTCTGTGTGTAAGTACTCTGGAACTCACACTGAGTTTCTCCAGGCAGTTCTCAGATAAAGCTGGTTTTCTCCTAGCTGAAAGCCGTATCAGAAAGAACTTGGCCTAATGAGGATACTGCCAAAATAACAAGTAGGGGATTAATTTCAATGTTTAACAGCAGACAGGGTGACTGACTTAGTGACTGTAGGTCTGTGGAACAAGAGCAGGGAAAAGCAGATTCAGTCCAAGGAAGTGCTAGGGCAGCTTCCTCAGGTAAGTCAAAAAGCCCAAGTTTGCACAGAGAGGTTTAATGTATTTATGCATAGGAAAAGTTTTCTAGCTTTCAGAATAAGGAGCCTGGAAGCTTTTACAGAGGCAGAAGAACTTGAGTGGTTGTTTAGAAACAAGATTCCTGACATACTCTGCTCACAGCACTTTGGAAATTGCCAAGATGAGCATCCAGCATGGTATGGCTGCTCTGCTGCTCCTGTTCCTGGAAAAGTATGAAATCGAAAAAATCTTTCAGGAAAGAAGGGTAATCAAATTACTCTCAAAGTCATATGAAAGAGACCTCAAATCAGTGAATCACCATTCCTAACAAGTAGCTTTCAAGTAAGTCACTATTTGGCTGCTTTGGTTCCAGTGACTCAGCAGCTAACCTTTGGTACATAGCTGAGCTGCTGCCACCAGCACAAGGGAGGGGGTACACAAGGCACAAGGGATTTTGTGGGACAGAGGGTGCCCTTCTCCGAAAATGCCAGTCTGGATAGCAGTGATGACTTCACATTATCCCCCTTAAGGAAAACCTATACATGGTAAATACCACTCACGTCACAATTAGTACTAGGGTTTGAGCTCCTGAAAATACTGCACATCAAAGCTTGTGCTTCTGTGGCAGCTATAAAATGTACATAAATATAACACACATTTTCCTTTTCTCCTTCCTGCCTGAGTGTACTTTGGCCCAGTTATTTCTCTATGTCAGACAGCAATTTATCATCAGCAGTAAGTAGAAGAAAAAGGCACAAAGGAGAAGCACATGAGGTCAAGCACTCCTGGGTGCCCAGAAAGACATACCCAAAGCTTCCAGAGGGAGCTATAGGACTTGGCATCATTATATCATACAGACTTTGCTGTGTGGGGCTGTGTACCTTTGCCATATGTAGCTCTGTGTGCCAGTGCTTGCTGGTTTATTCTGCAATCTAAGCTGCACAGCTACACATGTCCCTGATTTTGTTTCCATGCCCTGCCTATAAACAGAGAAAATGGTCAGACACACTTGGCTCTCTATGAATGCAGAAAGAAGCCAAAATATGTTGGATATGAAGTTTTATAAGTTACTTGGCATCATTACCCTTCCTGTGCAGCAGGAGGAGATGAGGAAAAGCATCCTTGATCTGCAGAGCAGGATTATGACCCCAGCTGGGATGGATCTATAAGGTGTTCCTGCAGGGATGCTGCCCACACACCACACCCAGCCCAGGGTGAGGGAAGGACAGAGAACAACAGGGTGAAAGAGGCCCATGTTCTTGAGAGCCAGCTCCACACTGAGCAGTGGAGTCCAAGGCAAGCCATGCCCCAGTCTCCTCCTTCCCTGGCGCTGAGGTCCATGGGACACTTCTTGAGGCTCCCCCCAGAAGACTCAGGTAAGTTTATACTCACTACCTGTAGGTAGTATTCATGTCAGGTTTGAGTATCTCTTTCCAGATGTCACTACACCAGCTCCTCTGTGGTCAGCCCACTTGACTTGTAGCAGGACAGAAGATACTCCTGACTTCCTGCTGTGTAATGAACCCCATGAGCTCCTGAAGCCCTGGTGGAGGGGAGAACAAAACCTCAGCACTGCAGATGAGACTGAAAACTTCACAAAGAGGTAATTCTGCTCTGAGAAAGTAGCACTGGAAAAAGCTCTCTTTTCTCAAAATTCCTTCTGCATGTGAAATTTTCTAAATAGTATCTTGCAAATGTTGCATTTCAGCATCTCACCAACTCTTCAATTTTGATTTCTCTTTCTTTTTCTCTTCAACCTTTTCTAAAAAATATCTTTGCACGCTGAAGATTAATAAGCTGATTTGGGAACACTGCTGATACACGGCAATCTTGAGTCAGAGGAAAAACTGTTATGCTTGTAGTTCATGCCATTCTCTCACTGAATTTTCCTGGCCTTTAAGACAGGCATCAGCTGAAAAGTTTTAAGTCACATAATTTGTGCAGTATAATAATAGGCCTGGCTGAATATTCAAGTTAAAACAGAGCACTGATTTTGGCAGAAATAATCCTATTTACTATAACAAAGACATGTCATGTATATTTATCATTATTCACAGCCTCTGCTGCCTTCACTCTGCTTACCATCCCTTCCACATCTGAGAAAAAGCAACCTAAATTTATATAGATTCTGATTAACTCAATAAAATGTTAATCTCTATGAAGTGTAGTTCAAATGCAGCTTGCATGTAAGTCTTCACTTGGCAGTTGCATGCCCTTATTTAGTAAAATCCCAGGAGCACAGAGCACTCAAAGTTGAGTTTTTTCCCATTGTAATTTCTGGTGCATGACAAAGGAGCCTGGGAATTTCACCTGGCCAATTTACAAACTCTTCCAGGTTTTTCTAAGGAATGCCTTTTTTTTTTTTTTTTTTTTTTAATACTAAAAGTTTTTCAGTAAAAATACAGTCAGATTTATTTAGGAAATATGGATGCCTTCAATGCAGACATTTACCTCTGTGTTAATCATTACCTCTTCATTTCAATCAGCACAGAGCTATAGAGTCTTTAAGGTTTTGGCCATCTCATCATAATGCAAATGCCTAAAATTAGTCTGATGAGCCCTTGAAGTCCCTGTTTCTCTCCAAAGCTTAGACAGAGTCTTCATCAAACATGTCTGCAGCCAAATGGGAGTAATCACAATATTTTTGCTCATATTCAGCAGCACATATCCATTTAAAATACATAGATATATGTATTTCTAATTCTAGTTAATGAGATTTAATGTTTTAATACAAAAATATTTTTATTAGCAGTCAGCAATAAAAAGGTATTTCATTGTTTTACCAGTATAATCAGATACAATACAATGCATCTGAACCTAACCAATTGAAAATCTTTCCCTCTGCCTTACTGAGGGTTGAGATGGTCATTAATGGCTTTTCCTAGCCCCAAATATTTTACTCTTCAATGGGATTTCACAGCTATCTTTTTAAAGTATCCATCATTGATTCATTGCCATCCAAGCCAGACTGAGCTATGACAGGGGTTATGTTGATATCAGCAAGGAGGAAAAGGCTCCTGGTCCCACTTGCAATGTGTGTTCTGATGTCATACACATCCAGAAACACCAGCATATCCTTCAGTTTTCCAGTAACACACTGGAAAGTTAATTAATTTACCTGAGCTGAGTGGAAACTAACCTGACACTAAGCTCTGTTTTGCTAGACAATTAATTTGTTACAGAAGAAGTTTGTTCCACTAACTTGCCTGACATCCCCTGTTTGCAGAAATGGGTTTTCTTAAACAGTCACTCACAAAAAAAGCCATCTGTTCACCTCTGTGTAGAACAGAAGTATACTTGATAACTGCATCAGTCTAGGGGTCAGTCTACTCACCAAAGCCTTAACAAAATAAATGTAATTGGTATTTTTATGCTAACAGAGCACAGTCCTAGATTAAAATGGGATGGGGATTAAAGTGTTGAGATTATTTTAATATTTGCTCTTGCCCCTTTCTACAGATTTTCTAATCTTTTTTCTTTGAGGCTTTTAATGTTCTCTGTTGCCACCAGCACCCACCACTCATCAGTGGGGCTTCAGGTAGCTTAAACCTTCAGGCTTTGTCCTGAGGAAGAGGTCCAAAAACTCCAGCTACATCTGCTGCTAGGTGAGATCTGCAACCTCCATAAAGACATGGGAAGAAACACCCCTTTTTCCATAGCGTGTAGTTGAGGTGCTCTTTACTAATCTAATGACATCCTAAAACGATACAGCTGGAGTTCCTGAAACTTCTCAGCAGTTATTTGCTTATCAACAGCTCAGCATTTTCTTCTGTCACTTATTCCACAAGTTTGCTTATAATCTCAATTAATCTGATCACATGGATGTTAAGTTCTAGTCTGAGAGACCTACCTAAGCACCTTCTGTTAGCAGGTGGGCACTCCCAAAGGAAGCACTCATTACACTTTGAAGAGAGTAGCCAAAGAATGCAGTCAATATGTTCCTATCTCTTTCTCAAAGTTATACCATGGAAAACTAGTTTAGAGGAGATGGCTAACTCCTAAATAGCTGGAGATGGATGTACACTCCTACCTGCTAAGCCACATCCTGTAAGGATTTAAGAACAATTGAGCTTTCCTACTAACAGCATATGGTTGCCAAAGATCTTTCTGGGTTTCATAAGTAGGGTAGAGCTTAATACAGGGAGAGGAGCCTTGAGTGGAGGATCTGCCACCTGCTTTGTCCCAGCCTCCAATCTCACATATTTATGTTGTGAGCTCTCCATTGCATGGACCATCTCTTGCTACACATAGGTGCACTCTACTTCAGGGAGATCCTCTTCCTAGAATAGACATATACTCAAAGCAGTACAGTGGTTCAAATTATTAATAACTGTGGTGACAATGATGACAATAGATAACAGTACACTGAGAAAGTTTTGGGAGAAGAGTCTTTGGCAGGCAGGCCACTTCTGGGACAAGGCTGTTCCATCCAGCTTTTGTCCTGAGTTCCTCCAGATGTTCTCTGTTGGGGTGGCTCAGCCCGCTCTCAGGCTGAAACCATCAAATCTCAGTCACCAGAAGAGATCACTGCGGTCTAGGTTACCTCCCCCTGGGTGCCTCCCAATCCTAAATTACCTCCCCCTGTTCCAGAAAGTTCTCCCTTTTGTAGTTATTAATTGGTTCCCTGTTACGACTCCTGCCTCCCTGTTTTCCCCATTTGTTCTGAAAAATTGTATCCTCCCCTCTGCTTGTACCCCATTGGTTGTTTTCTCTTTCCCTGCCTTGCTCCACCCCCCCATAAAGGGGGTTAGCCCGCGTCTCCTCGGGGCGTTTTGCTGGTCCCTGGTCCCTCCTGCAAATAAACCTGTTGGAACTCACACCAGGAGCCCCTCCCGCCTTCTTTGCCTCCGGACTAACGCGAGCCTGATCATCGGCTGCCCGACAATGTGCTTCCTCTGAGGAGGAGCCAGCGCACGCACCCATCCCACGCCGATTCCACTGAGCCGTGCAGCGAGGACGCTGTGGAGGCCAACGCTGCGTCCCCTCTGCCCGAGGGCACGCCGGGGCTTGTGCTGACAAGCCCCCGGTTGCGTTACTTCTCAACATCCTTGGGTCAGATTTTGCCACCTAAATCAGACAAGGGAGCCTGGAACACCAACAATGCTTAGTGCCAACAAATCTGTAGTATAACACTTATCAGGATCTCAAAGCTGGACTGACCTGTGGGGAAGATGCTAGTACTGCTCACAGGGCAGGAACAAAGCACTGGATCTTGGATGGATAAAAAGGGATGCTTTTATTTTCCAACAGTGCTCTGGGAACAGAGAAGCTTTTATTCTGGAACCTTGTTATCTTAGAAAATATTACTGACCTGATTGCTGTGGATACTAAGGAGGTTCAGGCCAGCTATGGAGCAAGTTCATTTATATCATCTGGTAAAGGGTTTTTATTTTTATATGGCTTTTGACCTCAGTTCTAAAGGAAATGTCAGTCCCCACTGTAATGCGAGGTCCAGGGAATGCAGACACGTTAGACGTTTCCATATCAGCTGCAAGACTTTTAGCAGTACACACAGATGAGCAGGGATCTCTAGCACAGTGTTAAAGATAAGCAATGGACAGCTTGCTTGTCAGCAACAGTGGAGAGAAAATCTTACCAGCAACATTTTACTTTCATCTGCCATGGGGTGACAGATGAAGCATGAACAGACACCTGAAGGAGGGGGAACCTGGGGAAAGGCACAGACTGACATCCAAAGGTGGGATCTTTCAGCTTTGCTGTGTGAGAAACCAGTACCCTGTTTTGGTCCTCCCAGCTCTGTTTGAGTGTCCCTTCTGTTTAGATTACTCCCTCCTCCCGCAGGAAGCTTTTGGGGCAGTGACCTACAGCTTCTGCTTTCTGGAAATAGATTTGGAAAGGAAATTGTACTCTAACAAAGTAGAAGATGTCTTAGACCCAAATGCTTCTAAATTCCTGTAGCCTTCCCCTAGCACAGCAGGTGCTTATGTGCCATGACCTGACCTTGCAGCACTCAGCTCCTCTTCAGAAGCAAACTCAAACCCCACATTGCTATGCAGCTGCAGAATAAGTAAAGCATTAAGAACCAGGCTGTGTTCTGTATAGAAAACAAGTTAGCTGGGTTTGTTTTTATTAGACAATATACTGAAGTCCCAGTTCCCTCTTGCTGCAGCATTGTCCTCTGATCTGCAAGCTGTTGACTGATCTGCTTGCTGCTCTCTGAAAATTAAAACATCACGTGTCTGGAGTCACAGCAGGCCTCACAGGGAGCTGGGTTACCAGTTTCAAGAGAGCCTTAGCAGGCAGCCTACCACCATCATACTAAAATCAGAGATTGCTTAAGAGGAGACAGTTTTCATCCCACGTCTTCAATGCACTTGACAGTCAGTAACTTTATTATTTAACGAGGCAACAAAGCCCTGAACATTCACATTTCAGAGAGGCAAACCATCTCAGCCATCCTGAGTTTCTAAAATATCACCACAGCTCCTATGGGAGCTCAAATGAGAGTAGGGCTCTAGCTTCAAATAACATGCTTGTTTTCCTGGCCAGCTTTATAGCTTGGGGAATTTAACAAGCAGGTAGCAATGTGTGGAAGGAAAGCATAGGCACTCCCCAGGGATCCTGCACAAGCTCCAGGCTCCTGTCAGGGGGATTCCCTCTCCAGTGGGGCTGCTGCAGATGGAAGGACCAGGCATAGCATGGGAAAGCTGGCCCCTGCACTTGACCTCTCTTTCATCCCAGCAGAGCCAAGAGCAAGAAAATGGCCTTGCAGAGGGGGAACTCTAGAAAAAAAATTAAAATGGGAGTCAGAAAAATACAAACTCTAAAACACACAAAAACTGCAATGGCAAAACACCTGCTGGGACTCATAGAATGGCAAATTAGTGCTGCTGAAAGGAAATGTAATCCTTGCTTGGGGTTTGTACTAGGATTTTTAAATCATGATAAAAATGAAGCTTCCTCCCAAATACCAGTTGCAGACACACCACAATTTGTTGTACATGGGGGGAAAGTTCACATCTCCTTCTCACCCATTCAGGTTCATGACTTACCTTTCCCACACCATGGGGCTTTGTGAAGTCTGACTGGCCCTGACTACACTACACAATTAAGTGACACTTTGAAATCTTTGCTGCAAGCTGAATCCCTTCTCAGCGTGATGGGAATATAGGCAGCTTTGGAGCTGGTTTAATTGGCAAACACCCCAAAGGATGGTTGCCTACATATTAACATCTGTTGCTATTTATGTGTGTGCATAGTGATGCACATGTAGACTTTCCCTCTATTTTTCAATATTCCTGCAACTCAAGCACTTGCCTTACATAAGATTTGCCTCATTGGCAGATGTCTGCTGAAATTTATTAGGAACAGCATGTTTTTTTAAAATTTAACTGAGATATTTGTAATTTTCAAATTTAATAGAAACCATCTGGAAAATTATTATCTAACCATTAAACTAAATTCTTTTTCTTGGACATTTAATGTATGGAGAAAAGCTACAATGGAAAAATCAGATTATGGATCCAGAGAAAAGGTAAGTCTCCTTCCTCATTTATAATAAGATTGTTCTGACCTCTAATTTTTCATCCCTTCCAATTCTTTGAAGGGCTACACTTCGACTGCTTGATTCAAAAACTGACATGAATGAGGTCCCTAGTACAGAAAAAGAGCCTGGTGAGGACGGGTTTAGAGTCTAGCTGATCATGGGAACTCAGTTCACTTCTGCAAAGTGCTGTTTTATGGCTTTTCCCTACTAGTGTGAAAAAAGAGATTTGCTTTGCAAAGTGACAGATAAAGCTGTTTCTGAGCAGACTTTTCTCTCTTCTGAGAATCTGTAAAAACCATACATCTTGTACAAATGTAGATCAGGCTTTATGATCATTTAATTGTTCTCCCTTTCTCCCACTCAGCCTTCACACCTCTTTTCTTCTTTGCCTGCTTTGCCTTCCTTTTCTCCTTCTTCACCCAACTCCAGCTTCCTCCTTGTCACTCTTATGGCAGAGGTTGTGCATACTGCTGCCAGGTCTGACCTCACAGCTACCCAGACTTCCTTTTTAAATCCTTGTTTCATGATTAACAAAGCAGAAAACCATTTGCCATTAAACTCTATCTGCTTTTCTTCCCTTTCTGCTCTTCCCCACCAGCAGCCAAGCCCCCACTGTGCCACCTTTAAAGGAGAGTTCACCCCCTACAGCCAGCCTTGGATCACTCACCCCATTTTAAACACTTTTAGCCCATACTATCAATACACCTCAGTATTCCACTCATTTGGGGTGGATTAGAGTGAAACAACACTGAATGATCGGTTTATTGGATTTTTTTGTAGTTATACATATGTAGGGTTTAATGTAGAACAATTTGGTTGCACAGGAAACAGGCGTGTAGCCATTTTGGTTGCTGTTATCTACAGTAATATGACAATATAAAAGCATAAAAATATCACTTAAGAAAATGTGTAAGAAAGAAAAGTAAAAGAATAGAAAAATCTCACCACACATAGGCCTTGTGAAGAGGCACAGCTGTTGCAATTTTGACATTTATTGGTCAAAGTGATGGTCACAGCCTTAGTCAAAGCAGGAGTTACAGACTGGACCAATCAGATGGTGAAAAAACCCCCAGAACACAAACTCTGATTTCTGTTCACTCAGGCTCAAGCAGGAATGCCCAGATACCTCCCCTGGGGCGGGGAGTTTCAACTGGATGATGTAATGTTGTGGATTGGAAGTCTTTGACACCTTCTAAGAAGACACAGCTGCCTCTTGCATCAGTGCAGTTGAGTCCATTACAGCCCATGGTGGCCCATCAGCAGAGATGAACACCTCCAGGCTACTTCTGAGTGTTCTGGTACTTCCCCAGCAGGAGAGTTAACACATCTGAGTTCACTGGAGTAAGGACAAGGAGACAATTCTCGCCCCACAAGGTTTGCCTCTTTTGTTATTTCGTTCAACACCAGCTGTAGTCTGAGGTGGGCTGTGCTCACCCTCTGCGCCTTTGCACATTGGCAGCTTCCCCCCTGAATGTTTGAACCATCAGCATTCCAGTCTCTCTTCCAGTATTGCTTGTGGATTCATTCTCCTCCCTAGATCTGGGATGATTGGACAGCAGTATGTCCTTTATCTTATCTCAAGTTCCTGTCACAGTCCAAATTCCAGTTATTAGACATATTTGGGGAGGGATGGGATTCGGTGCTCACAGATGTTCAGCTCTGTCTTTGCTGTTTGCTATGGTGGGCAAAAGTCCTTCAATGATTTTAGCAATGTTTAACAATTTCTGTCTCTCACACACGGCTTACTGCAATTCACAAGTCTTTGCAAATAGTTATAAGGCACTAAGTAAGAGCCACAGACCAACACTCACTTTGGAGATCCATGCAGTCTCATCCATTTGTCATCCAGCCCCCTCCAACCGTTTTCCCAGATGAAGACTAGAACAGAATTGATACTTTATGAAGCCCTAGAACAGAAATCAGGCTTTATGAAGCTGACCTAAATATAGACCAGTAAGCTGGTGAAATCTGCAACAGAGTAAGAAAAATGAATGAACTCAGTGAGCAGCTCCATCCAAACCCCAGCCTAAAGAGCCTCAAGAAACCACATTAAGATGGCAATTTGAATGAGATTTATGGCCTTCAGCTCCATACCTGGGGCACTGAGGGCTGGTGAAGGCTAATCAGCCCACTCAAATCACTGCAAGTACCTCTGAGCTTCCTCTGTGTGGTCTGGAAAAAAAAAAGAACAGTGGGGGGAGCATGTGAGAGTGACTGGCTTATCAAAGGAAGAGAATCCCAAGCAGGGGAAGGATCAAAGGAAAATGCACATCATCATTTATGCTGGTCCTTCATTCTTGATAGCAGAGAAGTATCTAGTGGGACTATAACCCCTCTGGGACAAGGACTGTGGCCTAGATCTGCAAATACAGAGATATACTGAATTCCCACTGACATTTCTTTGACCATTAGGGCCTAAATATCTTTGCTATAAATCCAAGCACCTAAAAAATGTTTCCTATATTTAATCTCATAACTATGCCTTGTATATAATTTATGCATATACATGTGTGTGCACCTTTGCAATTTTACCTCTGCTGATGTAAAGATGTGCCTCAGCCTGGAAAGCCCAAAGGAAACATTCCCTGGCACAGGTTCTCAATTTTCCATATTGTTAAATTGTCACGATAGTGCTGGCAAGCACTGTCTCTGATAATCCCCAGACATGGCTCAGGCTTGCACGTGGAGCTGACACCATTGTCAACACACAGACTGGATGTGGTCAGGCTACACCATCTGAAGTTTGCCGGGAAGACATGGGCCACCCCGCAGCAGCTGGGCTCAGCATCAGGGAACAAGTACAGATGTGTGCCTTTATCCTCATCCAGCCACAGGCATTAAGCAACTGCCAGGGCCACAAAAATCTGTGGCAGGAGAGGAAACATGTCCAGGGCTGTTGCTACAGGGGTTTCTTCCCATCATGGAGCCAGAGCAACCTGTGTGGTGCCCCAGTATCTCCAGTCCTCAGTTCACCCAGAGATTCAGCAGGAGACTTGGAGTGTTTAATAGTAAAGCTTTGCTACCATTCCAAAGTACATTAGAAGCTGAAGCAGCCCTAATCAAGCACAAATGAAAAGAAAGATACTCCACTGCCTTATTTATAACCTCGTTATTAGGAGGAGTCAAAATGCTTTCCAAATGCACTGTCTCCTCTCCTGGTGACAACACAACACACGGCGAGGAGCCCCTTGCCCTGAGCAGGCGCTCAGGATGATGCTCCTCTGGCTTCAGCAACATTGGTCTGCTTGCTCTGCATGTTTGAGTTATGAGTCCTAAGTGACACAAGGCATAAAGGAAATAGATGAAGAATTCAAACCCAATTGCTCACTTAGCTAAGCTCTAGCCTAGACCAGTTCTTTCAGCAATAGCTGTGACTTCACCCTCTCAGTGGAGTACAGCACAGGCAAGGGCAGGGGTGAGGAGGTGTTATAAATAGAGGTGAAGCAACCAGGTCTCAACTCCAGATCTGATGCTTGAACCACTGAATAGGACTTCTCATGGTTTACACAGAGAAACCAGGCTGAGCTGTTCTGTTCAAACAGTTTGGGTTCAGGGTGCCTTTGGGCAGCTGAAGTGCAAGGTACTGTGAGAACAGACTGTATCAGTTTGATGGGAACTGTCTCTTCACAACCCCCTATGGCTCCCATGGAAATGACCTGTCTGACCTTTGTATCACCGCTTCGCTCCAACTTTCATCTTCTATTTTCTTATTTGCCCTCAGGGGGATTTCACTCCCCCATTCTTCTTCCACCACATGCTGGCTTGGAGCAACAAGAGCCCCGAATTAACACTGAGCCTCTGTTCTTGCCCATCTTTTCTCCCTAGTCCATTGCAGTTGTGCTATAATATAAAGACTTCACCTTGTATAGCTCCCTGCCAAGCTGATACTCCCACTCTGCTAGACAGTTTGTAAAACCATGTAAAAGCTCCCTTGCTCCTAAAAGCTCATATCAATTAACTGTCTGCTTAATATTTATATATGATCCTATAGAAAATGGCAGAATTAGCAACAATTTGTGCCTCTTGCCCTGACTTCAGTGCTCCCACCCATGGAACATGATGACTTCTCTCCCATTCAAGTGTCGTCCAGACACTGTTTGTCTTTAGTGGTGCAGGCAGAATAAAGGTGCACACTGTCATGGCATTCCCAGGCCACTGAGACTCTCACTGCCCACGCTGGTGGGGCAGGATTGTGTCTGCAGCTCTAACCTAAACACACACCAGTAACAGCCTCCTCAGGAAATACTTCCTCACTACCACCAGACTCTGTCACTAAATATAACTCCACTGTTATCTGTGAAGTGTAGAGGAGGCAGAGTGAAAATCTATCAACAGGAGTATTTTAACTCCATGCAAAAATATCTTTCAAAAAATAAATTTTGAGGCTGGGGGTGGTAGCAGTTTGTTTATATAACATGTTATTTTTTGATTAGCAGCTGATTAATAATAATCAAACCTGACTGTAGAAGCAATAATTTTATGGGTGAACTGCTTTCAAGCTTGGTAAAAAATTGGGTTCAGGTTTTGTATTTAGGGCTATCCCACATGTTTTACCAAAGGAAAAGTGGGGAGAATCAACAAGGCTCAGTGCTCAGCTGGAAAGTGAAGAAAATGGGGCCAGTAGACAGGCACAAACTGGTACAGTCTTGGTCCTCTTGCAGTTGCACACACACACAGAGCAACATCCTGGGGACAGTGTCTCCACAGCCACCTCAGGAAAGAAGGAGCAGGATGGAGATTCATGGATACAGCTTCATTCTTGTCAGTACCTCTGCTTGTAATAAAGGCAAAAGACTAGTAAACTGCTTGGCAAAACCTTCCCATTCATTCTGTGGCACAAACTGAGCTACTGAGCAAACTGCTGCACACTCTGTGAATGGCTTTGCATTGGGAAGTCAGTTTGTTCATTCAGATCAGATGGCTGGTTTGAGGCTTTTCTTTAAATGAGTGCTGGAGTTAAAACAAGCCCATTGCAATAAATAACACCTGATGAAGCAATAAAGCCAGCCTGATTTTAATTTCCTGATAAAACTCTGTCCATTTTCTCTCCCTCCACTCCAAAGAATTTGCAGGATCTGTCTCTCTATGGCTAATTTTAATTTTCCGGTAATGTGGTTGCCTGATAAAAAGTGAAATGCTGCTGAAAAATATGTGTATAGGATTTGATGTGTGTGTCAGACTAGGAGGAAAAAGCACTGCAGCTTTCTCTTGTATTTATGAGATGATGTGTGTTTACCCACCTCTACACACCATTCTCCATATTTAATGGACTGAGTGCTTACAACTCCCATCAAATTAGAGAGAGTTATTGGTGTCCTTCACACTTCAAATATGTAGTCATATTAAAGGAAACTCATTCCAGTATGCAGAAACTTTATGGCAGCACAGGACACCCATCATCTCCTTTTCCAGGAGAAATTTTCCAGTGGCACATTTCTATTTTCCAAAGCACAGAGAAGGTTAACATGCAGGGAGTTAGACTCTGTGCTCAGGTACAGGCAGCAGCCTGTGGTACAGCTCAGACTACAAAAATTCCTTTTCTGAGTTTAATCTTTTTGCTTAAAAGGATGTTTTCTAGGTTAGGTACCAAGTAGGCAGCATCTTGGAACCTCCCCTGAAATATTTGCCCTGATTTCTCTGAAGTCATGGCTGTTAGCTGAAGTCCCTCTTCTGTACCAGGAAAACAAGTAGACCTGCACTAAAAAGCAGACCCAAATCTGACCCATCATCTTTGCTGTCTCCCTTGGTACTGCTGAATCTGAAAAGTGCCTCCGATTTCTGAGATATTTATCTAGGAGAAATGAATGGACAAAACCTCACTATAACTTAGTTTGCAAGTATATCAAAATATTGCCAAAACATTTCCAAAGAGGCACCTTGCAAAATTCATGCTTTTTTACCTTTTCCTATGTGATTCCCTGAGAGAGACAAGAGACAGAAGCAATAAAGGAAAATCTTGAATACCATCCCCTGTGATCTTGTTGCCTTCGATTTCAGATCATAACTCAAGTCTGATCTGTAGCAGTGCCAGATGACTGAGCACTTCATACAGCAACTTTTCCATGAAACCTGTATGAAACAGCCTTGAAATGAGAAGGTCTCAGTTCTCAGTCCATGTGTTGCACAAATGCCAGAGCCAGCCTAAGCACCAGCCTGCACCAGTCAGTGTTTGCTGCCCTGCCTGTGTGGCACCAGCTCCTGTCACTGCCGGGGACAATGTCCTGGCTCTGCTGATGGCTCACATGTGGCACTCTGTGGCAGAGGAGCCACCACTTTCCTTGTGCTTATCCCACACTGACACCAGGAGTGATCCTAGAAACACCAGCTGACTCAGACAGCTTTTCTGACTAACCTGCCCACTTAGACAGCCATGAGTTCTAAAATTCATTTGGGCTGATGGAAGCTGAACTGAGCCAAGAGCATGAGCTGGCAGCCAAAAGGGCCAACCGTGTCCTTACCATGAGCTGCTTTGGGCTGTGCCTACAGAGTCATTTAGCCAGAGAGAAAATCCTACGTACAGCCATACTGCAAGTTTTTGCACTAAAACACGTTGATTTTGGCAATATTTTAATATGAAAATCTTCAGCTCTCATCAGGTTTAGATGTGTAGGTTTAGACAGACAGTTGCCAAGCTTGTTGTGTAAGTGTTTAGCTTTTCAGCTCCCAAGGCACTGTGAAATATATAGTACACGTTAGTACTGTTTTCTACCAAGTAGGTACAGACTGTACTGTGCCACTCCTGCACACTGTCCCAACAGAAGCTGTGGGAGGGCAAGGCTTCCTGCCTGTCTGGGCTGGGAGCTGCAGTCCAGGCACTACTGGTGCTTGAGCAGACACCCTGTGCCTCGTGTGGAGCCCACTCTGGGCTTTGTCTTGCCCGTGCCAAACTGGGACTGAAGCAGAGGGATATATTTAATTCATATGATGTTGGTGACCATGGTGTTCAACCCACAGGAAGAACAGAAGAGGAGGTGAGGTGCCACATGCTAAAATTTGCAGACAAGACCCCTGGAGGGAGGAAGCAGAGATGTTTCAACATCTCTAAGGAAACTAGGGGAAGCACCATGGGGCTGAAACGCTGCTGAAGCGCCCAAAGAACATGATGACCCCAGGTATTGTACATTGTAGGAAGGTTATCTCAGATCAGTAAAACAACCATTTAATTTAGGGTCTAGATCAGCAGATCTGACTCTGTAATTCAGCAAAGGCTTGTGAAAAAGGAAGGCTTGGGCATTTTCCCAACAAGATTACAGATCTATACACTGTATATATTCTTAGATATTCCTAAGCCACTTGAGTGTTATGCAATATTGTGCTGGTTTGGGCTGATATAGTGTTAATTTTCTTCATAGTAGCTGTATGGGGCTGTGTTTTGGATTTGTGCTGGAAACAGTGTGGTAATACAGGGATGTTTTGTTACTCCTGAGCAGTGCTGAGAAAGGGTCAAGGCCTTTTCTGCTCCTCACCCCACCAGCGAGGAGGCCAAGGGTACACAAGGAGCTGGAAGGGGACACACCAAGGACAGCTGACCCCAACTGACCCAAGGGACATCCCACACCATATGACATCGTGCTCAGCTCATAAAGCTGATGAAGAAGGAAGAAGGTGGGGGGATGTTTGGAGAGATGGCATTTGTCTTCTCAAGTCACAGTTACGCGTGATGGAGCCCTGCTTTGCAGGGGATGGCTGAACACCTGACTGCCCATAGGATGTGGCGAATGAATTCCTTGGTTTGCTTTGCTTGAGCATGCGGATTTTGCTTTACCTGTTAAACTGTCCTTACCTGAACCCACAAGTTTTCTCATTTTTATTGCTCTTGGTCTCTCCCTCACCTCACTGGGAGAGTGAGTGAGCAGCTGTGTGGGGCTGAGTTGCTGGCTGGGGTTAAACCACAACAAGTGTGTTCATCAATCAACCTGCCTGACAGAGGTGTACACCCTGTGCCTCATGTGGAGCCCACTCTGGGCTTTGGCTTGCCAAAGGGAAGTGGTCACAGCACCAAGCCTGTCTGGGTTCAAGAAGCGTTGGGACAATGCTTGGAGGCACATGGTGTGATTCTTGGGGTGTCCTGCGCAGGGCCTGGAGTTGGACTCGACGATCCTGGTGAGTCCCTTCCAACTCAGCACGTTCTATGATTCTGTGATTATGAATGATTAGATACATTCAAGGCTGGGTCACATATAGGTCTTCAAGTGTGCCCAGGCATCAACAGTGCCAAAGGGGACTTGTTTGTTGCAGGCTCCTGCAGATCAGACTCTGAGCCAGCATTAAATAAATGCTTTGACTGCGACACACGCGTTTTGCTGGTAAAATATGCAGCAGATAACAAGATCAGGCAACTAGCAAGCAAGCAAGAGAATGTCTTACTTTGCAAAGTGATCTGGACTACTTGGTAAAATGGACAGAATTTAAAAGAATGCATTTGAATATGGGAAACTGCATTAAAGAACCGGTTTCTTTACACTGGATAAAGAAAGCACATTTCTAAGCATGCCATAGTGAGATCGATAGTTCTTTGACAGCAAAGCATTAAAATGTGCTGACATCTGTTGGGTGTCAGAGAACAAAAGTTACAGCTGTTAGAAATACTCCTCAGCATGTTGTAAACTTTCGTTTGAAGGCTGAGATCTGCAGAGGCAACACACGCCACTGAAGAGTCCTCCTCAAGATTCCCGAGACAGCCGGAAGGAGCAGAGTGCAGCCGCCTGTCTGAGCTCTCACCATCATAACTGCCCCAACATTACAAGGAAATACATGGCTTTGGACATAGACCACACCAAGAGATTTGTGGGGAGTTTTTGACAGACAGGATTAATTAATGTAGAGAATCAAGAGAATAAGAGATGTCAGAAGAGCAAAAGTGTACATGCCAGTCAGAAAAAATATTCTGACTATTCAGATCATGGTATCAATATTCTGATTTGCAAAGGTCTCAAAGGAATGACATTAAACTGACAAGAAAGGCCTTAAACCAGCAACATTTTTAACCTAATCATGATTTGATCTATTTACTCTTCCTAATGGAAAATAAGTTTCCCAAGACTGATAATGTAGCCCACATCAGCAAGTGACATTATCAATGACATGCAATGAAATCATCATGAATATTTATCTTGTAGGTAAATGATTGGGAAAAAAGTAAACTATTCCAGGTAGTATTTTAAAATGTATGTTTCAAGGAAGCATATGCCCTTTCTGAATAACTTATTGGCAGTGGACTTCACAACTTTCTGTCTTTGCTAACTACTGAATCCCCCATCCATGAATCCATGGTGAGAATGGAGGGCAAGCCTTTAGTATACAATTTTCTTTCATCTCAGTTTACCAAATCCATATTGGCCTCCATATGTGGCACCAGGCCCAGGAGCCCATGCCCTGTCTGGAGCTGAATGGCAGAAAGGGGCCACCAGTGCTAAGGTCAGCTGTTCTGGCTGTGTCCCCTCCCAACTCTTTGTGCACCCCCAGCCACCTCACTGGTGGGGTGAGGAGCAGAAAAGGCCTTGACTCTGTGTCAGCAGTGCTCAGGAATAATGGAAACATCAGTGCTTCATCAACTGTTTCCAGCACAAATCCAAAACACAGCCTGATACAGCTGCTGTGGAGAAAATTAACTCCATCCCAGCCAAAATCAGCACAACAGGAGACTCACTTCACTGAGTGTTCTATCTCTCTTTCTTAGCTGGTTAGCATGGACTGTCTTTATGTTAAATGGAAGGAAACAGGCACCTTTGTCCAAACAACATATTCTAAATATGTTTCGTTCTAAGTATTTCTAAATGTAGTTTAATTCTAAAACTATAGAATGACATGAAGAAAATTCTGAGACTGTCAGTTTTCCCCCATGGACTGTAAAGTGGGTCTAGAAAACTTGCTCAGATACAGACATGCAGTAATCACAATATACACAAAATTACAGGTGGCACATCAGCACAACACACAGCAGCCAGCTCTGAAGCCAACATCAGCCATGGCAGCCCTGGTGCTCTGCACAGAGGAACACCATGCCTATCACCTCCACTGAGTTCCTCATTAAAAATGTGTATTCCTTATTAATACCTTGCCATTAGCAAAGAAATTTATTCCATCACAATTTTACTCAAAATTTTCTATATAGTGCAAGGAAACAGTGTAGTAATTGTTTATTGGTTCCTTTAGCCATTATTTTCATTATTTAAATCCAAAAAGAAAATTTGTTTATGTAAGACTGTCAAATTTTGCTGCTGTGGTGAATTGATGAAAAAAATGAAACCTGAAGTTGAAATTTAGTGTTCCTCTTCACTTAGCATAAGAAATACTTCCTGTTCAGAGTTCAGAACACATTTCTGCAGATATTAGTGTTTAAAATAGGCTCGCTGGGCAAGAATTTTTAAATTCTGTTTTACAGTTGAATAAACAAAAGTATAGAGAGACAGAAAGAAGATTATTGATTTACTGCAAATATCAGACATATCTTTCCCCTCTCAGTAGAGGCAGACACTGCTTGTATTTCATTTTTGAGAGATCCCTAGCAGACCTGTGGTAAATTAGCATTTATATGCAAGTGTCCTTTGCGGAATCTGGTTACTTTACTGTTCTGAAACAAGAAGTAACAGGTCAGCTGTGGAAGATCACTCTTCCCTGAAACTGTTCTGAAAACTGGTGTTTTCATTGCTGACTTGAAACAAATCCCATACAACTGCACAGTAGCAAAGATACAACAAGAAATCCTGGGGTTTTTTTCTAACAACCTGACTTTGTATCTTCTCTATCACTCACCTACAACCCACATCAAAACACACTGCAGTCAGTGAGAGGGTTTCCAGTGATGTGTTGAATCTACCTTTTGGGATCCTATGGAACTGTTTATAGGGAGCAGAAGGTAGAGGATAGAGCTATACATGTGAGTGAGGTGTAGGCAGTAAAACATGGGGACAGTTTCTGTATGAGTACAGTATTTATAGAACTAAGTTGCAAAGTGATTTCTATGCCCTAAGAAGAGGCTGAATCATATTAAGCAAATTCAGCTTTGCCAACAAGCACGTAAGTAGGTGTGTGCATTTCTGTGGTACTGATTAATGGCTGGGTGAATGCCACAGGACATCTAACAACTCTGAAATACTTTTGTTGCTTAAAGCTTTCTGCTGATGGCAGCTTTTTCCCTTGCTCTCTGCTAGGGTGAGCTGTTCCCCACCCCAAGGCCTCTGGCACCACAGTCTGCAAAGAAACAGCATCTGCCAACTCACACTTCCTCTTCAACAGACAATGTCAGACACCTTACCTTGAGCCACATAAAAGCATTTGAGAAAACATGAATTCAGGCCAGAGGCATCTGACTACAGCAGTATTCTCAGGATACTATGAAAATAAACTCATTGAGACTCTTAAAAGTGCCCTACACAGGCTTTGTATTCCTATTGAGTTCAAAGAAATCAGAGTTAGCTCAATACAGGCCAAAGTTCTGCTCCAGAAAAGCTCGTTTCAACTTGGTAAAATTCAATTATTTTTCCAATCTCTACTGGACAGGTTTTGCTCATCCTCTTCCAGATTTAGGAGGCATTACTTGTAGAACATTCAGTAAATCTGAGTCTCAGAGTTAAGGAACATGCTACCACCATAAAACACAGCAAAGAGAATGGATAACCATGATATGACTCATCTGAGACAGAACAGTTACAAATCAAAAGAAATATCCAATTCTAAAATCACTGTTGCCTCAGAGATTCTGAAAACAGGCCAGCTATCTCTGTCCTTTTCACACTCAGACATTTGCTGCCTTTCAAACATTCAAGTCCATTCTTTTTCTTAACAACATTGGTTGATTAGATGCTGCAGGTAGTGGGTTTGTAAAAAGCATTTTCTTTGTACCCCTTCCTCATGTGCACCTGTTATGGTAAAAGAATAAACAGTATAATCATCTATTGTTTTCTACTCTTCTTTTTTTCAAGAATATCTTGGCTGCTGCACAAAGCTGACAAGATATGTTTTTGTTCTACTATTTGCTGTTGGACACTATTTGCTGGTTTACTATTTGCTGGTTTTATTTATTTCCAGTCAATCTGGGATCATTTCTTCATTTATGGAGATATTAATTTTTGGCATAAAACTGAGCATTTAATTTGTGATATTTGCTAAACTCTTCATGGTGCTCTTGTAAGACTAACACACGTTTAGCAGCTGAAGTCAATACAGGAAGGCTGAAATCCTGATTTGTATGGGGAAGGCAGAGGGGGATTTCGGTAAAAGCATCTACAAACTAAGTTTCTCAAGCAGGCTGTTCCTCAAGGACAGCTCCTATGTGCTTATGCTCATATTGTCTTTCACGTGACCCCAAAGGAGAAGTTACATATTGTTAAAAAATTCTTGAACTCCAACTGCAGACTTATTTCTAATAACAGGCTGTAGGTTTGCAGCACTGCACACCGGTGGCACGGACCTCCCCATCCAGCAGTAGCCTCCCAGGTTCTCCATGGGACTACACAAGTCCCCTGAGTTTCACTCATTGATCTCTGCCTGTAACCTCTTCACTGTATCATGTTCTGTGGAAAAGCCTTGGGTCCTGACTCACAGATTCCTACTGATGAGCTATGGATTTTTTAAAATATTCACAAACCAAAAATAATGCAGATGAATCAGAGAGTTAACTGTCACCCTCACAATTCACCGCTTCAGTCTGACACTGTAATCAGCATTTATTTACTGTAATTACTTTTCTGCAGCTCTTTATTCATGAGTAACCACAGGGAAAGAGAAAAAAAAATAACACACAACTATTTTGGATGCCATAATATGGGAAAATATGCCCATATAAAAATATGGCCATATAAAAAAGGAAAAAAAGAGGAAAGAGGACTTCCCCTGCCATAGGACTGAGCCAGGGGAAGCTGAGAGGCAGGACCCATGTGGGATGCTGGGCTGGGGTGCAGGAGGCAGAAGCTGAGTGCTCCAGTAGTACTGCCTTGCATGACTTAAGCAAAACAATTTTATCCCTCTTCATATCTCATTTGTAGCCTGGAAATATCAGCAACTTTCCATTCCTCCTCTTCCTCATATCCCACTTACTCACACTATGAGCTCTGCAGCTGCACCTCTACTTTGGCGTGTTTTCATACAGTGCCAGCACAGCTTGGCTGCACACACAGAGCTGCATCGGCACCAAATCCCTGATGCAAACCAGGGAGGAAATGTCATTCCTGAGAGCTGCCAGCTCACCTCCCACCCCATACCTGTCTCTGCTTGCCTCTGCAGGGCAGGTGGGGCATAAAACAGTGCCCTCCACCTCAAGTATGAGGCCTGCAGACTCTGCAGGGTACTGGAGGCTTTCACAGTCATTTTATTCACTTTAGATTTTAACTGAGTATCTCAATAGTGAGAAGTAAAACCTATTTATGTTATAATTAGATATGCCAGAATTAACCTCACATTTTTACTGACAAATTAGCATTCATTGAGTATAAACCACTGTGAATAAGCTAATAAAATTATTCATTTGCTCATTTGCCTATGCATGTTGATAACTATATGCCAAGAACCCAATGATTAGTTAACAGCCTCATTTATTTTAAGGAAGCTGCTGTCTTTCATAAAGCACTGGCCAGCTGCCAGGCATCCCTTCACAAATTTCTGATTAACCTCTTAAGCATCTTAGGCATTTTTGTGAGAAAAACAGCAACATCTATATGGAGACTACTGCTACTCATCCGCTCACCTTGCAAAGGTTTCTTGGCCCCTGCCCCTTCCAATTGCATCCTGCTGATGCAGCTCATTACTTCCAGCCTGCACTGACACTTCTCACAGTCATTTGATGCTTTGTCATTGCTCTGTACAGGAGGAGAGGAAGCCACAGCTCTCCTCATCTCTTAACCAAGCCCATATGAGTAATCATAAACCAGATCATTTGCTCTCAGCCTGATTTTGAACAAAACTTTCAGAAGTTGCCATTATTCTCCATTAGACAGAGTCTCAATTCTCCATCACACAAGAGCTGTTCCCCTGCTACTGAATGGAAGCCACCAGAAACCAGTGATTGGCAACTTTCCCACCCACAAGCACTGTTGGTGCTTACCCAGCCTGTCTGGATATTTCTGACCCACGTGGGACAAGTGGGTCGGTGCCATTACCTCTTTCTAGAAGTCGGCACTTGAGGCACAGAGCTGAAAACAGCTGTTGAAGGTCACCCACAAAGCCTGATCAAGGAATGGCGGACATGTTTTCCCCTCCCCTAGATTAGATCAAATCCTTCCATTTTGGGGGAAAGTGATCATCCTTGCCCAGTCTGCTCCTAGAGTTGCAGCAGGTTTCAGCGGGATAAAGAGACATGGGTCTGTCTTGGGAAAACTTTCCCTGCTTTCAAAGCAGGTATCTCCAGCTTTCTTGGTGGAACACAGTGCCGGGGTCACTAGGACATACTGTTTGGGTTCATTGGAGGTAACTATACAGTCCCAGTATACACAGAGAAGAAGCACTTCTACATCAGCTGCACAGGCAAATCCACTTCTTTCCCTGTCACGGTCAACCTGCAACAGGACGGTATGGATGAATATATGGCAGGCTCCATTTCTGCCACAACTGAATGACAGTGTCACCATCTGCCAAACAGTGTCACACAGTTACTGCTCTTATTTTGCATTGCAGCAGTTTCCAAACTATGGCCCATGTTGAAGTCTGTTAGCAGTCTGGAGCTGGCAGATTTTCCATATTAAACATGCTTACAAACTCAACAATTAGAAGTTGGATGCTATGGATGCTTGGCAGTCCATCAAATGCTGCAAGGGTAGCAAATGAGTCAGCCCCAAAATGGTTTGGGATTGTCTGGATCTTTATTAACAAAAGGAAAATATCTGCATCCTAGCTTGTGTTCCAGGTTTGGTTTTGTTATCAAAATATTTATAAATTAGAAGAAAGATAGTGGGCTATCAAAAGGAGCTAAGTACATTACAAGGAATGGAAAATATAAAGCCAGGGAAGAAAGGAGCCATAATGGTGGAAAACCATGAGGGATGAAACTCTGACATCAGGTGAAGTGTTGGTTAAATCTTGTACAAGTGTTTATGGGAATGAGGATACTCCTGGGCCTGGGTGTGCTCAGAAGCATCTCTTGGTCTGGGTGAGCTCAGGAAATCACTCTACTTTTCAGGTCTCCAGTGAGTTCCCAAGCTTGCCCTGGCCCTTTCCTTGCAGTGCCTTGATGCTGCAGACAATCTGTACTTAGAGTGGCTGCTGTGAGACCCAGTGAGGAAGGGCTCAGCAAGGAGAATCACAACAATCCTGGGACTGGTTAAAGCCTCTCCTGATGTTTTCCAGTTCCCTATGTAGATTGAAGCAACACATGTTCAGTGACACTGGTGCAATAAGTGGAGTTTTGTAGTGATGACTCTGTAGTCTCACTAGCTCACAAATACAAGACTGAGGAATAGCACTGCTGATCTTTATCCTGAACACCTCTCCTTCACGCTGTGCTATCCCCAGTGTGGAACGCATCACTAGGATGTGTTTGGAATGAAAATCAGCAACCTGCACACTGCTTTAGCTGCTTGGAATGGGATATACAAACATTTGTTTCTTCTTCTGCCACCTCCCAACTAATCAATGCATGAGGCTTCAGAGGAAAAAAATGCTTCTGATTTCATTAATGTTGTGTTAACCTGGTATTGTGAAGCAACCAAAGGAAATTTGAATTTCAAGAGTGCAAAATTGAAGTGTGGAAAATGATGGAAGCAGGTAAGATTTGTGCTGCTTGGCTTTCTATCAAATGAGGTAGAAATTACTCCTGCACAGGAACAACAGCAATGTATTTACTCTTGACTCACCTTGTCCTGCCCAAGTAGAGTTGCTCTGGCACATTCTGGTATGGGCAATCAAATGTTGAAGCAGAATGTCTCTTCCTGGCATCCTTCAGCAGCAACTGTGCCCTAAGAAAGTTTAGTGCAAATTCCTCAGATAAGTTTGATCAGTATAACACACAGTTGGATCCCAAGAACAAATTGATGGCTCTTACATACCCACATCCAGGCCCATGTCACTAGGGCTTCCACTTTTAGAATCATAGACCGGGTCAGGAAGGGAACCTTGAAAGGTCACCTGAGGCAACCTTCTGTGGAAAGGGGAGCCTGGATGAAATTAGCTAGTGTCCTGCGGTGATGTTATGAAGTCCCTTCATTCCTTAACCATCCGCTCAATGCCCAAGGACGCTGTGCCTTTAGGATGGACCCGGGGGCAGGGCCGGAGCCGCAGGACCCGAGTGCGGGGCGGTTCAGCGGCTCAGCCCAGCGGCTCGGGGGCTTGGGGAGCTCGGTGGGGCTCGGGAGGGAGCGCTGGGAGCACTGTGCTGCTTTTCTGGGTTTCCTGTGTGTTCCAGCTAGCTGGGAAAAGGTTCTGTTGGTTTTTTTCTTGTTCTTTTTCCTCTTCCCTCCCCTTGCCTTACGGCCTCCCTTCCCTCCCCGCCAGTCTGCGGAGCCTGCAGGGGTGGCCCCAGCTGGTCCAAGCCTGCGTGTCTGTTCCCTTTGTGGGAATTCGTTGTATTTTGAGGGGTTTTTTAATCCTGTTCTACCCTGTTTTGTTTGTGTGTTAATAAACAGTTTGTTTTTTTCCACTTTCACTTGTCTTATTGGTGGAGGGAAAGGGGAAGCCCTTTTCCCTTTGGAGGAGACACTCATTCTGGAGTGTTTCCTCCTGAAGTTTTGTCTCCAAAACCAAGACACATAGCACCATATCCTATCACACCTTGAAAACCTCCAGTGATGGGGACTTTGCCACATCCCTGAGGAGGTTGTTTCAGTGATTGATTGTTCTCACTGTAAAAAATTTCTCTCTTACACTAGGATAAAATGATGCCCATAACACTTGTTGACTGCCCCATCAGAAACTCATTGCTCTATTCATTTTCCAGTGCACTGCTCCTTCTGGCTTCTAGCACAGCGTATCAGAACACTTGACAGGCATTTGGGTTGTTGAAAGTAGCTGGTACTTGCTACTCCTGCAGGAAACATCTGGCTTCCCTCTGCCACCACAGGACACCTGGTGATGTAGTGGTTTGGTCCAAAATACTCATTACTGTTTACCTTCTGTGAGATAAGAATTAGGAGAACTGCAAAGCAGGCACCAATCTTGAAAGACTATAAAGAAGTTTATTAAGAGACCTAAAAGAAGAAAATAAATCATACCACACCTTCAGAACTCTTCTCCTCTCCCCACCTTTCTCTCTTCTCCCAGTGACAATGTAAAAAGACAACCCTTCAGATGTTCAGTCTGTTTACCACTTCCATAATAACCTTGTTCAGTCCATTTAGGAAGAGGAGTCTCTCTTGCCCATGCTATGAAAACATTATCACAACGAGACAGCTGCCCACTTCCAAATAACTTTGTTCAGTCCATTTAGGGAAGAGGAGTCTCTCTGCCCGCATGTGAGTCCCTTCCCCCAACTTGCAGCTTTTCCCACAACTGCTTTCAAGGGTCCACTCTTGAAGGTTTTTGGGGTACAATTTTAAGGTTGAGCCGTTCAGAAATAAAAGTTCTCTTTACCCATCTCTGGGAGCATTTCATCTCTAAGAAATCTCTGGGAGCATCTCTAGGAACAGAGGTTTTCTCCTTTCCCATTTGGAGCAAAAGTCCTCATCGCTTCCATCTCTCCCTGTTCAAACTTCTCATGAACTTACAGCTGCATCAGCATCTGCCTATCTCAGCACAGGTGCTTTTGCTTACGAGTTGAACACTCCATCCCCCATATCTTCATGAAATTACAACAGGATATTCTGATATATCATAGCTTCACAACAGAATTTCAGCTTTAATCGTCTCCTCTTTCTCTTCCCTCAAGTTTTCAGCTCTTCCCAGCACTAAAAGGGTTAATCTCACCCAGGCCTTGCAGCTGGAATGTCACTTATCACTGTTGGTCACATGACCTCTGCTGGACAGCGGTGCAGCTTCAGCTGAATCTTGGCTGCACTGGAGAGGGGGAGCCGAGCTGCTCCGGCTGCCCACAGCAGGGCTGTGGGGGGGGTTCCGCAGGTAGAACAGGGCCCATCGGCTCCAGGATGGCCGTGGCCCGGCCTGGCCTGGCCCGAGCAGGGCCTGGGCCGGGCCTGCTGATCCCCACACGGGGCCCGCAGCCACCTGTCCCAGCACTGGAAACGAGAGAGAGCTGTGGGGGGGGAGTTTCTATTCTTAAGTGTGGATCACAGAGGTGGTCACAATTTTAAGTGGCTTAAAGAATTGTCCATATTCAAACTGGCCATCTGATAGGTTCTATCAGGTCACAGAGGAAGCTGTAAGCACCCCTTTGCAAGAACATCACTTCCGGGACTATGCTTGCTAACCCATGAAATAACTTTCCAGTGCTAAACACCAGTGTAAGGTTTCTGCAATCACTTTAGCATGTTTGTTTCTTCTTTCACCATTTCATTTTCAGATATAAATGCTTTTGTTCATGGAAGGACCTGGACTGTCATTAATTGCAGTCCATCTGCCCAGGGAAAAACACTCACCTGTATTTACAGGCACCTCACCTCATCTCCTTCCTAAACCTCTTCCTGCGGTGATGCTTCACCATGTGTGTTATGATGTTAATGCTCTGCACAAGGAGAGAGTGGAAGAGCTCCCCTAGCAAGGACAGCAGCTGAGGCACCAGGTGCTTGACAAAATCTGTGTTGTGCTTGGGCCCCCTCATTGTGTCACATCCCCTCTGTACAGATGACAATTCCTGCCTTCTGCTACTCCTATTTCAAGCAGGGCAGCCGTGGGTCGTCAGACATCCCTCTGCTGCCCCAACAAGGGCACAAACCCATTTAGGTTACAGATGTGAGTTGTGGCCATCACATTAATAAGGGTGATTGATGATCTTTGATCAAGTGAGCAATCAGGTGAGCCATACATTAATTAGTCTCCTTCACCTTTCCCAGTTGTGCTAGTGGCTGGTTCCTGGTGCTGAACTGACAAGTTCTGGCAGCCCATGTTTACAAAAAAGCAAAGGCTCCAGGGTAAGCATTTCCAACTTACACAGAGAGATTTAGGGTTTACATCCTTGCCTAGCAAATCAGATCCTAAAGCAGATCATTAGGGAGTTATGTATTAATTTTAATATTTTTAGAGCTCCTAGAAGGACCCATCTCTTCATATTTCCCAATCTGAGCAGCTGGATTTATGTTACTAAGCAAACTAACTTTACAGGAAAAAGATAGAAGAGAAAGTACTGGTATGGACTTTCAGAGTCCATCCATTTTCCTGTAAAAGTCTGACAAATAAAATGGAGACTTTTTTTATGGGGACCCATAAAAATATGATTGGAGTCAATAAAATATTTATGCCAGATACACATCTGAAAGAGAGAACCTAAGCTTCTTAACCTTAACAGAATTCAAATGATAACTGAATCCATTTGAAGTGGGCATCAGTAAAATGTTTTTCTGTGTGATTCTAAACATTTAGCTGTTCCAAAAGAAAAGCATGAGCCCATCCTAACACAGGGATTTGTGTGGGTGTAATAGCTCATCTCTAGAGAGGTCTCCCTTCCTCCACTAAATATGGGGGGCCAGGGGTTTGATGTGGCTAGACACCATGAGTCTAATTCTACCCTCAATTTCTAAAAATCTTGCAACAGAAAGATAGACAAACATTTTTTAGTAATAGCAATATGAGCTTGAAAAGGATCTTCCTTGAAAAAGCACAAAGCATTGATCAAAGGTGTTATTGGCTCATTTATTGCTTTGTCTGCCTCTGGCAGTCCTGTAGCTTTATTTGACAAATTTAATAGGTCAGTGTGGTTTCCAGTGTAAATTGTTCTCAAGTTTTAAATTATAGGCAGTATTACTTTGCTGTCAGTACTACTTGATGTAATGATGATTCATACCTAAGAGACCTTCTGACTCACTACAGTTCACCTCAACCAACCAGATGACTGTTATTTAACAGGCTAGGGAGTTAAAAAGTTAAATTTAAGGAAATAATTTATAACAGACATGGTTCAAGCATTAAATCAGTTGATTAGATCACCAACATGAAGGATGGTTTCTACTTATAGAAGTTAGGCAGACTGAACTACCAAAAGCAAAAGGCTAAACTAAACCAGATGTGACCTTTCAGGATGATAGACTTAATTGCTTTGACAAGTAAAATGCTGGACATCCAGACTCAGATCTAGAAGTTAAAACTGAAGATAAGAAGTTCAAGAGCACTTTTTAAAATCCAAATAACTGCTACCTGCCTAACAAAAATGTGTCATGACAGTATGTTGTGTTAAGATAGGTGAAAACTTATTTTGAGAAGCTGTCCTGGGAGTCCATCAATCAAACTTTGCCTCTGAAACATTGAGGTGATTAAATCTAATGTTTGCCCATAATTTTTAATGGCATAATACTGTCATAATAGAAAAAAAATTATTATTTAATCTGAAAGAGGTTGGAAAGAGAGATAAATCAGACTAGTTAATAGGAATTCTTATCTGTATGGGTAACCACAGAAAAGCCAAATCAGAATGGATTAGGTATATCCATGCTTAATTTGGAAATTTCATTTGTGAGATGTGTTTAGCCTGTATTTAACCTACAGGCATAAAAACAATTTTTGCTTTGCTATTTAACAACCAGTTGAGAACCCATGTGACACAGCTAGCCAGGGAAACTTAAAATGAAGTAGAGAAAATTATTTTGGCTATTTGGAATGGTTTTAGGGTATAATGCACTTAGCTCAGAGTTGAAGATTTGAATCAATGAATATAAGGGCATTTAAGAGAGAAAATAAAATTACAAAATTACAGGTCCTTTTGAGAAGGTCTTCCCAAAATGGCCAAGGTCCTGCTGGGCAAGAGGCCCCTGAAAAGCTCAGCAATGAGATCTTTAAGTGAATGTCTAAGAGCTGTCAGGTGGACATGAGCAATATGCTGAGGAGCCCTAAAAGATGGCTGTTGACAGAGCCATTGGAGATTCAGTTAAAAAGTACAAACTTAGCACTGTTCATTCAGACCGTGCCAGAGATAACTGCAGCACCTTATCAGTATGAGAAAGGCCAATTACCTGTGCTGGCCTCAACCCAGCTGACAGTGACACAGAAATCCCTGCAGGCTTCTGCAGGCGCAGGGGTCTTCCTGCGTGATGCCCATCACCTATCAGGAATAGGACAGTGCAGGTCGACAGAGGTCTTTAATGAAATCAACAGAATTTAATCAGACTTTTGCTGTGGCTTTTTTCAGCAAGCTGGATGGCACCCATTAATAGCAGGAGGGGCTTCACTCTGGGAAGCAGAACTAGTAGTGCCAGAAGTCTGTAGTGCTATCACTGTATCACACAGAAAGGAAAAACAAAAAAGCATAAAAAGGGTGCTTTTATTTCCCTGTTCAGTTAAATTAATAAGGTACAATGTTTTGTCTTGTTCTACAAATGACATTTCCTCAGCCAGCAGTGATTTTCCCAAAGATACCATTTATGTCTGACCATCTCACCAGCTCTCTTCCCACTAACTCCATTTCCAAGTTTGACAGCTTGCACTCTAATGCTTCTAAATACTGGGAAAGGGAATACCTTGTACATCAACCACCAGTTCAAACAGCCAGAAACCTGACCCAAAGTTGTGTATTTATGCAGTTAGACAACATGCCAAGGCTTCTGAGAAAGCAGACACACATTTTAACCTGTTTTCATTATTTATGTTGTCTTTCAGTCAATGTTGTGTGCATAACTGGACAGTTACCTTCCCCCCTAGCAAGAAAATCGTTGCATTGAGAAAAACAAGAAAATATTTTTACAATGGATTTTAGGAAGTTACATAAAAAGTCAGGTGTTCACTTGGCAAAAGGCCAGTATATGCTTCACATTAACTACACAATATTTATGCCAGGTGAAAATGTGACCCACTCTCTAAGGAAGGCTTTAAAAATTCAGTAACCCTGAAAATAGCACATAAAATCTCTTTTCCCCCAAAGGCATAGAGTTTCTCTTTAAAATTCTATAAATCTCATTTGCAGGGTAAATAATGCTCAGCCTTTAACAAACACCAGACATATCTTACAATCTCTGGAAATGAGAGTTCCTTACTGCTGTGCAGCAACACCTGCATCTGCTGGCAGCACCCACTGGGCTCACTCTGCCCAGGATGCAACTAGGAGGGAGAACCGTGTGTGTGAGCAGGGAGACTGTCTTGGTGTCTTAACCTTCTCAGGAGGAGAGGATTGAGACATTTTTTCCTCCATAAATACACAGAACAGCCAGAGCAGGGTGATCCTGCTGCCATCTCAGCTATCAGCACCTGCCAAGGCACTTTTAGACATCCTCCCCAAGCTGCTGGAAATGTGCAAACAAGCTGCAACACATTATCATGAAGCCATTGATCAAAAAAACCCATTGATGTCTCATATGCATATTTTGAGCATCAAGTATTTGTTTTAGGCTACCAAGCCTATAGAGAAAGCTGCAACAGCTAGAGGGCCCTGGCTTTGCAGGCTGTGGTATAATTAAAAAAAAACCACTTAAGTTAGTGTGGTGTTGCTGGATTTTCAACACTTGTTCAGCAAGCCCGGAATAATTCAGTAGTACCTTTGCTTCTAACGAATAATGTACTCAGTCTTGAATTTGAGCCAGTAAAAATTTACATTGCATCACTGAATTTTCTGCTGTGCATAACACCAGCAGTGATGCTTACAGGTAAGTGTCTAATGGGTTTAGGGTATAAATTTGCTCTGCCTGTACTCCAGTATAGCCATACCCTTATGAATAACACCTGCTTACCATTACTTAAATGCTCACATGACACATTTGACTGGAGTTTTCCATATCCTGAATCGGTTGTTATCCTGATTGCCTGAGACTGCTCAGAGTCCTAGAATTTGCTGGTCTGTCCTCTTCCTACTAATCCCTGGGCACCTTGACTTATTTTTTTGACCACTGTTGAGCAACCAAGACAATGTCTTGACAAGCTGTCACAGCCCAGGTAAATCTCACCTGAATGGCAATGGTCAGCTCAGAGCCAAATATTTTGTACATGACATTAGGACTAGTTTTCACCACATATATCCCTGTACAATTACAAATACTGGAATCTCATGGTTTTCTGCCTAGTCATTATGCCTCCAAAGATCCTTTTTGAATTCTTCACACATGGTCTGATTTTTTTACTGCCCCCAAAAGCTTACTGCCATTGATCATTCCCCTTTTTAGTTTGTTATGAATATATTGAACAAAGCATTCAGCTCCCTTAGACACGAAATCATTCCATCTTTCCTCAGGTTATTCATTCCTCTGCTCCATTCAAGTCAAAAGAACTGAATTTTGGAGAAAGATGAAAGTCAGAAATTGCTAAGTCAAGGTGCAGAAAAATTATGAGCAGAAAGAAGATTGCATACAAATATATACAGCTGGTAAAGGAGGCAGTTTTTATCCCAGCCTTACACTGTCTGCCTGGGACACAACTGGGGCGGGACACATCCCACATGCAGCCCTTGCTGTGCCGTGGTGGGACAGCACAGGGCCAGCTCTCTGCAACCCCACTCTACACGGTTGTTCATGTGTGCCTGCCAAGGGGAGGGCAGCACCTCAGGGTGTGAGAGGCTGGAAGCATTGCTGGCTCGAAATATTTCGGGCAGGTGTTGGGGGGAAGGGGCAGGGCATCACCTCACCAGAGCCAAGGCCTGCCCTGCCCCACACACCCCACACCCCCAGCCTGTATCCCAGCTCTGCAGTGGCTGACAATCCCTGGCACACCAGAGGCAACACTCCACACCCACCTCTGGAGCCCCTAGCCCAGCTCTTGAGAGGCCAAATGACTGGGAGTCCCACCTAAGGGATGAGCCCAGGAAAGCCAAAGGGTATTTAACCTGAGACATGAGGCGAGCACATCTTGACCCTACCTCCTCTTAGAATTTCTATCAGCTGAACACCGCTGGAACCAGGAGTGGTAGTTATGTTTGTTCTTTTCTAGATCTTTTCTGTCTTTCTCACTTTCTCTCTTCTTGGGATTTTGAAAACTTAAAATCAGGTTTAGAGTTTTGCTAGTTGAATGGGCTAACTTAATGCTTTGAGAAGTGTTTTATGTTGACTGAATGCTGCTCTAAATCTTTTGTTGAAGTTCTTTGATTTTTCTGAAGTTGCCAGTAGAGTTCTTTCTGTTGTTTTGACCTCTTGGGAATATCATTGGTATTTCTCCCATGTGTCTAATTCAGAGTACATGAACAACTAAGCCCTTTTAAGTGTCTTGTCAAGCGAGATTTTTGGGGGCTTACACAGGGTCCCCCAAAGGGGTTTGGTTTACCTTAGTGCTGAGCAGTGGCACCACGGTCAGTGCCTGCAGCGGCGCCTGGAAAGGGAATTATCCTGTTTGCCAGCAAGTGAATTAATTTGAATAAATAAATCCACATCCTGACTCCATCCAGAGCCTGGCATCTTTACAAAACAACAGCGTCTCTTCAAAACTAATTGCTTGGGGCTGACTGCAGATTGTCCCTTTGGCACGTCAGGTCCCAAGCACCAGGCCATGCCTGCTTCCTGGTGGTCCAGAGAAATGCTGCTTGGCCTCTGAGAGCTGGCGGCTGTGGGAAGGCAGTCACCAGCAATGGCACCTTCTGCACCACACCTTCATGGCAGGAGGTTTGGGGCCCTCCACTCATCCCCTCCACACTACGGAAAGGAAGAGAGAGGTAGATGGAGCTCTGGGACACAGGCCAGGTTCCTCCTCTGTGCCTTAGAAAAGCACTGGCCTTCAAATGCATCACCTTGCTCACCTCTTGCATTCATTCATTCTCTTCCTCTGTGCCCATGGTTTATCTCACATTATAGTCCACCTCTATCTGTTCAAGCTCCAACACAATGTATCAAGTGTCAGTTTAAGGGAATAATATACAAAATTTAGAAGAGAATTCCAGGAGTCTATGAGATCAGACTATGTAATCTCACAATTGCTCCAAATTCTTATTGATAAAACCCCTAAATACACCATACCTTAAGATTAAACATCACAGCTGAGTTGCATTTTATTTACAATATATTCCCCCACAAAAATGTATTATTAATCAGCACAAACATTGCCAGTAGTGCCTCTGACATGAAACTTCAACCCCTTTCTTACAGAACAAAGTCTCTCTCTGCTCCTTCTGGCACTTTCCATTTGCATCTTTTCCACTCACTCGAGTTTGAATATTGTATTACACCAAAGGGAATACAATAACCTCTTTGCAGACGTAAGTCTAAAGGAAACACTTAAGGCATTTCAATGGAAGAAAAGAGATCTTCCAGTTAGAGATCCATAAAAATCAGCAGGTATCAGGTGAACATTTCCATTTTGATGAAACTACACTCTCCACTGGGAATATATTCCACCTGAAGATTGAATTTATTCCACCTAATGTGAAATGCTGCAAAATACAAAACATTTAAAATGCTCCCATGCAGGTGATGACCATTTAGTTCTGGTCATTCACCTGTGAAGGATGACTGGCTTGCAGCACAAATGCAGGAAACAGCTGGATTATACCAATGCAACTAGCCCATTATTCTCAAAAACATGGAAGATACTCTCCACATCAGATTTGCAGCTGCACTGTGGTGTCTGTGAGTCTGTCCTGAGGGCTCAGCTGCTGAGCAGCCCTGGTGCAAATAGCCTTGTACTCCAGGAGAACCTGCTAGTGAGACCCAGGAGACAGCTCTCTCTTCCAAAGCTGTTATAATGGTTCACACATTTTCATTTTGCCCTCGTTTGCTACTCATTAATTCATGTTTATACCAAAAACTCCAAGGTGATGACCGAGATTTTACAGCAGTCCTTACAGATGCTTCAAAAAATAGAAATAAAATTTAACTGCTCACCAAGCTGCATAGTCCTCATTCTGCCTCCAAGTTATATTTGTTCTCAAGTCCACATTATGTAAAAGGCAAATGACATCATGGGCATCTCTGTTGCAGGTTCAACTCAGCAACATGTCTGTGTTTGGTCTTACAGTGCACCAAAGACATTCTATCTGCCCAAGACAGGCTGCTCTGAAGACATTTCTGAAAGTCTCCCTTCACCTAGCTCCTTTTTTCCTCCTTCCAGCTTTCAAGCCCAGGCTGTAGCCAAGCCCCAGCAGACAGGTACTAGCACACTTCTGTGCCCTGGCTGCCTCTCTTCTCTTGAATGGCAACTAAGTCTCCCCATTCCCTTTTCTAATTACCACAGAGAGTTAAATACTTTTTCTATCAGCATCCTTATTAGAGAGAGAGGGTCTGAATGGGTGAATCCTGCATGTGGTTTCTCTGTAATGCTGCTGGTCTCACAGGCTCACTTCTGGTGATCCGCTCATCTCTGGTCTTTGTGTTTCCTTGGTCTTGACCGGTGTTAGGGTCAGGTTCAACCTGAAAAGCCTCTGTACAAAGGCACAGCAGGAAAGCCTCATGAAATGGTAGGCACCAACAGCCTGGAGAACTGATTGCAACACCATTCTGGTTCTCTCTAAGCCTAATATTTACATTTACTTTTATAACCACAGACACATTTCTTGCTCCCTATCGTCTCTTGTTTGTTTACACATTGTTGCAAACTTGTCAGCAACAACTTTCTTGCACTTAAAAAGACCAGCCTCATTTCATGCTGAATTTTAAATATTCAGAGTTCAAGGCACCCTCAGACATCAAGAAAAAGGAGCTCTCTCCAGCAGTAAGATGGGATCGAACTCACCAACAGCAAGTATCAGCTCTTGCTGTGGCTGCTGAAGGAGACTCACACTGATGCAGTTGGCCCCTGGGAAACTCTAAGGATAAACACAAAAGGATTTGTTAGCTGCAGTTCTTCTGAGTTTCAGAATTTCTGGAAATCTTCAGTTTTCCTCTAAATTTCAAGTTTAGGTCCTTGCAGGCATACATAAGTATCCAGGATCCAACCCTGACCCACCCTACGTGGGCCTTCCACCAGGCCAACTATGATTCATAGCAATCACTGACTGTCTCATCATCCTCTGTTCTTGTGTATTTTGCACCCTGACTCTTCCCTACCTCCTGCCCCAGTGCTTGGTGAAAGCCTCCTCCAGTGTCCAGCCTGAGTGCAGAGACAACTCTCACCAGCTCTGCACCAGCCTGAATGTTAACTAAGTACTGAGATGGTGCCATAGGGTTGAGCATCAGCACAGTTTGAGGAAACAGAGGGAAATTAGCCCATCCTGAACTTTTTTCTGTCCCACTGGAAATGAGTCCTCATCACTCACCCCTAGAGCTTCTGGGCAGGGAAAGGCCAAGGGCCTGACTCTGCCATGACTGATGTGAAAGTCAGGGAAGAAAGGGTAAAGAAGAAAGGGTCTACCTCCTCCTTGTCGATGCAGGAGTAGCAGGATTTCTTTCCTGATGGAGAAATCCAACCCTGCATCTCCAGGGACAGGAATCAACATAAAGTTTCTATGGCTTATCCAGAAAATCCTGCAGAACAAGCATCATTTTATATACTCCCAAGGTACAGGGTTACTGCAGGATCTCTGTGTGGATGCAGGCTTTGGTATAGTGAATTCACACTACTTCCAGATGGGTCCAAAAGTCTTGACTGTAAAAGAAACCTGGGATCCAGGAGTCTAACACAGACAGCTGTAAAAAACATGTTTTCATCATGTCAGGCCCATGCATTCCCCACACTGCACAGAACAGAAAGCCTTTATGTTTTCCAAGTTTTATTCCAGCAGCTTTTACATCTCATTGTGCACAAGACATGTCTCTTATCCAGTATTTGCATAAAGCTGATGATGTGCAGCAATTTTCATTAATAAAAAACCCACCTCCTCTCCACGTTTTTATTCACAATGATAAATATATTCGGAAGAAAATTCTCTTCTCCAGCTGCAGCCCCACAGCCCACTCACACACTAATTACACTGGGGGTGCCTGTAACCAGGATTACTATTCAGCAGATAGTACTTCAGAAGCTCTTCTTGCCAGCATCTTTTTCACTTACACTACAACCAGTCCTTTTCTTATGCCCACCACCAGTCAACTGCAGATTATGTCCCCTCCCCAGCCACTGTTTAAACTACACATTAATAACAAAGATGGTTTAGAATAAAATTCTTCAGTTTTCTTCTCTCCCCTCCAGACAAAAAGAAATGCCCACTCCCACTGCTGCCACCTCCAGTTCAAACAGAGCCCTCAAAACCTGCCAAGTTATTCCTTCCAGTGATCAATACTCTCCAGGCTTGATTACAAAACCATGGCTTACAGGAGGGAACAGCCCAGAGGGTACGAATAATGCTCAGTGGCTGCACTGAGATAAACTTGGCCCAGAAGAGAATCACAGAATACCTCAGGTTGGAAGGGACCCACAAGAGCTAATTCATGCCAAGCCCTGCAAGCTACTGAAGTTTTAGACTGCATTTCTCACGTGTTATAAGAAACCCATTCCAGAGAGATCAGATCCTGCAGCTGTTATACCCCCAGCTTTCTCAGAGCCAACCAACTTAGAAAGCCAACACCTCTGGGAATAAACACACAAAAAGGAGGTGAGCAACAAATCAGATGTGTTTAAAAAGCAGTAGAGATCCTGGTCCCGTTTACTGTTGGCTGGGAAGCACAGAAGCAGACAAGCTCTTCTAGGAATTCCCCCCAGCTGTGGTACATCACACACACAGGTAACACCATGTACTTGATAGGCTGCTTGCAAGAGCTCATCCTGCTAAGAAATTCAAAGTCACTTTTTCCACGCCAGGCTTCCACCACCAAAACTCTCTTAGTGTAGTTCAAAGCAAGTTCCCTTCATTCTCTTCCAAGGCCAGGCTAGATGGGGTCCTGAGCAACCTTAGTGGGTGGCATCTCCTGTCCATGGTGGCAGGGGCAGAATTAAATGATTTTTAATGTTCCTTCCAACCCAAACCACTATGATTCTGTGATCCTCTGACAAGAACTGACAATCCAGTAAAAGGTAAAACATGGATTTGAACACAGCAATGTTTTCAAGTTTTAACTACCAATGAACTTTTAGCTATACAGTGCTTTTTACTCCTATTTTTTACTGAAACCATCTGAACAATTGCAGTTTCATTCCAGTGAAGAATTTTTTTTTTTCACATGGTAACAAAAATATATCCTACCCATGGAATCACATCATGACTGGGGTGGGAAGAGACCTCTATAGGTGGCTTAGTCCAACCTCTTTCTCAAAACAGGGTCACCTACAGCATGTTGCTCAGTGCTGTGTCCAGTCAGGTTTTCAGTATCTTCAAGGATGGAGACTCCACAATCTCTTTGGACAACCTGATCCAGTTTCCATCACTCTCACAATAAAATGTTGGGTGTTTTGTTATGGTTAAATAGAATTTCCTGTCCCAACACAGGGAACCACTGAGAACTAGATCTCTGTTCTTTACCCTCCCCCCCAATCAAGTATTCACACATGGATAAGGTCCCCTTGAACCTTCCCTTCTCCAGACTAAATAATCCCAGCTCTCTAAAGCCCTCTCATATGACATATGCTCCATTCCTTAACCATCTTTATGGCACTTTACTAGATTTGCTCCAGTATGTCCATGTCTCTCCTGTAACAAGGAGCCCATCTTTGGGCACAGGTCCCAGACATAGATGGTCACCTCTGCCACAAGGGCAATTGATGGCTTATGGTCATCCTGGAGTCCATCAAGACCCCAAGGGCCTTTCTGGGGTCAGCCCCAGCCTGTAGCAGTGCATGGGGCTACTCCTGCCCAGTGCAAGCACTTGTCATATCCCTTGGTTGGACATCATGAGGATCCTGTCACATTTCTCCAGCCTGTCCAGGTCCCCCTGGATGGCAGCACAACTCTGGTGCATTAGCCACTCCTCCCAATTTCATATCATCTGCAAATGTGCTGACACAGCAGCACAATCAACCAGGTTCATTAACAATGAGGTTAAACAGTTGTGACTCCAGTATCAACCCCTGGGCCACCAGCAGTGACTGTCCTCTGGCTGAATACGGCTCTGTGTCCAGATACTCGGACAGTTTTCAGTCCACTTCACTGTCCACTTGCTAAAGGCAGGATAAACAACATCCATCACTCTCCACTTGACCACTGTGCCCATCATGTCTGTAGAAGGGTACCCAAATTCATTTAGAACTAGAGAGAAGTGATGCACATGTACCACAGGACAAATTACACTGTTTTAAAGTTTAAATAATGATGATCCTTGAATTATAATTCAGTTTTATGCTTATCTAGAACAACACACATTCCTGCTTTGTTTAAGAATAACCAATTTAACATCAGAGCGAGGTTTGTATTACAGACAATCAGGTAAGTAGCTATTCCTTCCCCTATCTCCCCTGGAAAAGCACTTTTGCTGGAACTCCAGCAGAGATGTCATCAAGATAAATGTGTTCCTGAGTGAAAAGAATGTGCCACAGCCATTCATATGCTGACTTATTCTTGTTGCCTCTTGACTTAAACTCATGATCTATATTAAGATTAATGATAAAGACTAAGCATGTGTTATGAAATGCATGTTAATTAAGATGGCTTCGTTTGAAGCCAGGTGAGAGTGAAATTTCTTGACTTCTATCTGCTATTGAGCTACACAGATTAGCCCCCAATTTAATCAATTTCCATTCTGAAATGCAAAAAGCTGCACATCTCCGCCAAATTGCAACAAAATGCCAGACATTTCTAAAACAACCCCAAGATCACAAGGAAAGTCATGCAGAATCTAAACCTTTCAAGCAGGTTAATCAGAGCAACAAAATGCAGTGTCTCAAGCTCTTCAACCAAAGCATCTCTGATTTTCACAGCAACACTATTTCACAGCAACCCACTATCAGAGCCCAAAGAATACTGGCAAGGGCATTCCTACTGCCTGCCTTAATATCCGTAACAGTCCACACATCCCTATGAAGTTTTGATATGTTGGTTAATTTGACAACATTCTGAAGCATTTTTTCCTTATTTCTATCAATTTCTTAGAAGTGAATTCTCATCCCTCCTTCATCTGCCCTCTGTCCTGCTGACTCATCACTTACCCCTCCCCATCAGACCAGTTTTTAACACCCAAATACTGTTTTCTCTCACACCTCCCTGTTTGACCCATCCATTCTGTGCACTCCAAATAAACTTCCACAGCAGTAGGCATCCCTCACATATATGTCACAACCCTTCTGAAACAAGCTTACATCCCATTTCAACCACCATGACTTTCAGTGCTACTTTTCCTCTTTTCCTCCTGCCTCTCCTTCCTCACTGACTCCACGGGGCTTTCTTCCCAAGTTGTGAGCTTCTAACAATTTTTAAGACCTCTCTTCCACAGCACCAAGCATTCAGTATGAGTAGCTGGACTTAGCACTGCGTTGCTATGACAGTTGGTTTTGTGTCCAGTGCCAAACTGTCTTTTAAATGCATCAACATCTCCCTGTTGCTGGTATGAACCCAATTTCTCCTGGTGCCAGACTTGGCTGGAACCCTTTGCTGTCACTGATGCTGTCTGCCAGCAGCTCCTCAATGAATGAGTTTCCTCAGCAGATTTCTTCACCCACATGACTAGAGGCCAAACATCAGGTCAGCAAGGCGGGCTGAAGCTATGACAGGACAAGTGAGTGTCACACTGAGGCAACAGGGATGGAAAACCTCTCTCGATGTCATGACAAAATCTGCCACACTTGTGACCAAAAAACCACCAAACTTTCCACAGCATAAGGAGAAATCTCTATTATCATTTGGTGAAAAAAATCCTGTGCCTACAGTAAATCCTCGTCTTCTAGACTGAAGGGCCATTCACACCTTACTTGCTATTGGTGCTGTACCTCAGATACCATGAACCCTTTACCCCAGAACACTGCTGCAGGGAGACATTGAACTGTAACTTTCCACACCTGAGTGATTCCAGCTTCACCAGACTGGATCCTTAGTAGTTACATATGTACTTTGGTGTTAAAAGCCCAAGTAAATAGACAAATAATACACCTACAGCATTGCAGAGGGCAGGAATGCACCATATCTATAGTTAGATGCTCTGTACCTATGCACAGATAGGCCCGAATAAACTTTAACTAAAGGGCTCATCACAAGAAATAAATTGGAGTGGCCTCAGCACAACACAAGTTTACCCGAGGTCTTGTGCACACAATGGGTGCTCATCCCGTAGCAGCTGCTCAAGTTTAACCAGAGCTTATGCTCCTGGAAAAGGAGCCTCCCCAATTACCCAGACACTCATCATGCACCTTAAACAGACAAAAAACGCCCACAGCAATCTGTGCTCACCTGGCAGAGAATCAGACCAGCAGCCACTGGACTGAGGCCCTGCTGTCTGTTCACAGAATTCACAAAGTCTTTGCACATTTTCCATTTACTGTTGTGTTCTGGTCACAGCCCTGTCAAATGTGCTTCAAATTGTCTAGAAGATCTGGTATACCACTGCCAGAATCTGCTCTGCCAAGTTTCTGAAGCTGAATAGGGAACTAGAGGCTGTGAAAGGAGTTTAGCAAAGAGTCTGAGCTGCTTTTCCAAAAGTCACTTAAGACATTGAGCCAAGTCTCCAATATGGATAAGGCACTATACTTCTTTCAGGCCAATAACGCAACAGTCTCCCTATTTTTCCAGTAAAGGACAGCAGCCCTTTTATTGTCTGCCAACAGAAATGCCACTCTGCTAACCCCACACCACAACCAAAAACAATGCCTTTATTTTGAATTTCATAGTGTTTAGTCCTGAAGGTGAAAGACTTTGAGTTTACTCTTAGCTTTGAGTTTACTCTAAGTTGGAGCATAGTCATGTTAAAATCAATTCTCATTCACCACTCTTATTCCTCTCTACACTTACACTGATTGCAAAAGTCACTCATCTTCCAGACCCTACAAGCCATGTATCAAAATCACCATGCAGTCAAAAGTCCCAGGAGTCAGGGAAATTAACGTGGGACAGCCCCAGGAGGTATCCATCACATCTGCAAATGCCCATTTCACTGGGCTGCATCACCCCTGTGATTCAGATGTGCAACAGGCTTTGCTGGCTCACCTTCTCCCACACTGGGTAGCAAATCTTCAAACAGCCCCACAGTCTGATACACCATGAGCACAGGATCTGGTCCTGAGGAGCCAGAAACTAAACACAGTTCAAAAGCCATAAAGTGCTGACACTGGATTTACCTCACCTCACCCACAAGTGTAAAGTTTGGGGCATAACTTACAGTTAGTCAGCTATTCTTCCTCTTTGAAAGCAGGGGAATGCAACATCCTCCAGAGGTGCCTCTCTGACTCCCTCTGTGGCTCAGAGGGATGTGCAACTTCTAGACAGCCACAGTTAAATGAGACAAATACTACCCTGCAAACAGAATGACAAGCTAACATGCTCTAGATTCCTCCAGCAATGTTATTGACAAAACTGCCAGCTTCTATAAATTGATTCACTAAGATCAGCAAAATCAGAGTTTGCTCCTGTGAGTTGAACATTTAATAGTTCTTCAAAATTATGGGGGGAAAAAAAAGAGACACAGATTGTGGAGAAAACTAGCAAAAAATATTCGTTTTGCATGGGTGGTCAGTAATGCCGAGAATAAGGACAGTTTGACATAACTGGCATTTACAAGACAGGAAGCAAAATATTAATGTTAATAACTAAATACACTTTCCCCTCAATTACTGCTTACAGTCTGCTAATGGCAGGATACTGTGAGAAGGAGTCAAAGAGGTTAGGAGGAAATTCAAACATTTTGAATACAAAATAAAATCTAATTGCACAAGCAGAAAGAAATTGGGAACAACCAGTGAGTATTAGGAGTCATCAGGGTTGGAAATTCAAAGGTGAGTGAGTATGATGGACATTTCCTCTGTGTAGTCATAAAGGCTGACACATTTTTGACTGCACAGACAAGAGTATCAGGAGAAAGGGAAAGTAACTGCAGTAAACTTCCTATTTGTTATAGCTATCTTGTGGCAATCCCTGAACTACTTCATCCTGTGTTTTAAAGCACAGGAAAATGGAGCTTATTTACTTGTGGAAAGAATAGTGCTACAGGGGTTTAATGGGATATACATAAAAGAGTGGTTATGTTCCAACAGTGACTAAGTGTAGTTAAAATAATGGATATCTTTCTAACAGATGAATATTTTTCAATAGGCATGTACACTTACCATGGGGAGGAATTACTCAGTATGACACAGAGGAGTACTAATTCAAAGCAGCAAACTGGAGAACAGTTAAAAATGAAGGTTAGGGAAAAAACCCCACACAACTGTGAAAATGAAAGTAAAATACATCAAAGCTGTAGACCACAGTTTGTAAAAAAGCTACAGTGTCATCCTGCCTGCAACATCTCAGACACAATTCTGCCAGGTGTAGGCAGAACAGTGATCCATGGACACAGCAACAGCTATAGATGCTTTTAAATTTTTTTTAACATACACACATCTCCAGAGCATCCATGCAAAGAAAAAAACATGTTGAGGAAGTGCAGAAACTCTCCCACCTTTTGTTCTAACCACCTGTGGCACCACTGCTCCCTCTGCACTTTCTCACAACATGGAGGACATAAGAGCAATCACCACATCACCAGCTAAAGGAAGCTATCTGCAAACTTTACGTAGAGTAAGATTAGATGGTCGTGTGAGAAAATCTGCAAAAACCACAGTGCATACTGCGGGTTTATCAGAGGACACAACCCCTGGTATGCTGGAAGACACCTATGACTTGTCCTGCAGCAGACTGTTTCTTTCTTAAACAGGTGCTTCTGGCAGCAGCAGCTTTCCAGCCTCTGAGTTGCTGTCCTTGCCCTCTGGTCTGTTTTCACAGGCACGAAGCGTGGGCGCTGCCCCATGAGGGACTTGCTCACCACAGGAATTATGCCAACTACACTTGAGCTTGTTGGAGCCATCAATGTGTCCATGATCTTTGTGGGTCCCTTCCAACTCAGGATATTCTGATTCTACACGGCAAATCTCAAGGTGTGCAATGGCACTGCTGCAACGTGGACATCATGTCTCCCATGCTGCCATGCCCAGGCTTACAAGATGCATGTGTGTAACAGAGTTCCAGCCCATCCACTCACAGAGATGGATTCTAAATAATGATTTAGGATGATTTCCTAAATACTTCCTACAAAAACTACAGGAACTGAAACAGAGATTCATGACTTGACCAGATCACCAGCATGTGTGACTCACAGCATATAACAGACTTATACTTCAAGTACTTCCATCAGAACATTTTAAACTTGATTTACATTAATTGAAGGCACAAGCCAGATTATTTTGGTGGCAAATCATACCAAAAAGGTTTCTTCCACAACATTCAGGGCCACCTAACCAGGATGTACAAAAGATCAATGTCCTAATAGAAAGCAAGAAGAGGTTGCATGTTTATATCAGAAAGCAAGAAGGAAATAAAATTTATGAAACCAGTATGAAACCACAGTTAACAAGTTGCTGCCTGTTGGGGTCTCCCCCCCGCCATGTGGTCCTGGGAGAGGGGCCCTGGGGGGGGAGACACAGGGTTTCCCTGCCCTGGTCAGCCTCATTCCTCATTGGTTGTTTTGTGTTCCCCTGCGTGGGCAAGGACCCTCGGGTCCCGGGATTGCCTCAGTTCCTGGGCAGAGCTCCGGCCATGCAGCTGGAGAAATAAACATCTCTCTGAAACATCTATCAAGAATCAGTCCATATATATTTCTTTTCCCTGGGCCTCATTGTCTGATATGCGTGTTGCAGTATCCCCACTGTAACAAATGGTGGTTAACACGAGCAGAACAATCCCCGATCCCTAAGGACAGCGATTGATTTGTGAGTAAATTCTGGATTTCTCCTCCTGTTTTTGTTTTGCTGTTCCATCTCTAAACTATGGAGGAACCGTGGAAAGACTCTTGGCTCTCCAAGCTGCAGATGGACATTTATCTTAAACTTGAAAAGATTCTTGAACAACGATTTGTAAATGTTAGCTTAATTCAAGCTCAAAAGGCACTGAACCATCTCCTTTCATGGTTAAGAACTTTTTCCATGTTTCTTGGGATTTGATTCTTACCAAAGACTTTTGGAAGACCGTGTGGACACAGTTGATTTCTGAGTCAAAATATATGCCAATGGAAGAATATTTTTGTGAATATTATTTAATTACTGTTGAGCAATGTCAGCTGTGTCCTGGTGAAGGGAAGCTTGGCTCAGGGACCGTGCAGCCTCGCCCACGTGCGCCGAGCGCTCTCCAAGCAGCAGCGAGGCAGTTCCCGCGCGCGGGTGGAGCAATGCAAGCTGCAGTGTCGGCAGCGGAGGGAGGCGCAGCGGGAGCCCGCCCGGCCCTGCGCAGCGCGTGGTGGAGCGAGCCCTGTGAGAGGAGCGGCGCACGGGCAGCAGCTGATGGCGGAGCTGAAATGCACGCTGGAGCAGGGCACGGGGGGGGCATCGCTCGGGGGCCCAGCCAAGACATGGGCGCGGCCCCAGGCAGTGGCAGTGCAGCTGAGAGCAGAGGCAGCGGCATGCGGGGAGCTGAGCGGCGCTGCCCAGCCCAGCCCACGTGGCCCCAGGAAGAGCGCGCAGGCACGTTCAGCCCCGATGGCCCCCGCAGCCCTGGCAGTTCCAACACGGGAGCAAGCAAAAGCAAAAGCAAAAACACAGCGAGACAGAAAACAGCAGCCACTCGGAAAAAGGAAAAAATCATCCTAGCTAAGGTTTTAGGAATAGTAAAATGGTATAATGTTAAACAAAATTACAGTTTTATAACAAGATGTGACAATCAAGAAGACATATTTGTTCACAGAACTGCTATTAAAAGAATAACCCTGAAAAATCCAAGTTTAGGATTATAAACAGTCCCTACAGTCTCCCTTTCCTAATCCCACCTTTCCCTTTTACCCTATATCCTATTACCCCCAGTGTATTCCCAATCCGTTTTTTCACCCGTGGTTTCCCTCACAAAACCATGCCTTTGCCAATTGTTTCCCCAAAAATCCCTTTCCAATGCCGAGTGGGGGATGAAGAGGGGGAGGGAAGAATTTAATTATTGTTGTTTAGAGTTCCAACAGGTACAAATGGAAGAAACCCTCTCCTGCCTCAGTTTCCCCACAAAGCATGCTCAGAGAGTCCTGTCTCCCTTCTGTCAGCCTTAAGATGTTCCAGAGAATCTGTTTGGACATTTAAAGACTCAGGAGGGTGGCTTGTTTTGTTTTGAAACTGTCCTTGTTATCTCATATTTATCCAGTTGTTTTCAATATTAAGTTTTAAATCTATTTTTGTTAAAAATAAACAGGTGAAATGTTGGGGTCTCCCCCCCCTGCCATGGGGTCCTGGGAGAGGGGCCCTGGGGGGCAGGCACAGGGTTTCCCTGGCCCTGGTCAGCCTCGTTCCCCATTGGTTGTTTTGTGTTCCCCCAGGGTCCCGGGATTGAGCAATTCTTTGGCAGGGCCCCGGCCATGCAGCTGAGAAAATAAACATCTCTCTGAAACATCTATCAAGAATCGGTCCATTATATATTTCTTTTCCCTGGGCCTCGTTGATTGATACACGTGTTGCAGTATCCCCGCTGTAACAGCTGCCATTGTATCTTCCATCATGGCTGGAAAGGTCTTTTAAGGGAAACAGTCAAATCATAAAGCACACTAGTAATTGCCATCACCTACCTAATCAAAGTGAAGCACAGATTGCCATTAATGGAGAAAAGGAAGTACATCCTAACAACTATTCCCTTTTTAGATTCAGAGTGGTTTATGTGTGACAACATCTTAACAACATTTATCCAACTAGGAACCATACAACAATTTTTAAGTATGCTGGGTATTATGTTATCATATAGGGAAAAACCCTACCCTCTATTGTACCCAACAGTCATTTACAATACCAAGCACAAAGCAGAAATGGCAACTCTTACACTTTCACAGGCTGCTTTTACATATGAGAAGCATGCTAACTACATAATGTGAAAATAGAAGGATTTAAAAATAAGCCATGCAAAATCCACAATTTCTCTTTACTAGAACTCAGTTTAAATCAGAATCAGGTCAATACAGGACCTGCAGCAAGGGGGTTTTCATCATCTAGAACTCTGAAACCTTCTACTTTTGCAACTATCAGTAGTAGCTGGTTTAGACTGAAACACTGCTAGTGTTGTTTTTTAAAGTATTTTAATGAAATTAATAATTTGTTTGCATTTCTTTGAAGGGAGGGTTTATTTCCTTTCTACGTTCTCTTCTTTTGCAATTATATTTTAATGTTTCATGATGTGCCTCCCATGCTAACATCAGAACCACAAGTCACTCAAGAAAAAAAAAGGAAACCCAGCACTGAGAGGGAACAGCTGCAGAATGTTAATGAAAATCACCATAACTTTTTGTAGGACATAATTCTCTTAATGATTCATCAGTGACACTTTTTGATACATCACACCATTGGCCTATCTTGTGTTATACCAACTTTCAACAACACCAAGATGACAGATTTTAGCAGAAGGTTAATTGTAAGTAGACTTTAAGTTCCTTTTTGTTGGACAATCTGTTTATTTTAGCAGACTTCATTTTTCAAGCAGAGTAATTTCCTACAGAGATCCCTGCTGCTGCATTACACAGAACACTGGCATCACTTGTCACAGCAGCTGAAATGAAAACCAAAAAAAAATTGTAATTTGCTGCCGACACAGAGTGTCAGAGAGAACAGCCATCAAGAAAGGAGCAGCTCTTCCCCGCTGGAAAGTTTTAAAGAAGTAATTTGTTTCCCTGTCACCCCTCTTTGCTACCAAGCTGCTCCACTCACAAGGCTGGTTTGCTTTACAACAGTCAGCAGTTTCCATCCAATGAACCAGTTATTTCATGGGGAAATAAACTCTTCCACTTCATGGAACAAGCTAACTTGCACAATTCATAATTTCACTGACCAAAAGCAACATGGCACAGGTCAGGTCAATCAAAACCTGTACAAACTCTGGACAAAAGGCACAGCTGAAACTCCACTACACTCCACACACTCACCACGGCTTAAAGAATATTAGAAGACTGTAAAAATTAACATCAGCACTGTATTTTTGGTGCAGAGGCTGTAAGCCAGTACCCTCCTGCCAGCAGCACATAAGCAATCCCACCCTCAACTGCAACATCTATATCAGACAAAATACACCCTACAGGACTGGTTCTGCCATACACAAAGGGGTCATGAGGTGTGTAACACAGACGGAGTGGCCCAGTCGCAACATGGAAAGTCTACATTTAGGCAGGGAAATCCCATTTCAAGAATCTCCCAAACATGAAAACTGAGCCTTAAAGCCTCAGGGATATCCACATGTGACTGAGTTCACAAGTACCTAAACCCCTCACACGTCATCTTAGTGACCTGTAGAAAAATGACATGTAACTGCATTTTGGCTTTCCCAGGGCTTTATAATCTGCCAAAACATACAGCCAGGCCATTAATCTAGTGCAGAGGTAAGGAGAGGAGACGTTCAGGATTCCAATGGAGGTCAAGAGGAACCTCTTATTTTTTCAATATCCACATGAAGGACTGCCCTGTTCCTCAGCATGTCAGCACAATAACCCTTGCCATAAATGAATACAATCCAAGAAAAACATTTCTTTTCCCAGAGAAACTATTCCACTGTCTGCCTGCCTTTACAAGGCAAATGAGGACTACAAATGAAGATGAAACTGCCTATCACAGCATGGGCTCTTCTTGGGATGTTTTCCTACAAACAATGGCTCTGGTTGCAGACCCATCCCCAGTCCTGACATTCCTTACAGGTTGTGGGGCTCTCAGGGAACAAAGTGTGTAGAGGGAAAATGTTACCCTTCAGTGTTCCTACACAAAAGGGGGCAAGTAACTAACAGGAGAAACCATGCAGAGAAAAAAATCACTCACAGATCTGCATCAAAGCTTACCTGAAACTTCACCAAAATAAGTTGTTCCCTTTAATATCCAACTGGCTTTTGGTGTGGCCTTTGGTAGCCTGACACTTGTATTGCAAAGGTAAATCACCTGTAAACATTCTCCTCTTCCTGTTCAAGGACCCCTGTCCTTTTCTATCATTTTTCCTTTAATGGTTCCTTCTACGATTCAATAGCTGAAATATGCAGAGAAGCCAGTCTGGGGGAAGGAAACCTCATCAGCTCTTTGGAATCTTCCAATGTTCCAGCATGTGTCAATTTGTGTTATGAGAGCTCTAGCTATTTTCTTAATATTTTAGATTGAAAAATTCCAGAGGCATAGGACTCTCAGAGCAGGGTGATAATTCCTCCTTTATTACAGCCTTCTGTTTATAAACTGCTGCTCTGTCAGCTTGTCACGCGACCATGTAAAACATCAGACCAAGAAGAGGGAAATGTTGGGTAGAAGTGTGACAGTCTCTGAACAGCATTAATGAAGAGTTCAAGTACACAATGCAACCAGAATAGAGTAAAATAACAGCCAACCTGTACAGATTCTCAAAATTAGATGAGACCATCCTTACAGTACAGATGTTCTACTCACAGCACTTCTTCTTGCACAGACATCCACAAAAGGGACTGACCAATGAGTAAAAAGAAATAACTGAAGATCTCCAAAGTCCAGGAAAGTTCAAAAAGGTTTAGCTTACATACAAAAAACCTCAGTTAATTCCAAAAGTTCAAGTGCAAGTGAACTTCTGATTAATATTAATCACAAACACCACCAGTTTACCATGCAAATATTTTAATTATTTAAATTGCTCTCTTCCAAGCATGAAGAGACAGAAGTACCACTCCATGGTGGTATTTCCTATGACAGTGACAAAGGACCACTTGCATATAACTTAACTATAATAAATTCCTGTTTTGTATAACTGAGGCTGAATACCCACAGGATATTATTAACATTTCCCCTCCAGCATCTGGTCTAATAAAGAAACACAGAACAGCTTTGCTGTAGTACAAAAGTTTACAGAAAGGTCAACAATTTAATTAAAGACAATACAAAATATGTTGTCTGAATTCAAATAATTTATGTAAAAGTACATGCATGAGAAAATACTGGCAAGAAGATTTGGGTAACCCTATTATCAGATGCATGTTCTTTGTTACTAGAGGTAACATACAGTCAAAAATACATTTATAATTTAAGTGACAACAGGAGACAGTATTTCAAAAACAATTTTGAGTCTACCAGTCCTTCAATGCAAAAAAAAAAAATTCCTGTTAACACAGGACAAACTGATAGAACACAAAAATAGAGCAATACTGAAGTCTCTGAACAAGCCTGCAGTGTTTTGGTTTTCCTTGTATCAAGGAGGGAGAAGATACCAGAAAATAAAAGGGACTCTGTCTTCTCATTTAAGTTTTTAGAAACTGTGATCAGAGCATCAGGGATTACTTTCATCCATACACCCCACAAAAACCCACTCTCCTTGTGGAGAGACAGGGCACCGATCAGGCACAAATCTTCCCTTCCACACGAAGCAGTGCCATGTCCACTCAAGTGTGGATCCTGTAGCCAAAGAAACTACCCCATGGTTCTCAGGGGGGCCGCTTGACCCCAATAAGCACCTTCTCTCAGCCTCCAGCAGCACTGGATTAGCACCACTAATCCTCTCAAATCACAAGCTATTCTTCACCTTTGTCAAATATTAAGACCCCAGAAGTCACCTTCTTCATTATGGTATCAGACTGAAATACCCAAGATTTCTTACCATGTGTCACTTGCCCTCCACATTTTTGTGGTCAGCTAAACATTTTAACAAGACGACACATGATTAACTTCTTTCAAGACATTTTAGTTCATTGATTCTCAATAAAAGCACTGGTTGCAGTACAATAGTTTGACATACAGCAACAAAAGGTACTCAATTTACATGCACGAGCTATTTAACAATAGTACACAGTCTTTCCTATTGCCATCATAAACAATCAGTACTGTGACAGCTGGCACAACCTTCCAGTTGTTCTCATGAGCTGTAAAAGTGATGAAAACAGTGTTCCAATGGTACAATGCCAAAGAACAGAGATTTGGCGACTGCTGGAAGATTCCAATTACAATGCCAGTATCATAGTGGTAAACAGTGTTGAAATCATTATAAAAACAGCTACAAAAGAAGCTATGCAAAATTGCTTTGACTTGTACTTCAGTTTAAGAAAAACATGGGAAATACATACAGCTTTGTATAGAAACAAAAGTGCATGCAGAGGCAGAACAGTTAAAAGTTTAAAGCAAGACAAATGTGTGGATGAGTAAAAAAACCTCTGAACACAGAAGTACTGTAAACCAGCAGCAGTGTGTTGGGGAAAGAGTGCATAATTGGTTTTCTGGATTGTTTTTGTGGCTTGGGGTTTTTTTTGGTGTTTTTTTTTTTTTGTTAGAGTTGTGGGGTTTTTTGTTATTGTTGTTATTTTATTTAATTTTATTTCAATAAAGCTTCCATCTTTGAAGTGCAAGCAGAAACTCCCCTGCATTTGTATTTGATACTTGGCTGAACTTTCATTTAGTTTTATAGCTTGGTCCAGATTTTTAAGGTTTAATGTGCCAAGTACAGCACATACTACTAGAACTCCTCAGTCTAAGCTTCCCAAATCTGCTTTTCAAGAAACAGATACAACAGTATCACCTTCATTAAAGTCAAAGTTTCAGTATTGCTGTTGAAGGGCTTCTAGAAATCAGAACACAGAAGTCAGATTTATGACAATGAGATAAGTAATGAGCTTTGTAAAACACACATGTTACAGTAAGACTTTTCCTAGAGCAAATAAAAATCATCAGGGGACTTAATTTTTTTTTTTTTTAACATTTCTTTCTAGGTTTGTGAAGTGCTAGCAATTTCAGCAATAAAACTTTCAAAGTGCCCTGGCTGTGCCACTTTTTAGTGGCTTTTCCGAATAGTATTCAAACAAGTAAGAACCCTTCTCTAAGGGACAATTAGAAGTTTAGCATTATGCTATTTGCAAGTCAGATCTTGAAATATTATGAATATTCAATACCTGTCATCATTTTATTCATAACCATATAAAAAAGCAGTTACATGATACTGCACTGTCAGTAAGACAGTTACATGATACTGCACATCAAGTAAGACTGCAAAAATAAAAGTCAGCAAAGTAAAAAGGCCTCAATTCTCATATTTTTCTTGCTTGGTTTTTTTTACTAATTGTCTCACAGAAAAAAAAGTAGCAAAGGCTTAATCTTAAATACAAAGGTATTATCATCAAACCAGGTCCTCTAATCCAGACTGATGGTACGCTTACCATTTCAACTGAACCACTCATTACAAACTTGCAACACTAGCACTCATTCATACCCTGAACTACTCCCTGGCCTCATCCCAATCAACTATTCACACCATATTTTAAGCAGAACAATTAAAAAATTTGTTTGTGGTTTTGAAACAGTCGTTTTGAATTCTTCAATACCACACTCAAAATACAGGAAGACAAATTTAAGGATATTTCAACTGAATTCTCAAAACACTGTTTAGAAAGGAAAAAAGAGGCATGAATATGCAAAGACAGAAGGTGTTAAAACATTACTTTTAAAGTGGACTTGGTAGAGAGCCTACACTGGAAACACTTACCTTGTCAAAACATCAACATGATCATCTCAGAAGACAATTCAGAGACACTTAAGTCAGGATTGTGAAAAAAATGAAACTATACTGTCAAAGTTCACTGAAATATCTAATCTAAGGCAGTGCAAAATGATGGCTGGTGAGGGGCAACCAGTCACCTTGCAAAATGAGGGACTTCAAATTATTCATCACTGACCTTCTTAATAATCTGCACTGAAGGACCTGATGAACACCAGTGATATATATCTGTCATGCAATTACAACTGTTAAGCAACCAATATGCAACTCAAGAGTGATACTGTCATCCATGGTGGATTATTGAAGTAATAATCCATTAAAGAATAAGTTCAAAGGGGAAAGTGGTAAACATCTTGCCGTAAGTGAAAACACTTTAAAAATTTACAATTAAATAAAAACCTAGATGGTATCTTATAAAAAGAAGTACTGAACACAACAAGGCCACAATAAATTAGTGTTTCCATAAAATGACATGCTGAAGGTTTTGTTCCCAAGTCTATACATTTTTTACTGTCTGTTAATTCCTAAATATTGACAGCATAATTGAATAATTGAGGTACAGTAGTTTACATTTGTATATGTCTTGTAAAAAGATTATTATTTTTCTTCCAGTTTTTCTTCCTCCTCGCCAAAGAACAACAAAGGAAACATTCCTAAAATGCAGCCAATGGTCACTCCAATAGCTTTACCCTAAAGAAAGGGGGGGAAAAAATTTAGGTTTTCAATGATCAGTTGTTACTCATTTCCCATGTACCACCACAACCAGGAACACACACCCCTCGTTCTAGTTTTCAGTTAGGAGTCGTATTTTTTCTTAGCATGCAGACTAGAAACACAGTCTATGAGAGAGACAGATATGACAAGGTTAGAAACAGTGTTTGCTGTGATAAAAGACAATTCTGAAGAAAGAGGAGAGCAATGCTCATGAAGAGCTGCACAAGTGGCAAGAGAGAAAACAGACACTCAAAGGATTAGCAAAATGGCCAGGAAGACAGGAAAGGAAAAAAAAACAAAACAACAAACCACTGAACAACACCTACACACATTTTAGGTTCAATTATAAATGTATTTGCTTGTATCTGCTGCAAATCATAGAAGTCAGAAATGAGTGGCTCCTTGCAAACATGATGGCTTTCAAAGGCACAAGGCAAAACCAATAAAAATTGAAAAACATTTCAGAGTTGACCTGAATGTATAAGTCAAGAGGAGAGGAAATAAAGACAAGCAGCCTCCAAACCACATCACCAGCAGTAGGTGGATAGTGCTGAAACACTTGAGACAGCAGGTAAAAAAGAAAAAATGCTACCATACAGGCAAAGGTGCACAGAAGTCTTCACAGAAAAAGGATGTGAACAAACTGAGTGCAATGAAAGGGTTTTTCCACAGGCTTAGCTTTTACTGAGAAGACTCTTAGAACGGACAGACCATAGGGCAATATGCCAACCCTTCACTGCTCAGTGCTTTGATCTATCACTGCTAAACCTAACTTTCTCCCACAGCTTTTCCTCAGTAAGTGCTATTTCTCTTCCCTTAAATCTGCAAAAGTATTTTTCCCAGTGAAGGCTCATTCTGACAAAGTGAAATAAGTATCTGTTTCTTTACTCAGTTTCTGATAATCTCTTTCTTTAATCATTGCTCTCAGTGTTGAAGTGGGACCACTTCAAATGTTTAAATGTCAAGTAAGTAATCACAAGAAATGAAAATGAATCTGCAAGATGAGTATCCTGTAACCATAAACACAGGCAGCGATTACTACGCAAATGCTAAAAGTTTGGCCAGAGTAAAGCTAATTTCATATCCAAGCTAATTATAGAATATTAGAAATTACTACATACCAGCACAGGTATATAAATAGCATGCACTTGACAAAGAATGTATAGGAGTAAACTACTAAGGAGTCACAACTTCCAAGTAAACTGTCACCATAGCCAGAGCTCAACCCAGGTATCTGCACAGCATACACAAAGTTACTGCAGAGACTATCCACGCCACTAGTTACTTGGGGCTTGCTACATACAAAAAACCACTCAAGCCCAAAAAAATCCAGTCTCATGATTCTCCCTGACATGGGATCATGACTAAATCTTCTGGGGAACAGGCACGATGTTGGTGGTCATTAAGGAATAAATAGAAAAAGTGACAAAAAGCATTTATCAGCTAGTTTAAACAGAAAACACTCCATGCCAGCAGTGCCGCCCACAGGATACTCACCAAGTGTGCACTGAGACGCGTCTGCCACATGTCAGCTTGTTTGGGCGTCAGGTCAGGGATTGACAAACCCAGTCGTGAAGCCAAAGCTTCTACATAACCTGCGAGACTGGAAGAACCACAAGACAAGAACAAACTATTTTGAATCTCACAGTATCTCTAGTGAGGGTTTTGAAATACTTGAACTTAAAATCAAGAGCTTTTCCTTCAGCATACCGATAAAGTGATTGAAAGAAAACTATGGCAGAGTTTAGACTTCCAAAGGTCACATTTTCCAATGTAAGTTAATTATCTCACTGATTTAATATACAGTATTTCCAGAAAAACTTTATGCAGTATAGCACAACTGGGACAAATGTTAATGCATTTTTGCAGAGCTTTTTAAGTAACCTTTACTGGAGGAAAGGTCACACACAGACTAGTTAGTGGTAAGCCTTGTAATTTGCAGAAAACAAAACAGAGGCAAAGTGGGAAAAACAGGCATAACAAACAGCTTTACTTTCTGCAGCTATGCAAAAATCTCCTTTATAAACTAAAATAAGCTGTATCTCTTTTTATCAGAAATAGGTGTGCCTAGACCTGAAGACATTGCCAAGATATTGTTTTAGCTGAGGAGAAAGAAAATCTCTTCAGATGTGGGGATAACAATCTGAGAACGTATATTAGGCAGAGCTGTATTATGTTACCAAAAAAATTATTTTCTCACTTTGCATCTCAATGAATGCACTTAATATTCCTACTACAAGTTCATACATACCCCAGTCCAGCTAAATCTGAAACAAGGTTTCCCAAAGCTGCAGCTGGAGGGAGGAAGAGGGAAGAGAAAAAAGTATTATTCTAGTTACGAACAAAATCTACCAGCTCCCAGCCCCCAGTGACCCTCGCTTATTATCAATTTATATAGAATTAAAGACTAAGGAACTAAGTTCCTTTTATTATAATGTTTTTATTCTGACCTTATTACAGTTTAATAACAGTGGCAGACTAAAATAGGAGGTGCAAGTATTTTTCTCAATTTACACGGAGAAAACTTGACAAATACAAAAAGACAACACTAACACCTGGAAATCAACGTAAGTTTCGAGATCAATGTTAAGAACAGCTGTGCGTGGTTGCCAGCTCCATGCAGCTAATGCTGGACACCAAGCAAAGCCTTCCAGCGCCTGAAGAGGCACAGGAGCACTGGAAATAGAAGGAGCTGTCACTCAGATATGCAGCTTTGATAAACAATGTCAACATATCCATGAACTGTGTCAATTTAAGAAGAAATACTGTGAATGAAGTTACACACAAAATACATGATTTCACAGCAGGCCTTACTGAGATAAGCTTGCCTGTGACTCTCTCACATTGAACCAAGGACTGCAAATTCCCAAATCTTTAACTCGCTCTGCTGTAACATTTTCAGTTAAGCTCTCCCTCCATGTGCTTTCGAGCAATGCTGCACCTGCAGCTGGTGGATCCGTGAGCAGCTTTGTACCCTCTGACACTGCAGAGGCACCAAAGCTGTCAAGCAGAGCTTATCAGTTTTGGCCCAGGGCAGGAGCAGGGTGGCTGCTTGGCCTTCCTGTGGTATCTCACCATGGCAGAGGAGCCACCAAGAACTGCAGTAGAAAGACACCAACACTGATCTCCACTTAGCACTGCAAGCAAACAGCAACGTACAAATACATATATCCACAAACATCAATACTGGGCCCTGGGGAATTTAGAGCAGTTCCATTACAGAAATGCAAATATACTTTCCCAATTGACCCAGGATTTGAAATATTAGGTTGAAACCAACAACAAGCATTTCAAAAGCTATTTGAACTGAAATTCCATTTCTGGAAATGGAATATGTCCTTGCTTCACCCAGAGGTTGTTTCTTTATTAGGAAAGGCAGCTGCAAGACTGAGGAAGTGCCATTTCCAGCCCTGTGTGCTACTTTCAGCCTAAAATATAGGAATGTGCCGTATTAGTCTAAATGTGCTGCATTTTTAATACTTGCCTGCCATAGTTGAAATTCCTAAGACAACTCCAATTGACAATTCTATTTGGGTACCCTGAAAAATAAACAGTTTTCTCATTATTTGAGGGATCTGGAATTAAAATAAATTATAGTGATACAACTGACAGAATTATTGCTTACTGCTTGTCTATGTTAAAAGTGAAAGGATAAATGGACATTTAGGATCACACAGATCCTACCTTCCTGGCATATATATTTCCCCCTAAGGCAAGAGCCTACTTCTGAAATTCTTTTAATATTTCATACTCTTGTAAGCAGGCAGCTGGTGGACAAACCTGCAACCTCTATCCCTGCACACTACCTTCTCCACTCCAATTCTTAGCTGAATGTACAGCACTGAATGAAAACTTCTACAAATACTGAGCAAACAAATAAAACACAATATCACAGCTCCTTATGTTTTCAGCTGAAGAAACAAAATCACACGGACTGCACTATGAAACAGCACGACGTGGTCCGAAGATGAGAGACAATGTGCATGAACTAAAACAAGACGTGTTCCAGTTGGATAAAGCAAAACATGTTCCACCATGAGCACAACTGAGCCTTGGAACAAGTTGCTCAGACAGGCTGCCCTTGGATTTCTCAAGTCCCACAGGATAAAACCAGGAACAACTTGGTTTCATCTTACAGCTGGTTCTGCTTTGGGCAGGGAGTTCGACTAGAGATCCTGAGACAGTCCTGAGCAGGGGGACCTTCTAGACTAGACCTCACAGGCCAGTCTATTCTGTTCTCTTGAAAAACACTTGAAAATCACTTGAATCTTACAGACTCGATCACGGAATTAAACAATGAACTTACCGCAGCAATCATAATTGCGTTATCCAAAAATCCAAACCCTACAAAAGGTAATGCATTGTGGAAGAACACTAAAAGAAACAAGTAAAAGAGAAAATAAATAACTATAAGAGAGTTCACTCATGCACAGGAACAACTGAAATGTCTAATACTGGTTTTAAGAGAAACAAAGGCAACATACACAAAATTCATTTCCTACTAATTCTGCTGGTGACCTTTTTGTTGCTGGCAGGTGTGGTAAAACCCTTGGCTACAGAGAAATGTTACTAATGGCTTGTGAAGAACCAGCTAAACAATTTACTCTGCAAATAGTTGTACAATTTCACATGGAAGCCTACTAGTTCACAAGAGAAATATTTAAAGCTACACAAACTCTGGTATTATTTAGAGACCTTCCAAGGATGTTGCAGTATCACTGAAGATCACCAAACTGTCTCACCAGACTCCCCGCATGCTTCTCTTGCTTGAAATAAAGGCCCTTTCTCTGCAAGTCTCTCACTACTTCTGTGCAAGAGCTCCATCTTCTTCATACATTCCTAAAAATTTGTATTTTAAAAGCATTGTCTGGAGCTAGACAATTCTTGCCAACACTCCTTCAGCCAAATTGGCAAATGCTAAGGTAGTTTTCATTAGTGTGTCATATACTGTTAATTATCTCACTAATTCAACCCAAACTTCTGTCTTGATTTTGTTTGTGCACTGTCCTCAGAACAAGTTAGATTTGTAGCTGCTCCTTAATACAGTGCTTAAGAAACCAAGTTCCACCTTTTGTTTCATGCATTTTCTTCTTTTTTACTTCTGAAACCCATTAAATCCTTTTTGAAAATATTTTCTATTGCAGAAGCTTGGAACATGCTGCTCTGGTTAATTTCTAAGAATGAGTACAGTGCTACTGTATCATTCCTTTTTGTCCTGCTTCATTTTCTCTCCCAGGTTTTAGCTTGTAAGCTTCTGATGGGTGTGGGATTGAATTTGCACAGCGTTGCCTCCAGCTGAGTTTCAAGGCGCTCACTTCGTAAGACTAAACACAGCTCGAGGACATGCTACTTGACAAAAACACAGCTGAAAGTTGAAAATTTTCATTTTCTTTAACATTCATAATGCAGCAGATACTTATTTTGGATTTGGTTGGAGTTTGGGGGTTTTTTCCACTTCAGATTGGACTATAATTCCTACATTTTATAAACTTAAAGAGATGCAAACCTACGAAGAGGGAAGAAAGAAGAGTACATGACCCTCACAATCATGTGAAAAGAAACTGGTACCAGTACCTTTTGGGTTTCCTTCCTGCAGACAGTATGAATCCATGACCACACAAAAAACCAAAGCCACACTCAAGATCTTTCATGTTTAGGTACTAGAATGTGAATGGACAGTTGCAACTACTTTGTGGGAATACACCTATCTTCCAAACTGCACAGGTAAAAGACAGCACAAAATGTATGAAACTTTCAATTTTTTTTTAAGCTATCACAAGACAAACCCACCAAAATATAAATAACAAAAAAAACACACAGATATACCCAGTATTTTCAAATGTGTGTACCAAACTCCGGAGCTAAAAAGGGAGCTCAAATTCTTAGTGAAAAGGACAGAATTTTGGAATTCATGGAGCAAACAGAACCCCAGGGACAAAGGGAGGAAAAAAAACCCCAAATGAGAATAAATGTAGATACTTAGAAAAGGAGAATGTTTGCCTAAACAAATTGCCCACTGGAGAGTATAAAATCACAAAAATACACTAATTTGGAAACTAAATCAGAATTTGAATCATCACGGTATTATAAATATTCCAATTTCTCTGCAATTTTATACCACTTCTCAGTCCTTTTAAAACACAAAACCTCCACAAGGTACTGAAGCATCAACACTGCTTGGCTTAGAAAAACAGTGCTTGCAGCTGGCTTTGAACAGCATGCTCTCATTTGGGCTTTCTGTCCTACTTTCACTAAGTGCTGCACATTCTCCAGCCGAGGTGTTACGAAACAAAGGCAGCAGGGTGAGTGTTGGTGCTTGCTTTGGTTTTCTCTTACTCCATACAACAGGGATGAGGACAGACAAGCACTTGTACAACAAAGATGACACCAATTCAAAGAGAGACTCCACAAATACTGAACCATATTCAACATTCTTCTTTTACCATGTCTCAGTTGTCCTGGAGATGGTGGTGCAACCTCCAACTTCTCTAGAGAAGCCAAAATGAAATGAGAAAGTTAGCTGCTTCATCACAAATTTGGTTTACTATAAAGTCTTTACCAAATTACTAGCAGGCAAAAAAGCAGTTATGTTATTTAACAGCTTTCAAATTGGAAAGAAAAATACTTCACACCTACATTTTTACTATTTTTACAAAAGAAAACATGGTATTAAAGCCAAAAAATCTTAGAATATTACAAGCTTAAACTGGCACAAGTGATTATGCAAAGTAACAGCACACTTCAGAAGCAGTCCAACAGCCATCTTCATTTGAAAATTACAAAAACACACTAAAATTAGAAAAATCAAATCTTCTAGAGACAATTGTATGTTATTAATTTTTAGAGGTCCTATAAACATGCAGCTGACAACCTTCTTTCCCCCATAGAGAGTATACAAAAAAAAAAAACCCTACCATTTATATTCTCACAAAAGGCATCTTTTCACAGCAATATAAGAATAAAAGGAAAATAGAGACCACTGATTTCAGTAACAGCAGATTAAGTTTGGTCATTTGGTGCATGTTGCAAGTATCCTGGCCTCAAATCACTAAGAGTCTGCAAGGACCAGGACATCACTCCTGAACCTGACAGAGTACTTTCTGTACACAAAATCAATGCAGTCATGACTAGAGATGCTGTGCAGAATGCAGCAGCACGTTACTCATTTAACAGCAAGGGAAAGAAACCTACCTACTTTTTTAGGTTTCTCTTGTTTTGTGTATTTTTTGTGTCAATATTGAGAATAAGACCTCCTTTTTAAAACAAAAGAAGTCATTCCCGCAATATTTTCCAATATTATGAACCCTGAGATTCTGACAAGTTGCTTCCATACTTCTGCTGAAGTAACTTCTACAGAAGAAGGTTAAAAATGGTAAAATGCAGAACCTACAACACTCAAGTATTCAAATTTTACTTGGGGAAGCCAAGTACATGGAAAGACAATGCTGCAAACACAGACTGTGATTCATTTGAGCACATATCTGAGCAGTAGAGACTAGAGTGAGTATTCTTGCATCCAAGTCACTCTTATATTCAATACTATTGTAAAGAAGAAACTAAAATACTCACTTAAAGTAGCTTTGAGGAAAAGAGTGAGATCATAATACCAGTATTCAGCCAACCAGGACACTGACTTCCAAAAAAGTTTCATCAATTGAAGGTCTTTAACAACTTTCAAGCTATAGCAGTTACTGAAGAGGTGCTTCTTCCCTCTGCCCAATGTAAACACTACCTAAGGTCTAGAAACAGCAGTTGTACTTACCATGAAAATGGGACAAGTATAGCCCAAATACTACAGAAATAAAGATTATTTTTCTTTCCCCTAGAAAATGCCAAGAAATTCACAGATTCAAAGCTCAGAGGAACATGGAAGAGGAACATGATAAACAGAGGGGAGCCCTGTGAGAGTCAATCTTCTGAAGCCTCGAGTATTGACAACAAGAAAACGTCAGACCAAAATTTTCAGCTTGTGTTCAAGAAGGATGAGATTGGGGATGGGACCCGTTTTCATATGGTCTCCTTCTGTCCTCACAGGTTAAGCAAATCTTTTATAGAAGCATGGACAAAGAAAGATCTATATACACCAGTACTGCTCTTTGGGCAGCTTTTCTCAGAGACCGTAAATTCTTACGACACTGGGGAAAATCAGAACCACCTTGAAACAAAGACAGTAGCTGAGGCCACGGTTTCCTAAAGCTACAGATGCCCTGAGGGTGGCCAAGCAACCTAAGCCAACACCCTCACATTCCTGATGAAGCTTCCCTAAACTCATCTGCCTCCATCCTGCTGAATGCCAGGGAGAGAATAAAAACCCAAAACCGAACACAAGCACAGGAGGTCACAGAGTGCTGCCCTCCATGGCTTTCTGCTCTGATGGGAAGCCATCACACCAACCACTGTGGTTCCTAGGCTTCCTGTGGCACTGCCACTGAAACCATCCCTGCTACAGTGCCATCTAGTCTCTAGATCTAGGTCTCCATATGCAAGCATTTTGTGATAAGAAACTGTAACAACAAATTTCCAGGAAACACTCTACCTCTGAGGAAGACATCTTTTCATAGCTTTCCCTGGTTATGACAGCCAGTTAGGTTATATAGTTTCCATCTATTCTGGGTACCAAAACAGAATACAAAAAACTATTCAGCTTGTCACAAAATAACTACAGTGCTCTAGAACATCAGTTCTCTGGATTTAACTACAAATGAGTTTGCTAGCACCCCTCAGCCTACACAATTACATTCTATTCAGTCTAGCTAGACAACTATTAAAAAAAGCTAAAAAAACCCAGTGCATAACTGACTTTAGAAACTTAGTACCAAAAGGAAGAATTAAAAGTGTTTGGTAGAAGGAAAAAGAAATAAAAATGTCTTGCGTCTAGGAATAATGGGAGTTCCGAGTCTAACTAAATAACTAAAAAGAACATAAACTTGTCCTTCAGAACATACAGCAAGGACTACCTTGGGATGTTTCTAAAAGAAGGGAGGCTGGGGGACACAACTTTGAGGTTAGAGGAAAGACAAGTTAGTACAAGATAGAGGGAAATACCAGGGGATCAAATATAAGCAAAAATAACTTAATCATTGACATAATCTGTTTCAGTAGTGTGGGATTCCTCCTAAATAGGCATTTTATGAAGCAGTACTTCAACACTATCAGGACAAAAGTTGCAAGAGAGGCCACTAGGGACAGCATGGTGGCACCATGCTCTGGAGACCAGACTGCTCCTGATCAGCCGCAGGGAGCTCATGTCAGTAATGGGTCTTTGTGCTGCACATGCAAGAACTTTATTTTATTAAAGGGAGTCTTGTCAACTCATCTGGAAGTGTGCCTAGCTTACAGCTTCCCTCATCATTAAGATAAAAATTAATCTGTGAAAAAAATCAGTGGTTACACATATTAATGAGACAGGGATTGGACAAGTCTGCCAGATGAAGTTCAGATAACTGGGGCTGGTGAACCCTGCACACACACCGGACAGGGAAGCTCCCTCTCTGTCTGAGCCAGGACAGAGCCTGAGAGAGCATCTCATCCCACCCCAGCACAAGCAGGGCCAAGTCAGACCAGGGGACTCAGCACTTTGTCACGTTGTACCTGCAGGACCAGGCTCATGGGAAAAGCTGTCCCCTATGGAGCACCAAAACAAGGCTTTAAAGCACAAAGGAGACTTCCCTGAAAACCGATGCTCTGCCTCTGCCAGGTGCAGAGCACTGCCTGCTGCAGGGAAAGGGCTGGTGCAGCTCAGCTCTACTTGCAGAGGCCAAAGATTAGTTTAATGTTGGGCCATGGAGAAGGAAAAAAAATTAAAGCAGAAAAAAAACCCCAACCACTGTGGCTGGAAAGCCAAAAACCTTTTTACAGAATCACTTCCAACACCACCTCTTTAAAGCATAACATACTTTAAAACTCCACAAGATATGCACGGACTGAGAGCCAAAAAAATTCTCTAAACCAATTTTTTAAAACTCTAGATAGAAAAATATATTTCAGAATAGGGTATTTATTCATAGGAAGTTGTTCTGACTATTTGAATTTTCAAGACTCAGCAAAAAACAAGAATAAAACTATTCAGAGAGTACAGCAAAGGAAACATGCCCTTTGCTTGTTTTACCAGAGGGAAAACAAGAATCCAAATTGCAAAACCCTCTTTGAAGAGCTCAATTCAGTCAGAATCAAACAATTCAGAGTTTAAATGTCTGGGGGAAAAAGAAAACAACTCTAAAGTACTCCAGAATTGCATTTCACGATGGCCATTCACCAGCTCATCCTGTGCCACAGTGCTCAGTAAGACACAGAATTCATCTTACTGCAGAAGGAATAAAATGAAATGGTGGAGTGAGGAATATTGCTATTTTCTGACATTCATTACCATAAGTGAGGTTATAAACCAAGGTTCAAGTGCAATACATGTCATGAGCCCTGAATTAGTAAAGTCTGGGAAGCAGAAAAACATTTACTGCTTCTTAAATATGTTCTTGAAATTTTTTAAATTTATAGTAATCATCTTTTTTTCTAACTATTTTAAGAAATAGTTAGAACCTGGGGGGAGCACAGGGGGTAAAGGAGTGAAATATAAAACCATCATCATAAATAATATCATCCACAACTTGGCCCAAACCCAGCAAGTTAAAGTCACTCTGCCAATTGTAGCCAAGTACTTGCAATTTAGTTTTAGAATTATTATTCTTAGCTGACAAGCTCACCACAACTAACAGGTAATGGGAGTGCATTTATTTAAAAAAAACCCCAACCAAAACCTAGTAAGTTGTCATCACAGGTTTCTGAATTACCAATTTTTTAAGAACTGGCATACAAGAGAACTTGCAAGCCTAAAGGCATGTATTATGTTTTATTCGAATTGCAGCTAACATCACCATAAATTTTACAGCTGAATCTGTTACTGTCACCCAGGGGCAGGAAACACTAACACTGAATGCCGGTACTACTGCCAGAGCTACCCTAGGAAAATACTTGCTACTGCTGAGTGTTGTTAAATCTGAGACAAAAATATGACCAGTGTTTCATAGATTTTTAAATGGTGACTGAATTGTTTAATTATTAAACAACAAATATCAAGAAAGAAGAGTATAAAAAATATTAATAATCTAGATCTATTATAACATCATTTTAGGCTCCGAAGGCATCTAATCTGGAAGTTACAGAGGGTGTTTTGTCTTGAATTCATCAATCTGTTTCCTCCAAAAAGCCTGTCCAGATCATTTCAGCAAATCATTCAGATATCTATCACTGAAACAGCAAAAGCATCACTAGCACAGAACAAGAAATCAGAGCAATCGTTGTGTCTACTAAAAAGAGGTACTCCTTTGCACGTGAGTTCACAAGAGGATCTTTACCCCCAAAATTCTGGATTGGAGCCTAAAAATGAGATGTGTTATTGCTTTGTTCAGAGGTGAATCCTCAAAAGCAAATTCTGACTCTGATGTATGAGTTCATTCATGGAATAAACTCGTAAGATGCTTCCTCATTGTCCTTTGTTCCTCCTCTGCTCTTCTTCAATGTTTTCACCAAAACTGCAATGTAGCAAAATTAAAAAACCTTGTCCCATTGATCTTCAGTTGGGTTCCCTTAATATTCCAGACGGGTAAACAACAATCCATGAGTTGACAGTAAAGAAAAATTCTCCATTATTTGTTATAACTCACAAATGGTTTCCTGTTACTACAGCAATTAAGGCATGAAAGGATGCTGACTCCTGCAATGCTAAATATAAACCTGGCTGTCGGCCCCTTCAGTCACACGCCCAGCAGAGGGAAAGCTGGGTGAAGCTCTGGTACAAACAGACAGAGGAAAATATAGAAAAATAGATAGAAAAATTCTCTACTGCTCTGGAAAAGGTAACTATGTCCAAAGAGATATTCTGCATAAATACAAATAGAACAGTATTTTTTTAATATTCTCTGTAACACTGTAGAGAATTACACAGTGATCATGTTGCATCACCCTCCCGGAAAAACCTTGAAGTAGCAGGAGATTATCACCTCTATTTGAAACTTTTGCTACAACTACTGGACAAAGATCTGAACAAGCTTTGCAGGAATGCAGTGTGCTCCCTGGCCAATCAATTCCCTTCAGAACAAACCCCAGTAGTGACTTCAGGCTTAGGTTATTCCTGTGATCACCTGTAGTGAGTACAAAATACACTTATCCTATTATCCCTTCCAAAAATGTGACACAGCATTCATACCCTTTTAAGGATGTTTGACAAAACAGAGAGACCTAAGGTGGAAACACTGACTGGAAATCTAGGAGAAAGCATAAAATGCAAACAGGTATCCAGAGGCTCAAATCACTGTCCTCATCATTAAGAGGGTTTTATCCCTGATCTCTATCAGTGCCTTATAAATGTAAAGGTCAGCATTTCCGCTCGAGCAAGTTCATGCCAAAATAGTAGTGGTTTGTTTAAAAAGGTCTCAAACCACAGCTGGAAAAAAAAATTATAAGTAAGATGCTTGCCTTGGGATTCAACGGGGTTAATCACATAAAATGATGACAACACAGAAAGGACCTGCAGCTCGTAATAGAGATGCAGCATAAGGATAGAAATACAGAGTTCGAGCTGTCTCCTTCAGAAAGAAATGGAAAATGTCAGAAAAACAGCTGAAGTGTTTGTATAAAAGCACCAGCAACATAGTAACACTGACAGGAGAGCAAACAAGAACAATAATGAGGTATTCTAATCTGTGTTCCACAAGTAAATGGTTGTATTATTATTTAATGAAAAAAAAAAAAAATAAGAAGGTACTTGAGAGTTGCCAGGAAATAAACTTGCTATAGCAATTCCCTGACTGGAAAGAACTAATCTTCAGAGTTAAAATTCTCTGCCTTATAAAACCAAATACTAGTCCCCCAAGAGGAGGTTGGCTCTGCCTTCCCTCCTCATCCTCTCCATTTCAACGCCTGAGGACTGCAGGGAGTTCCCAGGAGCGACAGGAGGGACACCTCCCAGTGGCATAGCAAACTCTTCCATCTTTGGATGAATGAATCTTCCCCTGGGATTATTTGCAATGTCTCCACTAGATTTGGAAAAAGACCAGATGAGTCCTTCTGACTAACAAGAGTGGAATTAATTTCATCCAAATATATTCATTTAACTGTTTCGGCATTTCTCTGTCAGTACTGATCTTGTTGGGCCCCTCTCATTCGAGGCAGGGATCTATCCAACATTTCATGGGTTTGCAGTTGAACGGAGTAGCAGCACAGCAACAGTGCTGAACTGGAAACAAGACCGTGGTATCTGTGTATTATCAGGGCATGACATGTTCCTGTAAAAGGACAAGCAAAGCAATTCTGTGGGACACCACAGAAGATTTGTTAACAAAAATTATCAGCATTCTGTGCACAATCAGAGTTCTGATCTATTGGAGGACTTTCATCACCTTTAAATAGAGTTGTGTTAGACATCACTGATGTCTAAACATGAGAGCTCATGAAATATCTAGGGAGTTATATATACACAATTATAATATCGTTTATTCATTTATGTTCCCCCAGGCCCTGTTTTAACAAGAAATCTGAGAAGCTGGTGAGAGACAAGCTTGGTTTATTCCTGACCCTCCTCTCACTTATGCCCTTTCCCCTCCTGCACAAAACTATACTTGTTTCCCCAGGAAAGAAAGCGAGTGGGAAAATAGTTTTAAGAACAGGGAGCAGCACTGGCTTTCAGGCCCAGGTCTGGTACCTGCAGCCAGCAGCAGAACCCCTTAGAGGAGACAGCTCACTGACAACAGCCTGTGCAGAACCCAGGGGAACCAGGACACTCCTTCCTCCACTGCCCTGGCATGAAACTGAGAGTATTAACAACACAGGGGGCTTGTGCCTCGGGCAACAGCAACAGCCATGCTTCCCACAGCCCCTGGTACCAGCAGCACCTGCACTCAGACAGCAACAACCCTTCCCACAGCCGCCACCACCCGCAGGCAGCTGCAGCAGTGCACGAGCACCAGACGGGGGGCTGGCACATTAAATGTGTTTGGTGGGATTATCCTTTTCCTTTAAAAGAGCTCGACTACAATCTTTACAGAGACGTGAAGAAAAACTGCTATTAAAACACACACCACTAAGTACCAGCCTCTTGTAAGCAGAAAGTTCCATTCCCTGCCTGAGGACAACCTTGGAAGCAAGTACAACCACAAAAATAAGCTTCTGTCTGAAATAATTTTAAATGCATGTAGAGTTTATTGCTTTTCATCTGTCTCAGACTTTAATATAGCTACCCAAAATAAGACAGACAGGCCAGATAAACTGAATGATCGTCAAACATTTTGTTACAGACTCATACTAAGTGTAATGACATTCCTTCTAATTTTTCATTGCATTGGGGCATTAAAGACAAAAGTATCAGCTGCCTTGAAGTTCTTAAGACTCTATTCAATCCTGTCAGCAAAAGAAACACCAGAAGAAACCACTGACAATTTAAGTTCCAGCCATAAATTACACGCAAGTAATTTGTGCCTCTCTCTATAAATGCCTAATGAATACAGAATGCAGTAGCAATGAAGCTATTCTTAACTCTTCACCTGCTGCTAGAGGTAATGCAGTAGATTCATGACTTTGATACTCCCTTCCCTTCCCCATGTAACTTAGCAAAGCCTCATTTGTGAAATTAGTCCTACTTCCCCATCTGACTCCCTGCATAATCAAATTCAAGCTGCAATGACAGTTTTCTCTGGCAAACAGCTGAAGGAATGATTATAATATAAAAACAGATAAAATCACTTCACATGCAACTTTACCTTAAAATATTTTCTTTTGGCTTTTATGTTACAAGAATATGGAATATCTACAGGGCTGTTATGCAGTTGCATTATGTAATAATTTATTCTGCACATGAATTTTAAGTTCTAATAAAAAATTCACTCTGTTCAAAATTATCTGAAATATTAAGATTGCTGGTTTTGTAAATAAAGTCATATAAATAAGGAGAAACAGAAGACAAAGGCTACTGTGCTCTTCTCTTCCTAAAAGTGAACAGTTCTGACTAAGCTCACTTTTAGTTCTTTCAACCAATTGCCATTATTCTGCAAAACAAAAAAAAACCAAGAACATCCTTCTCCTGGTCGGTGTTTCTCCAGCCTCTGGCAAGCATGAGGCCTCTCTCAGGAGGATTCAGTGCATCCCTGCAGCTTCTAGCTGCAGAGCCACTGCAAGCTTCGGTTCCTGTCACATCCCTGCAAGTGCCAGCTGTGCACACACTCCCTCTAAAGCTGCTTCAGGACCTCTACTCTATGAAGAGCTGCACATCTGGTCCATCTATTTAATCCCAACGCTTCTTAACTTTCCCAGAAACTATCCAATGCCAGGTTATGAAACACACAGTTCTGCTACTTAAGAAAGTTTTGTTTTTCAACTTTATGCACTTACCCTTTTCCACCATTATTTTTAACTTGTTCTTCTGTCATTGCTTTACTGTAAGCAGGCAGCAGACTCCTGTGAATGCTGAAATTACACCCTTCACCTCCAGTTCTCCTAATCATCTTGAAAATTAGTGAAATACAAACACAAATCCTCAGTTCAAAGTTTTCTGCATGCATAAGCCTGTTTTGTTTTCCACAGGGGAGGAAATATGGAATCTAATGTATTTAACACTTCTCCCCCTGGCAATGGAAAGTATGCTGTGGCACTGCCTGCATCGGTGACATACCCGCAACCCCACTGTTTACTGGAGATCTTAATGAAATATGCACCCCTATAGTTTTTCACGCTGTGCAATGGAGACTGATCACAGTCTGCCTCCAGCATCCTTCCCTCCCTCTGCTTCTCCAAAATCTGTGCAATGTTTACACAGCCCCTTTTCCAGCAGCAAGGAAGGGGATGGATTCAGGCCGAGGCTGCCTTTTGCAGTGCTGAAGCAAAGTACTGTGTGATGTGGGGGGGCAGCCACTCACACCACAATAAATAATCTTGAATAGAGAGCCAGAGGAAGGGAGAGGAGAGACAGCTCCCTTCCTAGCTACAAGACAATGTTGAGGTAAAAACTAAAATTGCAAGTAGTTGACAAAACTGCAAAGGTAACCTGGGAGATCAAGCCAGTATTGCTCACTAGTGCAAGTCACTGTGTGCTGTTAGCAACACAGAGATCCCAGAACAGACTCCTGCCTGAGGCAGAAAAATGCTCCTGGCACTTCCCATCAGAAAACAGAAAGACAGAACCTTAGGTGAAACAGAAAACTGCACCTTGAAGTGATCTAAAGTCATGCTGTTACTGCAAGGGGTGATTTGATACTTTTCCTCTTGCCCCTAAATTCCCTCCTGATCATGTATTTGGGACTTGTCCTTTACTCTGGCACTTGTTCTTAGTCAGGTACACAGCCAGGCCCAGAGAAGAACAGCAGTGCTAGCATGGGAAGCAGAATTGAGACTTTCATACCCAGAGGTTTTGGGAGCAGGGAAAGAACAGAACACTCTTTACAACAACACAGGTGAAGCCAGCAGTAAATCCACACCCATATGGCCAAGTCACATCTACTACACATCACCTCATCCACAGCTCATGCGGGCCTGCCCTTACCCACTGTGGGAAACCCAGGAAAATGGTTTTCCTCTATGGCTGGGAAAAAGAAATTAAAGTGAGCTCTTTTTTTTAAGCTGAGCTTTTAACACAGGGTCAGATACAAACCACAGTAAAACTCAGCAATATTAGTGTGCAACTGCAAAAACTGATATAAGCATGGAAACCAGGTAGATACAATAGGTTCCTAGCATCCAACCCTGAGATGTAATCCAACAGTGAAAACTTTACAAATCCAAAGACTTTTTTTTTTGTTTTGATAAACCAGATCCAATAAATGAGTAAAAAACTTATACGAGGTCACATATAATTTCCCATGGGAGCAGTCTTTTTCAACCTGGGCCATTTGTCATTTATCAGAACTCAACTGCACCTTTGGTACATTTCTTCTGTTGAGAGAGAGGGACACTGAATCAGAATTTGTCTGTCGGATATTTGCAAGAGGAAAAGGTCACCAGGATGATTATTTGTAATAGCACTGTCACTTTTGCAGCTACCTATTTACTTTATTTACTTTACTCCATAAAATAATATAAGTAGATAATAAAACTGGGGAAGGAGCAGTGGATTTCAAGCTGTTCTCCCATCCCTTCTTTATGGCAAAAAACTTTATTAGGCAAGAAGGCTGTGAATCTAGCTAGAAATTCTTACATCTCACAATCTTGAGCAAAACAGTTAATTTTACATTTGTAACATCACAGCTTTACTTGCACTTTGTGAAAATCAGCCTGTTGCCAGAACTGAAGCAAAGAAACAACTGGATCAAAAAGGTTATCTGTAATCTGAAAACACAAGTTGATGGTATTTGAAAAAGCAGCTGGCTAAAGAAATTGGTTTGTTCCACGCACATTTTTCTCTAGTCTTCCACAAAATTAAACAAAGCCAATAAAACACAGTTTCTACCAATTCAGGTTGTTATGAAAGATGGGATAATATCCTCATGGAGACCAATGATTCACACTCTTAGAGTAAGATAAGTTACAGCAAACCTGACAGCACTAAGGGATAGATCACTGCACAAAGTCAAATGCCATCAAGTGCAAATAATTAAAAGCCATGGAAGAAAAGTTACTCTAACAGTAGAATAACCAGAAACTGATAATGCCTAAAAGAAAAATGTAGCAGGTGAAAGTGCAGCAATTACTTGTTGGTTCCCAGTATGCATTTGGACCTGAGCTTTGTGGCAATACAACTTTACATACAACAACACAACCCAAAGCACAGACCTCTGTCCATGGCACAGATAAGAATCACATATCAGGGACTGTCCCCTCCTAAACCTGCCTCAAGGCTTCCCAGAAAGTTTTGAAAGAAGTGCTGGTGCCCAGACAACACATCCCAGACCATCTCCAAGAAGTAAGCTTTGGGAACCTAAGGCTGGGCCACTGTGGACCCTGTATCTGTCTCCTCTCAGTTGAAATTGGTCTCACTGTAGAAGCCTTTTTGTCTCAAACTTTTCAATTTTTCCTGAAATTAGAAAGATTTTTCAAAGCTGTGTTCTTTCCCCACATCATGCAGGAGCCTTTCACTAGGATCACTGCCAAACAGTAAGGCATGTTTTAATTCTGGAAATGCCTAAAAGCCATGAAGTATTTAAGAGCATTGAGGAAAGGTTTTAACCCTAGATACAGTAGGAGATAATAAAACAAACCACCTGCTTCTTATGACTGCTTTAAGCCAATAGGAGAGTTGATACAGAATATGATCCATCTCAAAATACAGAGTCTTAAATATGTTCCTATTTCCCCTTTTTATTATCTAGAGAAAATAATGTGATTTAAAAAAAAAGTATAGCAAGTATCACTAAGTATTATGGCTGCTAGGGAGGGTATTTTATTAACAATTAACATATAAATATCTAAGAATCCTAAGTAAATGAACACTGGAATAAAAAACCTACGGTTTCCTATTCCATAGTTTTGAACGAAACATGCACTCAGCTGGGTTGAAAAAAGGATTTTGTGGGCTTTGTCTTAAAATGCTCCCCAAGTTTCAGAGGAAGCATGTGTTTCAGGCATGGGTTAGTCACATCCCAGAAATTCCAAGGGGCTCATTCACTGTTAAAGGAACTTCTCACACACAGCAACAAAACAGAAACAAAAAGGCATGCTTTCAGATATTTGAAATATCACCATGCTAATTTAAGGATAAAGTAGAAGGGGGGCACAAGGCAGCTCACATATTCATGTCCAGCTTTCCCCAAAATGAGTCGTTTTTGTAGAAAAATCTAAACAACAGCACAGGGAGCCAAGACAGCTTCTTTAAGTACTCTGCTCGCATGATATCTTATTTTTCCACTTACTTGTTGTTTTTACAAAGGATTTTTTTCTGGAGACACCAGATACCTCTGTAGTTTCATATTTGGATTGATTAAATAATAAATAAGGCTGATTAAAGCTAAGAGTTTTCAGTTGAATGAGTCAGCTTTAAATAATTTCTTTCTTAGAGAATCTGGAAGACTTCCTTTTCTTTTCATTGAGGTTACACACTGGAACTTCTGTGTTCACAGAATGAACATGATCTATTTCATTCATGCCTGTTGCAGGGAGATCTGAGTGTTTTGAATCTATCACTCTCAAAGGTTTCAGTTGCACTCTAAGTAAAAGCTACATTTCAAGTGATCTTCCCTGAAAAGCCCTAAATCAAAAGCAGTCTTTGTACTGGACAAGAGTTATTGGGAGACAAATTTTCCTTTTAGCTCTAAAATGTGCTATTTTACAAAAGAAGCAGCTGAAGAACACTGGCTTAAGATTCAGGTATTTTTTCTGATTTGTGATTTAAAAGACATTTGTGCATGACACCTATTTTGTACTCATCACGTTTAAACACATGCAAAAGACAAAACAAATTTTAATTGGAGAAATCTTATTTTACCTTTTGCAGAAAAAAGCAAAGGCAGCTAACTAAATAATATTTTTCAACAATAGTATTATTTCTGCATTATATTTGGACCATGTGATTTTACGCACATCGCTTTCCGAGAAAAAAACATAAGGTAGCTGACACTGAGCTATTTCATAAAAATGTTGTTTCATAGTCTGAAATCTCTGGTCAAGTATTAACTAGAAATTATGGTATAGTGCAGCAGTTTCCACAAGACCTATGCTTGAATACCTTGGTCAAATTAAGAGTAAGTACCTGAAGATGCAGATCACTGAAATTCTTGAGACTGAAGGCTTTATATGAATATGAACAAAAACTGTGTACTTTTATTTCCTGCAGCAATACATGCCAAATGCATCAAAACAAGCATGCGGGAAGTCTGTCAAACCAGCAGCCTGCTGGCCTTATGCAATGCACATCTCAGCAAACACACTCTTCTGTTTGGGTTTTTTTTTACTGTACCAAAAGCACTGGTCGTCTCTGGTGACTCTACCTCCTCTGCTGGCTTCTCAAGTGGTACCAGTGGTTTAGGATACCGGCATGCTACAATGAGTTTTCAAAAGCAAAACAGCAATCAGTCATTATTTAAAATCTTTTAATCAATACTGGAGCATCCACCAGCAAGAAAAAGATCCTTTATAAATATTAAGACTGGATTTCTGTGGGTTTTACACCAATTCCACTTGATTGTTTCCAGGGTTTTCTCTGCAAAAACTTAAGACAATGTTTCTGCATTTAAGCAGACTAGAACCTGCTTTAAGTTACATGAGAAGGTGAAATTTCAGAATATGGAAGCAAATCAAACCACCATAGCAAAAACAATATGAACTTCAGAAAACATTACCTTGCTGCAAGAGGTTCAAAGGCAGACACATACAGCTGACATTTTCAGAGAGCAGTTTCAGAATTGTTTTACCATGAGTGACCATGCACGAATTTTCTTGTTTATGACATTAAACCTCATCCCCTAAATTACCTAGTAGTTTGGGTTCGAAGCAATTTAATGATCATCTAGCTCCAACACCATGGAACACCTTCCACTAGATCTGGTTGCTTAAAGCCCCATCCAACCTGGACTTGTAGGAAAGGGGCACTCACAGCTCCTCTAGACAACTTATGCCATTGTCTCACCAGTCTCATAGTAAAGAATTTCTTTCCAATAGCTAATCTAAACCTACCCTCCTCCACTTTAAAGCCATTCCCTCTTGACCTATGACTCTATGTCTTCATGAAAAGTCCTCTCCAGCGCACTTGTAAACCCTGCTAACATGCTGGAATGTACTGTAAGGCATCCCCAGAGCCTTCTCTTCTCCAGGCTGAATAGCCCAAACTTACTCAGCCTGGAGGAGACTGAGGGGAGACCTCACTGCAGTCTGCAGCTTCCTCACAAAGAGAAGCAGAGGAGCAGACACTGATCTTTTGCCTGTTACAGGGCCCAAGGGAAAGGCCTGAAGTTTTGTCAGGGAAGGTTGAGGTTCGATATTAGGAAAAGGTTCTACACCCAGAGGGTGGTTGGGGCCTCAAACAGGCTCCCCAGGGAAGTGGTCACAGCACCAAGCCTCACAGAGTTCAAGAAGTGTCTGGAAAATGCTCTCAGGCACATGGTGAGGTTCTTGGGGATGTCCAGTGCAAGCGCAGGACTTGGTTTCGATGAATCTTGTGGGTCCCTTTAAATTCAGGATATTCCATGATTCTGATTCATGGGGTTCAGATGTTAATGAAAAGGATCAGTAGAGCCTAAGTAGGACTTTTCCTTCTGCACTTTGTCTTCATGAGAGGGCTCCAAGACTCAGGGCAGGAGGTAGAGAGTATATTAAAAAAAAAAGAAGTTTCAAAAGCAAGAAGTAGCACATCTTTGCATCTCAAACACAATATTCCTTTCACCACCTAGTATTTTTGAGTCAGCAGTGAGATTAGCAACAGTCCTGAGGTAGGCTGCAATAGTCTAAGAACACAAAGGGACTCACACAGGCTGGCAAGAGTTTGTTATTTTACCAGCTTGACAGGGCACTTCAAACTTGTGAATTAAGACACTTGCCAGCAGTCTGCCAGAAAACCTTTTCTTAGAATAGCAATCAAACACTAGAGTTAAAAAAATTTATTGACCTAGGTCACAGCAAAGAAAACAGAAGTAGATGACATTGCTCCACCACACACAGCGTGACATTCACCTGTATATGCTGGGTCTGTAAAGGAGAGAGGAAGAGAGAACTGTCCCCACCAGATGCCATGGTACCTGTCAAAGCACAACAGCAGAAATAGTTCCTCTTCTCCCAGCTCAGTGGGATGAGGGCAGTCCTCACCACAAACCACACTTGCACCACGAAATCATCAATCTTCAAACAAGACAAGACTTCCAGAAGGATGGAATAACGCTTTGTTGTGTTAACACTGGACACCTTATTCATCATTCCAAGGTTCAAAAGGGAAAAAAAATACTTTAATGCAGAAGGAAAACTAAATCCAGATGAGAAGGATTTGCAGCTGTTTTCAGAAAGAACAGCTCAGTGATGTTTGGACTAAATTTTAAAATGGTAAGATACAGATTATAGCCTAACCCAGGACAGTTTTCAAAATATTTTCTGAGAACTATTCTATCAAGATTCAGTCTCACAGTCTTCCCCAGCTTCTACTATGCAAAACGCATCTATGAATTTAAACTCAGGCTTTTAGCTCTCAGCCATCACATGCTCACAGATAGAGCTCTGTCTACTGAAGCACTAAAACAAACAACAGAATTTCAGTCAGTGTTTATTCATAAGCTACACTGCTTAACCAACTGCTAGCACCCAGCATCTGGAAGCTCCATAGACCTCCAGGTAAGACAGGTGACAAGGTGATGGCAGGAACATATTCACAAACCTCTCCCCACCTACAGTTTTCGTGACTACAGCACAAGCAGATGTTTTAAGTTTCAAAAATGCTTCAGAGACTCACCTAACTTACAGGTAACAGCTACAACTCACCTACCTGAGGACCGTCCTTCAGCGTAGCAGCCGCAGGAAAGGATGGGCTTCCCCACAGCCTCTGCCATTAGCGGAGGCCACAGATAGTGTGTCCTGTCATATTTCGTGCTAGGGCAATTAGTTGGTGGAACTGCATCCTTCTGGTGGTAGGCCTGGGAATGGGCTGAGGAACTTGCCCCATTTGGTTCTTGATGTGCCCAGGTCTCCCCATATTGCTGACAGCCTCCCCTAGCTGATATGGGGTCTGTTAGGGCACAGAAGAGGTAGTGAAGGAAGAAGGTCAAAACTTAACCCAATAAGGACTGTGTTAAGAAGGGTATGGACTAACACCTCCCTTTCCATAAAGAATTATGAAAAGATCACTGGCACAAAACAAGCTTAAGCACAGTTGGCAAAATGCACAGGCATGTCATGATTTTTCAGACTGATTTTTTCAGACTCAAACAGAACACAATTACTCAGGCAGTAAAGAAGAGAATTTGAAGGCTGCATTTGGATCACTTTCATTGGAAATCAACACAAAAGTACAAACAACAACCTCAGCTAAAGAATCAGCTGCTGGAAGCTACAGCATGCTGCCAATGAATGAGAAGATTGATAAGAAACCCAACATCCCTAAAACAGTTTTGTCTTGACTAAACTCATGAGTTGTAAAAATCAAAAGTGACACTAGTCGGTCGGAGAAAGTACTTTAAAAGCAAGTATCTCTCCCCTCATTTGCTACTCACTCACAAACCTATTGAGGTCATTGCTACACCATTTCAACAGCAGGGAAGAGCAATCATACAAAGTATTTTCTAAACATAATAAAGCATTTTAAGTACAGAATACAAACATGTACCTCAGAAAAGTCTCCAATTTTCTTTCCAGTGCAGCCCTTCTATCCACCTTCTCTTCTCCTTGCACTCCACAGTGTTGAGAGTGATAATACCTACCTGACACCCCTTTGCCCTTCTTCACGCAAAATTTGAATTCTTTCAATATCAATCCTCTGCAGAAAACAGCTATGGGTAATTGTGGATACAAATATGCAGCTAGCAAGAATTTCTCTTGCTTCTTTCCAGTCCCGTGAGATACATTTCTCTCTCACAAAGATATTTGCAGAGTTCTATAAACTATGAACATCTGCAACCCTGCAGAGCTTTGTTTATGGTACAGTAGAAAAGTATTTTGACAATGATGTTTTAGGATTTTAGCCAATCACCCCAAGGGGTGGCTGATCCTTTGACCAATTAGACTATGAAGAAAAAAAGTCTATTAAAGAGTTGTAAAATAATTAAATAAATCAATCTTGCTGCACAATTCCTGCCTGCTGGATCTCTCTTCTCCTCCCTATTACTGCGGGATACCGTGATAGGTTTTTTCTCCAATTTCTATTTAACAGACTTACTAGAGGCCTTTTTCAGTTATGATTTTTCTTTTTTTGTAACACATGAAGAAACAGAATTTCTTATAGGTAAAAGCTGACCGCTGTTATCATGCTGCAGTCTGGTAAAAATATCACATGAATAGAACTAGCTAAAGGAAAAGGTTATCTACAAAAAAAGTCTTATCAAGCTACTAGGTCGGCAGATCAAGAATCTGACTCCAAGGATGAGGTCTGATGGCATTACAACACTTTATGCAGCCCTTACCTGTGAGACTACTAAGCCCACAAGTGAGATTTTGCTGAAATAATCTCTCCAGCAAGATTAATGATTACAGTTTCAGGCACAAGTGAACTGTAATTTCCAGCAGTGGAATAAATTTAAAACCAACTAATAATGTCCCATGCAGTAAAGTGTCTAAATTCAAACTAATGCTTTTGTTACTTTGCTTCTAAATCCCGAATCATCAGAAAGTCACACTATTTTACACAATAGACTTCCATATTATAACTAGCAGCATCTGAGCAACAAGATATTAAATACAACCATCTGTTGATTTATATCTGTGTAAACGCTGAGACACTATACTGAAATTTTAAAGTCTCATTTTGATATCCACCACATGATTCTCCAGGCACACAGCTCCATTATGTTTAACCTGCCCAATAAGTGATGGGATAGAAACTCACACAAAAACCTCGCGGCAAGAACCCTTCAGAAGCTGAGAAGGATTTATGTGGGAAGAGTATTAGTTGTTAGTATTCAAAAGTTAGTGTCAACTTCCAGTTCAAAGCATACTACCTTCTATGTTGTAAAACAAATACAACTGATTCACTGTCTGCAAAACAGAAGCACTGCTGCTCCTGAAATGAGGCGTATAAGTGCACTACTCTCACTCTGACTAGAAACACGAGAGTTTATATGCAAGTATGCTACAAACAAAACCAAAGAGACGCCTGAAAGGGTTCTGTCTCTTCGCAAAAGCAGCACTTCTACAGCTGACCCTCAAACTTGTTCTCTGCCCACCCAAAATTTTTCCAGACATCTACAGAGGAGCCACAAGGCACAGAAATGCCCTTTCCAAGGGCACGCTACTATCAAAGTCACAAAGAGGCCTAGATCAAATGCACACTGATCTCTTAAGCACCCGCTATCATCTTCGCTGCAATAGGGATTGTAAATTACAGCTAAGGATCAGAACTAGAAGTAAGGAGGTTGTAATTAAGAGGATTTGGTTTTGTCAGGTTTTGATTTGTTTAAGGAACAGTGTCAAGTTGGCAAGAACAGTTGGATCAGACGAGAAAAATCACTGTGAATTACTTTAATTAGCGTTGCACAGCCCTGTATTCAGAGATACATCTATAAACCTCCCCAACACATACACCTTCCCGAATGAGAACCAACCGGCAGCTCTCTGTGCAGGGAAGTGTAACTCATGAATGAGCTCCCAGAGCAGCAGCAGCCTGGCGTCTCTTAACAGGTCTGAAATCAATTTACTGCTGCCCTAGTGTCAGGAGGATTTTATGAGACACACTTTCCTACTCTCATTGGGAAAAATGGCCACCCGTGGCTGTCTGAAACACCCGGTGAGATGACAGACCCACCGAGGATTTGGCACACTGGGTCGATTTAAGTTCCGAAGGTGCTGCGGATGCTTCTGGAAACTACATTTCAGGTCGTGTGCCTCATTTACACCCGATTACGCGAACACACAGGGACGAGCACCTCTCGATGCCTCGTCCTGCTGGAGTTTCCTACTCGCCCGAAGGAGTCGCTTGGGCGAGAGCGTGAGGACCCCCAAACTTCGGCGCCTCAGCCCCCGTTCCGGCCGGGCCCTCCCACCCCCAGCCGGGCTCGGGGCGGGTCGCGGTTCACCTTGGGCGATGGCGATGGACTCGAAGCGGTGGAGCTCCCGCAGCAGGCAGCTCCGCTCGGTGGAGTGCAGGCTGTAGATGAAGTCGCGGGCCCCCTGCGCCGTGTTCAGCGCCTCCATCGGCTCCTTCTTGGGGTGCGTGCCGAGCGCCCGCGACCCTCGCGGGAGGAGCAGCCCCTCGGCGCCGCCCCGCAGGCTGCCCAGGCGCCGACGGCAGCAGCACCGCGGGCCCCGCAGCGAGCCCAGGCAGGACGAAGGGACGGCGGCGGGGCCCCCCGGCCGCCCCAGCAGCAGCGCCGCCCGGCCGAGCCACGCCGACATGGAGCCGGGGAAGGGCGCGGCGCTCGGGCCGCCAGAACCGCC